>NC_141141.1:153883734-154253734 GCF_053477565.2 Lygodium microphyllum | reverse complement strand
AGGTTAGAAAATGATGATAGGAGACTATACTATTAATTTAGGCCTCATTTCAGGTTGATCCATGTGGAAGGTGGAGCTTCCCATGCAAGGTAGATTCAAGTAGTTCAAGGTTATGAATGTTCGATTATTCTAAGAAGTTTGGAATGCCAATTACCTTGATTACTTCTTAATGGACTACTAAAATGCACTATCAAGATTCATTAAATAGCCATGTTACACCTAGTATTAGTGCCAAGAAATTTTTTAGATATAAACCTAGACACTGTTTGTAAACTATCAAAGTTAGAAAAGAATCAATTGGAAAGGAATTCTTTATGATTCATTTTGTCACTAATGCTTAATGAATTTGTATCTAAATGATGAACCTTACAAGTGTTTTCATATACTCTAAGCTATCTTTATATCGGCTATACATTCCATAGATTTTGGATGGAGAGATTAGTTTGTGCATACCTTAAATCAACTCTATGATCCGTCTTCATTATATCATGAAAGGCGATGGACATGGAATGGCATATATTGCTTCATCATTGTTGATCATCTTCCTTATATTCAAACCAATCTTAACAGATACAATGGATGGAAAATCTAAAAGTTATCAAGATATTTACTTTTGAGTAATTTAGGTCTAATCCTATTCTTTTCATTGGAGGACAATAAATTTTTCTAAATTATTATATTTATGATGAAGTAACTAAAGCGATTCAAGTTGATAGAGTTGTTATTCTAGGCCACTCTTGCTACCAAAATTATTATAAAGAACGTTATCCATACCTTTCTTTTAAATAAAAAATCCTAGAAGTTTTTGTTGAATCCCCATGCTATCATTTTATCAATGTATCAAATTTTCATGAGTGAACCTTCATACTAGAACTCTTAACATGATGTAATACTCCTGGCCATTGGAAAAATTGAAGTAAAAGACGTCTCTTTCTCTTTTACTTGTGGAAGGTCAATAAATTTTAAAAATATTGTGAGAAAGTTTATGTAAAACCTCAATGATGTATATTAAACTAGTTCTTTGTGTATTCTAAACCAATATATTATAGCTCACATTAATCTTATCAAATTACAAAATAAAAATTTCATTCTCAACCAAATAAAATCTCCTTAGTTTGATGGGAAGGGTAATGATGTAGAGACAGAGGTTGAAGTTTGGCTTGAAACCTACTGGAGAGTGACCGACTGAAAGAGCAGTATAAACTGCATTCATCGGCGGGATTCAGAACGAGAAACTATGCAAGGCTTTGGCAGGCAACTCAAGCTTGCAACGAGACGCGCAAGCCAGGGTCTTTGAGGAGGCCATCCGAGTTGACGATCAGCTCAAGGAGCGGAGCTCTAGAAGCGCGAACCTAGAGGAGACTAACTCGCGAAGCTCAGAGAGACCGTTAGCCTCGAGTGAGCGATCAGCCCCATCATCCCAGGATAAGGAAAAAACCAACGAAACGAACCAAGACTTGGCTGATGTTAGGATGGAACTAGCCAAGTTGCAAGACATGTTGAGATGACCAACGCGTCCACACATCCAATGCGTGTATTGTGGCGGAAACCACTTGCCAGCGGAGTGTCCAGACCCTAGGTCAAGACCTTGTGCTAATTGCGGTAGGTTCGGTCATGACGTCGCGCATTATAGACTGCCAAGGAGACTTCCATACTCACAACCATACGGCTAACCTTACCTAGTAAACAGGCCGTAGCCATTTTTCGGAAGGGGAGCCCCATTGGCCCTCCCCGTGCCTAACGACATTAAGCCCGCTGTTCCTAGGATGGAAATAAATCCTCCAGGCATTCCCAGGCCGCCTGGTCCTTACATAACCCACCCACCGAGTGACGCTCCCATCCACTATGTGGAAGAACCAAACGAGTAGGAAGCTTACATATGCCCTTATGTTTCATATGACGACGAGGGCAACACTGTCCTCATGGATTATCGCCCCGTACCACTGATGGCGTTAAGAAGAGGACGAGGTAAAGGACTAGGAGGGCAGATGCAGGATCCAATCACCTGTTGGACCTATGGCCACCCAGGTCATGTCTCATCATGCTGCCCTGAAAGGGAGCAACAAAACAGAGACAAGGCTGACCAAAGGTGTGCTGAGTGTGGAATCACCCATCTCTTCGTCGATTGCCCAAGACGAAAGCCGTCATCTAGCTCAGCCAATGAGCCATCTGTCCCATTGGGGCTGTTCGGTGTCGAGAACCATGATGGGGAGGCCATGCCCATCCCATTGTGGGTCATGACCTGTGCCCAAATGAAGCAGGCCGGTATCTCTCTGCCAGGACCTAGCAATCTCGATGAAGCCTTGATAGGGAAGAAGAGCCATAGACAACGATGGAGGAAGTCGGAAGCTAAAATCGCACTAAAAACTGAGAGTGCTACGACTCTGCCCATTGGAAAGAAGGTCTCTGACGCAGAAGCAAATACGTCAGCCCCTAAGACGGCCAAAAAGGGAAGCGCTAAGGTAGGGGAATACCCTCAGTGCACTCTCTAAGAGCCATTATACAGATAGGTAATGGTAGCACCATATTCACACAGAAACGACGGATCTGTACTGCCTAGGCTGAAGATTTCTGATGAGTAAAGCGTACGGACCGAACATTCTTCTATTGCACGTGCAGTCTGCCCCTATGCACCGATAAAGAGAGTAGACCTGCCCCTATACAGAGAGAGAGAGAGAGAGAGAGAGAGAGAGAGAGAGAGAGAGAGAGAGAGAGAGAGAGAGAGAGAGAGAGAGAGAGAGAGAGAGATTTTTGTGATCGGAATCTAGTTCTGCTATGGCAAATCTGCACGAATCTAATGGTATCGATACGGCCTGTCTTGATCAGTAGATTGAGCAAGGGAATGAGAGAGACTTGGCAGACTCAAATAGGGATTCGTTGGCTAATGAACTCGGGCTGTTGTGCTGAATAGTGAAGAGATGGGAAAACATCGTAGGATGTTGGTTGAACCGGTCTTAGCACCCGAAGCGACAATTAGAGGCCATAGAAAAGGTGAAAGAATGGGTGAGGGAAGCCCAAGAACATCTAAAAGACGCTGAGCCCATCATAGAGGATGGGATTGATTATCTCTCCAGCATAAGTACGCCAACCTTGCTCCCACAACCAAAGTCAAGAGAAGCAAATGTGCCACAAGCGGTGCCGCTAAGGCCAAGCCTCGCCGCTGCTACAGGGCCACAGTTCAGTCACGACCATTGGCCAGGACAATCCAGGTTAGGAGAGAGAGGAACACCCAATGATCTCCTAACCACCTTGGTGACTACCCCTGTAACACTTAGCCTGGGAGGTCTGCTTAGGCAGCACCCCACCCTATGGCAAGATCTTAAGCAGTGGGTTGAAGGGTCACAAGAGCAGGTCACGGCAGACCCTCATGACCATGAGGCAGAAACTCAAATACCGAGCTTGATGCTGCACTCCATGCCTAAATCTTTGCACGTAAATGCCTTTTTGGAAAGGCTCCGAGATGCATGCAGTCTTACCGGTCTTAGCCCTAGGCGATACGACGAGGAAGGGAATCGTAGACACGGGGGACGGGGTTAGTGTGCTTAGCCACGCAGTGCTTGAGACTTGGGGAAACCCACCTGTTGAGACTGCTAGGTTTAATGTCACACTAGTGAATGGTATGAGAGTAAAGCCATTCGGGGTGCTTAAGAATTGGCCAGTGAAGATCACAGGTGTCCAGTTCTCCGTTGACTTTATAGTCATGAAGGGAGTGGACTACGACATCCTATTAGGCTGCCCCTGGATGCGCAACGCTAGGGTCATCGAAGATTGGGGTAACGGCTTAATCTTCCTTAGCAATAGGACGGACGCCGTGAGAGTAGAGATGGACACCTGGAAGACCTCACCAGTTGACTTAGTTGCCATCTCTGTTATGCTCAAGGGTAATGCTCAGGTCAAGAAGTCCGATGGGCCCTTGACCAAGTATATCCCATGCCTAGAGGACGAGCCGGATTGGATGCATGTCCTTGCTACAATCGACCTACTGTTCTTTGATCACGAGGTATATGAGCAAGCCATCAAAATAATCATCAAGGCTAACGACACACCCTCCGTACCAGTCTACATGATGGCAGGAAGCTTTCATGGGAAGCCGAAGCCCGTCAACTTCCACGTCCCAGCCAACAAAAGGGAACTCCATGAGATACTGGAATATCTATTGGACAAGCTAGCTGGCAATCTAGCTGCAAATCTCAAACCACTCCAGGATCTCTTAGATGAATCCAAGTGATAATGGACCAGAGTGCATGACTTAAACCTCATGTATAATTGGGCCCTGGTGCCGAGTAGTCTGATGAAGGGAATTCTAACGATGAATACGAAGACTGCCAATCCTTCAATGATGAAAGTGAGGGTGAGGTAGATACCATGGAATATGACACTGAAGGACAAGAAATAGACCAAATACGAGTAGACTCCAAGCCGCAGAGAAAGAGTATCTTCAGGATGGAGCAAGGAGTCATGCACATGGAATGTGACCCGGTTGGAGCACCTAGGAGCCATAGACCTTGAGCAAGCAGCACTAGCCCAGCCAGGAATGACATCAGTGTTTAGAACTGAATCGCTATCCGAACTGCACCCACTAGGGGAGACCACCTCTTCTAGTGAAAGCGGGGGATTCGACTCTGAATCAGAGGTTAGTTCGGATAGTGATCCAGAGATCCCTAGGCCGCCCACAACCAGACACACCAAGGGGGACCTACCTGTCCACATGAGGCGCAGACGATTGAGACAGGAAGAGGCAAAGCAACCCAAGGATACTCGAACGGAAGAACATCGAAAACCGCAGGACCTCCCTAAACGATTTACGAAGTTCAAAAAGGGGGATAGGGTGGTAGTTCTATTAGGTGCCAAACGTCAAGCGTAGACAAGAGAACCAATCGAGGGACCAGCCAAGATCAAGAAGATGGGCCTAGCCCAAGAAGGGGAACCACCCCAATCAGTCTTCATTGCTGATGACTTGACTAATGAAGAAGAAACGAGTCTTGTTGCTCTCTTGCGAGAGTACATAGACGTGTTCGCCTAGTCCTTAGGAGAGCTTAAGGGGGTAGATCCGAGTGTCATGACTCACAACATACCCATGAACCCCTTAAGGTGCCAGTTTTGGATGAAGCACGAATGTATTCTAGGGCACGTGGTGTCGAAGAACGGCATTGCCATTGACTTCTCGAAGGTCAGGGTCATTGTTGACCTTCCACCCCCGAGCAACTACAAAGGAGTTCAATGCTTCCTAGGCCATACTAGGTACTATCGGCGGTTTGTACTCAATTATGCGTTGATCGCCAGACCATTGTACAAGCTGCTTATTGTCTTCGAATGGACTGAAGCATGCCAACGGGCATACGAAGAGTTGAAGAAGGCTCTAACCACAGCACCAATCCTACGAGCCCCAGATTGGACCATCACCTTCCATGTGCATATCGATGCTTCTAAGTTTGTCGTGGGGGCAGTGTTGTGCCAGCCTGGCAAACACAATCTAGACTATCCAGTGAGCTTTGCTAGCAGACAACTCACAGAGACAGAGATGAATTACTCGACGACGGAAAGAGAGGGATTAGCCATGGTATTCGCAGTGAAGAAATTCCGGCATTACCTTTTGGCCACGCCCTTCACCTTCTTTGTGGACCATCAAGCCTTGCTTTATCTAGTAAACAAACCTTGTGCTACAGGACGCATAGCTCGATGGCTCCTTCTGCTTTTAGAGTTCGACTTCTCTGTAGTGGTATGGAAGGGAAAACAGCATTACATGGCTGATCACATGTCGCGCATTCCATGGCTGATCACATGTCGTGCATTCCCACCGGAGAAGCCGCTAGACAAGGTGTTATTGATGAACTTCCCGACGCCCATCTGTTTAACCTTCCCAGTGAGAGAGACCTATTTAAGGCTGATCTAACACTGTATTGGGCAGATGACATAGTCCAAGTGCTTGAGCACAGACTGCCTGACCGACCAATAGAAAAAGCCCAACTTAGGCGATTAATCCTTAAGATCCAGCCCTATCAACTGATTGCAGGCCAACTCTACAGGCTAGGGCAAGACGGATTGTTGCGCAGATGCGTGTGCAAATATGAGATGCACGATGTGCTCTCAGAAGCACACGGCGGCATTGCCGGAGGGCACTTTAGTAGAGACACGACAGCACAAAAAGTGTTGCAGTCTCAACTGTGGTGGCCCATGCTTTTCCACGACATAGCATGATTCGTCAAGCACTGTGACGAGTGTCAGCGGCGGATGAAGGTCCCAATTCGCAAAGATAAAATGGAATTTACCCCAGTTATTACTCGACAACCCTTCGAAAAATGGCGAATTGATTTCATTGGGCCCATCAGTCCTGTGGCATAGTATTCGGAGGTTAAGTACATCATTGTGGCCAACGAATTACCTCACTAAATGGGCAGAAGCGCGAGACACATGAAAAAACGACGCTAGAATGACGGCTAAGTTCTTATGGGAGCAAGTAATCTCACGATTTGGTTGCCCCATCGAACTGGTCAGTGACCAAGGCACGCACTTCATCAATGAAGTGATCGCACATCTCTTGTCCAGCTTCCTCATCATCCATCTCAAATCCTCGCCATACTACCCTCAAGCAAACTTCCACGCCGAATCAACAAATAAAATTCTTATCAATGTCCTAACCAAGGTTGTCTCTGCTTCACGTAGCGACTGGGACAACAAGTTAATGGCAGCTCTGTGGGCTTACTGAACCACTTATAAAACGACTGTCGGTCAAACCCCCTTCAAACTGACATGTGGAACAGAAGCGATTCTACCATTGGAGTTCTTCGTTCCTAGCTTGAGAATAGCGCTTCATGAACGATGGAATGGGAAGGAGGCATGGTAGCAATGCCTGGTCAAGCTCGAACGCCTCTCGGAGACTTGTCTTCTAGCCACACATGCACTGATTTGTGAGAAAGCCCAACGCAAGAGGTGGTTTGACCAACACATCAAGCAGCGCGAGTTCGAACAGGGTGACTTAGTGCTCCTCTACTCAGTTAAAGGGCATAAGCAAAAGATGAAATTTAGAGGTCCGGGACCCTTCAAAGTTCGTGCGATCAGCCAAACAGGCAATGTCGAACTCGAGACCCTAAACGGTGAAGGAATAGGCTTCTTCAATGGCAGTCGTGTCAAGAAATACTACCCTCCTACGCATACCTTGCACGAGCCACCGATGTTAGAACTGCCTGTCAAGGTACGAGTAGCTAGAATCACTGAAATCGATGACGAGGACGAGGAAGCCGTGAAACCTGCATACCTTCGTATCACGATCACGGCAAAACAAACATGTGCTTTCACCGCCTTGATCGACGAGGGAGCAGACTTCAACGTCTTGACCTACGATCATTGGACTCAACTTGGCCAACCACAACTTCAACCCACCGCTGCAAAATTAAGCCCATATGGGGCCCATTCCTACACACTACTCGATAAGTGCAAAGCAGCTGTTTCTATCGAGTCTGAGACTGTTCCAATGATTTTTTTACGTGTTGCCAAATGCTGAAAATGCAAGCACAGAGTCACTGTTGGGGCGCACCTTAAAAAAGCAGACCCACTGCAATGTCGACTACGCGTCGCAACGCATCCATCTAGCAATAGGCAACGTTCGCATTGTTACAGCTTTCTGCAAGGGCTGCGCAACCTCATCACGAGTCACCAAGCCACTGATAGAAACACCTGTAGGCAATCCTAAGGAGGGGGTAGTGTGCGGCCGCCACTCCCCGAGTCTCATCGACCGTAACCCATAGCAGCCAAAGCTAAGGCTCCACAGCCTCATCTTCAATGGGTGCCTAAACAACTGCAACAGCCGCCTAGGAGTTGATGCTACTACCCTCATAAGACCAGAAACTCTAAACCTAGGAGGCTCAAACGCAGTTACAGGAATAGATGTGTAATCAGTCAAAGATGGGTCCCCAAGGCCCTCTTGTGCGCACAAGGCTACTATGAGGGCAATGCTTGGCTATGGATACCTAAGACCCACACGGCCAGAGGCGCCACTCGTACGCCAACCTCAAGCTTGATAATCCCAAAAATCGTAGGACCTCGAAACCACAAGCTGCAGAGCTTCCCCGACCCGCAACCATCAAGTTCATCCATGCGCAAACCTACGCGAATCGCCCAAGCCTGTCGAACCAAGCAACAACCGCCAGCTCAAGAATCATCACAAGTAGGAAATGATCTGACTTTCCAAATCCATCCTGAAAGCAACAGGCCGTCACTCGAGGCCGCTGCTAACCCAGCCTCCGTCCCAGTGATCCAATCGCAAACTCAAATACACTCACCACCACAACTTTCCATCGCCAAAGTCTCAAGTCCTACCAAACCCCAACCACCCACAAGCCTTAGGCCCTCTTACGAGAGAAAATCCTTTCTCTTACTAGCAGTTGATTTAGCTGAGGAAACAGGGGATGACGTGGTGGATTGCATTAAGCGATTGGACACTACTTTTGTGTCGCTAGCTCTGAGCTACGATCGCCTCGACTTAGGCCTATTGGATGAATCCTTCGTAGCCGAAGTTCAAACGATGACTTGTTCTTGGAAAACGTTTGAATTTGCATTTGTAAAAGCCACTACCTCCGCTGCTAAGTTGCTCAGCGATGAGATCTCAAAAGAGCAAGCAATCAAACAACACCTCATCACGTCGTATGATCAGCGAACCACCTCTGCCATCACTGACCAAGAAGTGACAGAGTTGTCAAAACTTGCTGAGACGAAATCCCAGTTCTTAAGGCATTGGTACGCTCTTGGGCTGCAATGGGAAGTTGAAGGATGCCGAGTAATTACCAACGCTGAGCAGCGACGCACTATCAAAACAGCAAAGTACGACCCCACATAGGTCGCGCCAACGTCATACCGAGTGTTAACTACGCTGCGGGGCCGTCCTATAGAAGAACACATCAAGGGACACCCCTACCTCGACTGCTTGTTGACCGAAGAGGAGTAACACATTGCTAACCGAGTCAACTCGGGCGACTTCTTAATTGATGTTCTCACATACATCACCCAAGTGGGGATTAAACCCTCCGACCTAGACCGCGAAGCCCATTTGGAATACAACCCCAATTTCTATACTTGGCTCCTTCACAAGTAGCCCCTACACCTCCATGCCGAAAGCCCTTCACCTTCTAACCCTCAATCCTAGGAAGGATTCTTCTCAAACTGGAAGGGGAGGGGGTAAGGTGAATCAGATCAGAAGCAGTAAATCAAATCAAAGTCAATAAAGTATGTAGACATACATTGTGAAAAACGGATGGGGTAGGAAAAGGGCATGAAAACTTTGAATTAAAAGGCAAAAAGTCAAAGTCTGAAAAAGGGAATCTACATTAGACCTTAATGAATCCATTCAAAAGCATAGAGTTTTTTCTTTTTCAGCAATTATTATGCTGCAAGCACTAATGAAAATTATGGTTTATGACAGGAACAAAAAATGTCGCAGCAGGACCGAGCCCACCGACTCCCCTTCACGGAGGAGGAGAGAATGCGGTACAACATCAACCTGGAGAGCCGCGCCTATAATCAATTGAAATTCCAAACTATTCACAATTTGGAAGAATTAGTGGCCAACGAAGAGGCGGCCAAGAGCGTCGTGGAAAGCTGCAACCTCAAGAAGTACCTGGAAAGTTTCGCACAAAAACCTCATTACATGAGCTGTGTGGAATTTCTCAGGTCCTACAACCCCGACAGCAAATGCAACACTGTTGAAGAGGATAGAATGCTAAGCAAGCATTGGTTCTAACCCTGGCCTTGGTGGAGAAGGCATTGGGACTGGAACCAAAGGTGGAAAACAAGCAAAAGAGGGACGTATACCCCATGCTGGGGATGAGAAAGGAGGACGTGATGACAAACGATGGCATCAGTATCTAGGACATCCCCAATGCAGAGACCAGGCTACAGGCAAAGCTCATACATGCGGTCTTTTCCAGCCAGCGCTACAACGCGTTGATGCATCGGATCAGCATACCAATACTAGAAAATGTAGCGACCCATACCCTGCACGAAGTCAACTAGAACAGCTATGTGCACAAGACTATCGACTAGGCAGCCCAAGCGCTAGCCTTAGGAAGCATGCCAGCAGGAGGAGAATCCCCGATGTTGAAGGCCGTAGAAAGAAAGAGGGCCTTCTCCAAAGCCTCGTTCATCGCATACGGGGGCATCTTAATGGCGTTTATCCAAGAGGCCGTGAAGGAAGCATAAGAGGGGGAGGGAGAAACACCCAACAGATCACCTCCCCATCAACACCAGGAGAGATCCAGTGATAGGACGGAGACCAAGGAAGAAGGGGAAGAGCAGAAGAGCAAAAAGCAGGTTAGGGAGACTAAGAAAAAAGCAGCACAAAAGAAAAAGAAACAGGATGAAGGCCGTAGAAAGGAGAGAGAAGACTTGGAGAAAGCAAAACGACAATCCCTTAGGGAGGCAGAGGAGAGAGAAAGGAGGAGGAAGCAGGAAGAAGAAGAAACAACGGAGCAAGTCAGGCAGGCTAAAAAGGCATCCAAGCAAGAGGCTAAAAGGAGAAGAAAAGAAGAGCAGGAGGAAAAAGAAAAACTAGAGGAAGAATACAAAAATGCCGAGGAGAAAAGGAAAAAAAGAGTCATGGAGGAGGAAGAGGGGTTAAGAAGAAAAGAGAAGGAGGACCTAGCCGAAACTACATGCCGGTCCATCGAGCAGCATTGCAGGGCGGATGACCCAGAAGCTTGGAATCAGCCAAGGGAAGAGAGGCCTAGCTCTAGCATGCAAGCACCAGAACCCGCGCCCCCCACAGTTCCAGAAGGAAAAGGCAAAGCACCATTGCATCCTATCCCCACCCTCTTGGCACCCCCCGTTGAACCCACTAAGCCCACCCCTAGCATCCCCACCAGTTTGGAAGTGTCCAACCTAGTGGCCTGGATGCCATACTTCATCAGCAAGGAAATGGCCCAAGGAAAAAGCATGGAAACTATGACCACAGGACCAAAAATGCCAGCTGCAGATGTTGAATCGAGGCAGGACCAAAAGCGTCTGCGTATGGAGGCCTCAACCACCCCCAACCACACAACAATGACGCAGCCAGTCAGTTACGATGAATACATCGCTGAGCTGATCTTCCAATTGGAGAGATTGAAGGAGGAAAAAAGAATGGCGGTGGCTGAGTTGGTGACAGAAAAAGAGTCAGTGGCGGCTTTCCAACTGGAGAAAACCTGCATTATCGCCACGCAGCAACACCAAATATTCGAACTCAAGCAAGAGTTGAAAACCAAAGAGAACAGGGAAGAAAGCTACAAGCAGGCTGGAGGACGAGAATCAAGAACTCGTGCAGATGCAGTGGGAGTATAAGCTCCTCCTGATGCAATATAAGGAACTGGAGTCAAAGACCGCCACCATTGAGCAGATAATGGAGGAGCTGAGCGCCAAAGAAGAGGAGAGAAGACAAGAGAGTAAGCAACAACAAAAGGAGATCGAGTCCATGACCGATCAGCTACGCCTTGGGAAGAAAGAGCAAGACAGCATGAGCAAAGAGCTCAGGGCCCAAGAATAGAAGCTCGTAACCCTAGCTCAAAGGCAGGGGGAGAGCATGGAAGGAATGAGCAAAAGAGCCGAGGAATGGGCTACGCAGAATGAGGCACGGGTGAAGGCACTGGCGTGGTGCCTCGCCTTGGTGGAGAAGGAAAAAATCTTGGCAGAAAGCAAAGCGGACGCCGCTCAGACAGCCTTCCTCAATACATTGGTGGATGGATACAACTCAACCAGAGGGAAAGGAGCCGTTGGAGGTGGTGAAGAATAAATTAAGCATCGCACGCAGAGCCCTACATGCAGGGTTGCAGATGCCACCCCAACCTGCAGAGGTAAGGCTGGGACTAGAGGAGCAGCGAAAGTATCTACTACTGGCTGGCCTAACCCCCCCAGGAGGCAAATGCCCTCGGCTTTGAAGAAAGAGCACTACAATAAAACCGGCAGGGGGAGGAAGTCAAACTCGAAATCGACATGAACAGATTCAGGGAAGATGTAATCCCGTAGCCCCCCTTGCCGCACGAACAGGATCAACAACAACCCAACCTGCACCTGGATAGACATGCCACCCTCAAGGAGCAATGGAAAAAGCTGGTGGAAGAAGCCAGAAAAAGGCTGCAGGCCAAGCCAGTTGTGCGGCCATCCGCACCCCCCCCCCCACCATGCCCCGAAGACCTCCCAATGCAATTCCACGCAGAACTAGTGGTCTGGGAATTGCAAGAAATGGAAAAGGACCATTTCTCTTTCAGTTTCCTTATGCCTGATACCTTGAGAAGGGTCCTGCCGATCAAAGTGATGGAGAAGGTAATCGCCGGCTGGCAGTCGACTAGGCCAAAGATGGCTGGAGGACATGGCAAGGACCCCCACTTTGTGGGGCACAGAGGAGGCCAAATTTTGGCAAGACAAAGTATACGAAGTGCCCCACACAGTAAGGGGCTACGACTGCCAACCCCTCTGGAGAAGGCGAATATGTAATACCAACATGCTCGCCTGGATGGCATTTTGTAACACCCTACCCTATGAGCGGAACGACCCTACGTTTATGGCGTATCCCTGTAGGGTAGGCGTGGATTTTGTCGCCACCCTCCACAGGAGGCATGACTTCCCCCTCATCTACAATTCCAATGCCACTTCCTTTGAGGACGCTCTACTTTTTTATCTAGGAAGCCTACCCACCTCCATGAGGCGCTTCCTCGCTGAGTTCTCCTCCTGTCTAGATCCCACATCCATAACCACTTGTAATTACCTTAGGCTCCTTAAGCTCCTACTTAAGCAAGATCCGGCACCACAAGAAAACGGCTTGCCTCCCCTCTTTTTTGATCCTAATGCTATTGTGCTATGACCCACTTAATGATGAGGGCTAGCCTACTACCTTCATTTTGCCTAGCTCTCCTAGAGGATATGAGCGACAACCAATTCACTAGGTGCAATCACCCCTTCATATCCACCATCTCTCTCCACGTCTGCATGAACCTGAAAGGGTACATGCAGAGCTACCAATTTTTATGAAAATCCATCTGCCCGCTCTCTCCCCCTCATTTCGATGACGAGAATTAGACTTGGCTGTCCTGCTCCTGATATAATACTGTCCTGAAATGTATCCAAAAAAAAAAACAAAAACAAAAAACGAATGATCACTGCACCTAGGGATCCTTAAGTTAGGCGTGTCCAGTGACCTTGGTCGGCTAGCTCCTCTCCTAACCCCCTAGCCCTTTTTGATCCCCCACGTCACGCTTAGGGCACGACACATCAACAGCAGGACACACCTAGGGACGTAACACTCACCTATGGTTAGACCTGTCACCCTAAGCCACTGGCACCACACCCCCTTGGCACAAATGGGGTCCTGAAGTGTGGGACATCACTCGGGCTCGCCTGCAGTTAGACCCACCCCCCCCATTCCACTAGCACGAGCACACTGCACCAACACGCTGAGAACAACACTCCCCTTAGGTAGAGCACCGCACCTTCTTCTTCAGGTACACCAAAAATGCCCAACCACCAACTTCGGAGGCCCTCGTCCACTCATGCAATCCAGTGAGCTGCTGCGACGACCATCATTCTTGAGCTTCCACAAGCACCTGAGTCTACATGTGGCCCTCATCCTTACACCCACGCCAAAGTGCCATGGGACTGGCACCCGTCTAGGAGGGGGTAATGTTAAACCCAAGTCAAGATGGCGACCCCAAGTCAAGATGGCGAAAAATGGAGGAAAAAGCAAAAGGAAGATGGAAAAAAAGCAAAGACATGCAGGCGATCTCTAAAGATGAACCGGGGCAAAAAGCGCAACCTTAAAAGAAAAAGGCGCCTCAATAAACTCGAAAAATTCTTGTAAAAGAGTGCCAGGCTCCCTCCTGTGCCAATTGTAAAATATTAGATGGGTGTAGGCTAGAGGCACAAGGCTAAAAGAGGAAAATGGAAAAAAGACCTTGCCACAATGGCTGGTCATGTAAAAAGGGATGGGTGCCCATGGGATTTTAGGGTTTGTATATATAAAGTTCAAAAAGTGAATAAGAGATCATTCTTTGGTGTGTGGAAAAAGGAGTCTTCTTCTTCTTGTCTTCTTCTCACCTTCTTGCTTGTGTGTGCTCTTGAGAGAGGGAGTGTGAGAGTGTGAGGGAGTGAGAGTGTGTGAGAGTGAGGGATTAAGAGGGTCAAGCTGATGCTAGGAGGCATATTTTACGGTGGATTCCGTGAGGTTTTACGGTGGATTCCGTAAACTTTGTTAATCGGGGCTCATACACAAAGTGGATTCTTTGTGCGAGAAGTTGATAGGGATGCCTATCCTTTTCGGGCGTTTTGTTAATTTAGTGTGTACATGGGTGATTCCATAGCGGGTGATTCCACAAAATACATATTAAATTAATAAATGTTTATGAGTTTAGAGTGCGCACTCGTGATAAATTAAGGTTAGGATTGATTTCTAACCAGTTGATTTATTTATGTAGTTGAAGACTGCTAGGTATTCACTTTTGTCGGTTTAATTGTATTATTTTACTAACGATTGTGAATGCTTCAGTTTGATGTATAGAGATAGTAGCAGTGGCAGAGGATAGCGTGTATTCGAGTTATCACTTATATTTTGATGGGCGTATACCTTAGGCATGGCCCCTATATTTTGTCGCGCCTATTTATTAAGGTGTTGGATATTTATTTATTATTTTTGTATGCGCATGGATGCACGATTTTGATATTTGTATTTGGACATTGTATTGGGTATACCTGACTCTTTGGGCACCCGCCCATTAGCTTTATTTCTATTTGGCACTAAAGCAAATTCAAAAGCCAAAAGCGTGCTATTTTGTAATTTGGGCTATTATTTGAGCTTGAAGATGATTAATACATAAAATACATGCTTTGTGGAGCACTCACACAAGGCATGGGGAGATATTGCACCCAATTGGTCTCTTGTTCATGTCGTGCATGCTTTCTACCTTGAGTTTTGTGCAAAAAGTAGAGTTCTTTTGTTCTTGGGGACCTCATCTGAACTTAAATATTCTACTTATGATAAGGAATTGTTAACTGTAGTACAAGCTTTAAGACAATGGAAACATTACTTAATGGGTTCTAAGTTTATGATTAAGACTGACCAAGAAAGCATTAGACATCTCCTTAGTCAACCCCAAAAATCTAACCGACATATCAAATGGGTAGCTTTCATTCAGAGTTTTCATCCCCTTATCCAATATCAACCAGGTAAAGAAAATGTAGTAGAGCTGATGCTTTAAGTAGAAGACCAACCATTCATAATATCTATGTCATATCATTTGATTCTTTAACCCCTATGAAAGATACTTATCATCAGGACATTACTTTTCAAGTTGATTGGAATAAATTAGTTGGAAATAACTGGATTCCTATTGATTCACTGTCTTACAATGATGGATTCATGTTTTATGAAAAGAGATTATCTGTTACAGTTCCATTTAGATCTTTTGTTTTGAATGAGATTCATTGTCCTCCATATCAAGGTCATAGAGGTATCATATCTACTTTGCGTACATTGACTGAAGATTTTTATTGACTAATGTATCTAACTTTGTTTTTGAATGTTTGGTTTGTCAAAGAGTTAAGAGACATCATGGTAAACAGTATGGTTTACTTATGCCTTTATCTATTCCATCAAGACCATGGGAACAGATTTCTATGGATTTTATTACTGGTTTACCTAACACTAAAGCTAACCATGATATGATTTGGACTATTGTAGACAGGTTTAGTAAACAAGCATATTTCATTCCATGCAAGAAAACTTTAACAACATCTCAAGCAGCACAATTATTTTTGAAAACTATTTTCACTAATCATGGATTATCAAAAGTTATTATTTCTGATCGTGATTCTAGATTCTGTAATAATTTTTGGATTACTTTGTTTGCTAACCTAGGAACAAAGATTGATTTCTCATCTGTATTTCATCCTGAAACTAATGGTCAAAGAGAAGCCACTAAAACTATTTTCACTAATCATGGATTATCAAAAGTTATTATTTCTGATCGTGATTCTAGATTCTGTAATAATTTTTGGATTACTTTGTTTGCTAACCTAGGAACAAAGATTGATTTCTCATCTGCATTTCATCCTGAAACTAATGGTCAAAGAGAAGCCACTAGCAATACTATTTTAGATCTTTTACGTGCTTACACTATTTCTAAACCACAGACATGGGATACACATCTACATTTACTTCAGTTTGTATATAACAATACACCACACACAACTACAAAGAAAGCACCGTTTGAAGTGATTTATGGTTATAGATTGTCTACACCTGTTGCATCTTTATCAAATAGAATTCAAAGTGCTGATGATATTGCTAACATGCACGCTACTATTTTTGATGAAGTTAAAGACATGATTGCCAAAGCCCAGAAATCATATACAAAGCAAGCTAATAAGAAAAGACAGGCCATGAATTTCAAAGTTGATGACTATGTTTGGTTAAGAATAGAAAAACGTAGATTACAAAGTGTAGATAAACACCCAGTTGTAAAATTAGCACCTAGATTTTATGGACCATTCAAGATCATTCACAAAATCAATGACAATGCATTTAAGTTAGAACTACCACCACATTGGAAAATTCACAACACCTTTCACATTAGTTTATTATGACCCTTTAGAGACCAATTACATGTACACCCTGTTTATGAAAACCCACCTTTGTTAGATGAAGAGACTGAAATCCTTGAGTCTGAAGCTATCATAGGTACTGACTTCATAACCACTAGAACTGGCCGTAGATAATCTAGATATTTGGTTAAATTTAAAAACCATCCTGTTGAAGAGGCCCAATGGATGCACACTAGAGACTTAAATGCTTTCCCCACTCTGTTAGCTTCACATTGAGCTAACAGCAATTGAGGACAATTGCTATCCCACCCCGGGGGTATGATGCCAGGAGGCATATTTCACGGTGGATTCCATGCCACGGTGGATTCCGTAAACTTTGTTGACTGGGGCTCATACATAAAGTGGATTCTTTGTGCGAGAAGTTGATGGGGACACCTATCCTTTTCGAGCGTTTCGTTAATTTAGTGTGTACATGGGTGATTTCATAGCGGGTGATTCCGCAAAAAACATCTTAAATTAATAAACATTTATGAGTTTAGAGTGCGCACTCGTGATAAATTAAGGTTAGGATTGATTTCTAACCAATTAATTTATTTATGCAGTTGAAGACTGCTAGGTATTCACTTTTGTTGGTTTAATTGTATTATTTTACTAACGATTGTGAATGCTTCAGTTGATGTGTAGAGATAGCAGCAGTGGCGGAGGAAAGCATTGGAGGATAGCGTGTATTTGAGTTATCACTTATATTTTGATGGGCGCATACCTTAGGCATGGCCCCTATATTTTGTCGTGCCTATTTATTAAGGCATTGGATATTTATTTATTATTTTTATATGCGCATAGGCGCACGATTATGATATTTGTATTTGGACATTGTATTGGTTATGCCTGACTCTTTGGGCGCTCGCCCATTAGCTTTATTTCTATTTGGCACTAAAGCAAACTCAAACGCCAAAAGCGTGCTATTTTGTAATTTGGGTTATTATTTGAGCTTGAAGATGATTTATACATAAAATACATGCTTTGTGGAGTGCTCATACAAGGCATGGGGGGAGATTGCACCCAATTGGTCTCTTGTTCATGTCGTGCATGCTTTCTACCTTGAATTTTGTACAAAAAGTAGAGTTCTTTTGTTCTTGGGGACCTTCCGACGCTCACTACGTGAGCGTACAGCATCCGATCTGTGCACCAGAAGCTCTTCACCATCTCCCCTTCTCTTCTTCTCTTCCCTTCTCTCTACTTGCGTACACGGCTATGGAGGATGGAGCTTGGAGGTGGAGGAGGCTTGAGGATGCTTGAGCTAGCAACTAGGATCATAGAGCTACTGGTGTGTGGAAGAGAGGAGGCAACTCATATCGGCACTAAGGTAAGGTCACTACACTCGTAGGATCGACAGTGCGTCGGCTAGGTGAGAGATAGCCATTAGAGCTCACTTGGAACGCTTGAAGCAATAAGCGGTCCGTGGGTCTTGGCGGTTGAGCAAAGGCTCCCACAGAAGTCTCTTCAATCTTATAAGTGGTATGCGGTATATAGTTTTTCCCTTTTGTACATGTGGTTGAGAATTATTATTTGATGGTTGAAAGGATTGATTGTCTCTACTCTCTTTGTCTACCATTTGTGCTGCCACAAGCATAGAGATTCGAGCACTAAGTTTGTCTAATGAATCTCAACTAGAAGAGGTAAAATTTTCCAAGGAATCCCTTGTAGAGTGGGCCGTTTGCTCCATGGCTTCCTTGGTTTGAATGTTGTATTGAAGCATTTGTTTAATCACTTGATCCAATTTTATGACTAACTCCATATGTCTAATAGAATGCCTAGTCTCATGGTTATAAAGAGTGACATTGAGAGTGCTATATGCACCATATTCTTGAGATTCTTCCCCATCATGATATGCCTCAAGTATTGCCTCATGTGCTTGCTTGATTTGTTGTTGTACATCATCATTAGCCTTGTTCTTTCCTTTGTTTCTAGCCATTTCTGCTCACTATTACACTGTAGTCCTAGTAGACCACTTGTCACTAAAATGACTATAACTTTTTGCTCTAAGACTTTTGATGAAAAACAAAGCTAACAAATAGCTCTTTAGGATGAGATATATAAATTCATTTTAGAAATAAAATAAAATATTTTGGGATCTTTTCTTGCTATACAAAACAATCTTGCAACATGTAAAAGTTTTTTTTAAGTCTATCCACCTCTCTTAGGTCCAAACTAAGGTCTCCAAATGTTCAATTGCATCAGCTTCTTGGTCCATCTCTCTCGATAGTAGTAACCACATCTCTATTTTGGGATGGAGACCAATAAAGTGTAAGTACCAAAATTCCATGCCTTATTACTTTTTGAAGGTAGAATACTTTCTAGATATCTCAGAGGGATGAATGCATCCACATCTAAAGGTTCATCTTTTTTTGAAACACATTCTAGAGTTTCCTAAGATGTAGTAAGGATACTAGCTTCTTCCTTAGTGAATCAAGGGGATAAGTGATGTGTAGTCCATGGTATTAGGGTTAGGAGGGGGTGAAAGAATTTGAAAGGCTTGACAATATTTTGGATTTTCAAAAGTGAAGGGTACATTGTTGATATGATATGTGCTTCAAGGTTTTTCTTGAAGGTTCAACCCATTTTGTGTCTGCGAGATTATCTTTCTCCATAAGTTTGTGGAGGTCTTCAACTAATATATTTATTCAAGTGATAGCTATTTGAGGATTACCCAGTAATGTCAAGTTCTAGTAGGAAAAGAATGCTTTAGAATCCACATCTTGATTGATGACATTACTATCAAAGTCAATAATTATCCTATTGAATTTGGGGCCTTTTATATATGTGAAAAGATCTTGCACAAATGTAGGCAGTGTAGAAAGGGGATTTCCATATTGCAACATCATGACCTCATCAAGCCAATTGTTTTGAAATAAACCAAGACACTATAAGTCACTTGCTTTTTTGGCCTATAAAAGATTGTTCATGGTTGCGTTTTAAACACCTTGACCTATAATACATGTGTTATCAAAATAAAGAACACAAAATTCAAAACACTAGGTTTTACTATAGTCAAAATCTACTTGGAACCAAGTAAAATAAAGATATTAAGGAGGCTATAATAGCCTAATTGCATGCTACAAAGGATATATATATCCACATTACAATAATGTTTCAAGAGAGATGGCTTTATCAGAATGAAAAAAATCATATATTATATTATTCCATGATACAAATCCAAAGGTACAACCACATGCATATTGCTTTTTCATATAATCAATCGTTGAAAATCAAATTGAAGTAAAAAATTATGATAAGCAGGTGTATATGGTACTTGCAAGCCAACCAAAATCAAGGGTTAGTGAGAACTAATGCATGACAATGGGTTGCAAGTATCACGAATGCACCCCAGTTGTTATCCCTAGCATGTCATAATAAAAACTTAAGCCTAGCTAGTTGTTGAAGAAGATACATGTTTGCAAAACTTGATGCATTGATAGCAACAACATAATTCTCAAAGTAGCAAGGGGTAGGATATGAAGGAGAAGACATACTATATAAATAGTTTGCCAAGTATGGCCTTATAATAGTTCATATGACATGAAGTTTATCAAAAGGAGGGCCAAGTATGGCCTTATAGCAATCCATTAAAATAAGCCTATCAAAAGGAGGGATTTATTTAGCCTAAATTTTATGCTTAATATCATGAATTTCCAAAGGCAATCCTCATGAGGTTTACAATAAAGGATTGATATATAGAATCATATAGCCTATTTTTTCATATTTGTAAAATCCTTCTTTGCCTTGACATAAGGCACTGGTTCCACAATATTGATGCCATGAAACAATTCATGTAGCCTTTGAATAATAGTCATGTGCATAAGATTGGGCAATGAGTATTCTTGGAGAGAGTGCCTTTGTGTAAGCGTAAGAAGCTGAGAAGACATGTTTTAGTGAGAGAATATTGATAACACCTTGTCACACTGGCATACGTATAAAAGGTGTGAGACATGTAATTTTTGGACATCTTTTGTAATAATACAATTGATGTCTTTCATCTCACCTCCTTGTTCACAACTTTCATGGCTTCTCTCTCTTCTTCCCTACCTTTCTAGTATTTCCCTCTCCTCATCACTCATTCTCTCTCCTCTTTTCTCTCTCGTCTAATCTCCTTTCTCTATGGAAAGACATGTTTTAGTGAGAGAATATTGATAATACCTTGTCACATTGACATAGGTATAAAAGGTGTGAGGCATGTAATTTTTGGACATTTTTTGCAATAATACAATTATTGTCTCTCATCTCACCTCCTTGATCACAACTTTCATGGCTTCTCTCTCTTCTTTCCTATCTCTCTAGTCTTTCTCTCTCCTCTCTCCTCTCTCTTTTGCTCTCATTTCTCTCACCTCTTAGGCCTCTTCTTGACAAGTGGTAGCATTGGTCTTTGATCCATTTGGTTCAATCTTTCCTTAGATTTCCTTCACATACTAGTTACATTTTGGTTACTCAAGGATAGGGAATCAGCTTGGAAGTGTAACATCTAGTAACCTAAAAAGAAAAGGTATCTCCCTTGATGATTGTAGTAGCAATATTAAGAAGCTCCTTTACACTTGATGCAGGTACATCTTTTGGATCAATCTCATGGAAGAAAAACCCTACTTAAAAATAAAGACAAAAAATGCTTTATCCACATCTTGTACAAAAATGAGCTCATGAGAAGGTTTCATTTTCGATCTTTGCTCAAAGAGTTCTTTTACTCCCAAAATATATCCTTGCCAACTACACTTTGGTCTCTCTATTGTTTGGATGCACCTTCCTCCCATTATTAAAAGACATCTTATACCAACCCAGAGCATGTTTTTTGGATAGTAGTGCTTTGGTCACCTATATGATTCCACGTTTTATTTTTCAAACAATGATAAACATGTTGTCACTAGTCCTATTAAAAATTCTATCCTCATAAAGTTCTAGATCACATTCCCTCAAGGAACAATAGCCTCCTTGGTTGAAAAAGATTTAGTAGATGCACTCATCAAATTTCTTAAAGTATGGAGCCGAAAAGAAGAACATTTGAGTGTTCTCTTATGCATGTTTATACATAACAAAATTGATAGAATTTATTAATATGGAAATTGGCAACATGAATATCTCGAGCATGATTTCAAAGAGCTTTTAAAACATTTCTATGTCTCTGGACTTGATGAAGCCCAAACAATGAATAACTTATATGCAAAAGGTTCCTATTACAATCAACAATTGAAAGGATTAACTGGGTTGCCTTCAAATGTGCTGTAATAAATAGCCATGACATAGGTTTTTTACTCCTTGAATTTATCAATAATTTGGGTATCACTATACCTACATTATGCCCAACATTACCATTTCTTATGGCTACATACAAAGCACATAAAAAAAGATTTTAGATGGCTAATCGATGCTTTAAGATGTATTTACATAGCAACAACTACTCTTTGTGCATACATGCCAACTTGCAATTCAAGAGAAATATGGAAACTATAATAAACACATCTACTTTGTATCTAAATTGAAGATCCAAACATTTTGGATTTAGAATCATCAATTGCATTCATCAACCTTCGATGAAGAATCTTTAGTGTTGTTTAGTAGATATTAAGAAAAGCTATGAATGCATCCCACACAATGGTAGCATTGGCCTTAAAAATGTCCTTGCTATAGTTATTAAATGGGCCTTTTACCAAACAATACAAAACTACACCTCATTTAACCAATTTCCTTCCCATTGTTGCAAAAGAACTTGGTCCAATGAGAAAGGATATCTTTCCTTCAACATTGATAATGTCATAAAGATCAAGAATTGGTTCATTGATCGTACACATATCTAGCTTAAAGTTGAAATATTTAGGTAACCCATGGGGTTCTCATGCTCTCCATTATGGTGCAATCTATATTTATTCTATTTTGAATTCACATTCTATCAAATCTTGTGAATAACCAAAGATGATACATATTGGGATTGTTTTCCAACTGTTTCACATATTACAATGATATAATCTTTTTGAATACCCCTAATCCTACTATCTTTTTAATTGTTGAATCTGATAATGAAAAATCGTGTTTTCAGAGTTCATTAAATTGGAGTTAAAAGAAAATCGATTCCTTACCTTCCCTATGGGACATTTTATTTCTACAGGAACCACCTTCCTTAACATGAAAATTATAATTGGAATCATGTTGATCCCACAAAGTTGTTCTTTCACAAATACACACCCATATCTACTCAACCAACTATGATTGAGACTATTCAACTATTTTGCAAAAATTGTTTCAACATGCCGTTAGTGAACTTGGGAATTTTCCACAAGTTTAGGTCTCATTGTCAAAACTTTCTCTTTGCTATAACTCTTACATCATGACTCTGAACTTGGTGTTCAATAGCTCAATAGATTCCATTTTTCATAAGGTTTCCAGTTATGTATTAGATGGTAGCTTTGGACAACTTGAAGGCATCTTTTTTGTCCTAAATAATAAAAAATGGGACTTGAAAGTTTACCAAAGTCACCAAAATTGTGTTTTTCGATGAAGCAATAATATGGTCTCTAACAACTTCCTACTTAGCATTTTCCAAGAATCCTCTGTGATATTGAAAATTTACGATTGCTTCTTTAAAAAGGCATGCATACAATGTACTCAATACATATGGGTAGGTCCCTCTATATGGCACCTAACCATTCTATAGATACCCCTCAATATGTGGTTTAAGGTGGCTACCTTTCTCACACAATTTACTATGTGCATCAAGTAGCTTTATTACATATAATAAAGGTGTACATACGTATATATATATTAGGACATTGGTATGAAGCAACCTCTAAATCTAAACCCTAACTAGTGTAAAGGTTGAAAACCCTAAGGTTGGGGAAAAAAAACAAAGAAGAGAGATAATATTTTTTTAGCCTTCTCTTTCTTCTCCATACACAAGTTCATGAAGGAAAGACTCGTCCATAGTCTAAAATTTGGTGTGTGATTCCACTGACTTGGATTACAGGATGGAGATAAGCAGACTTGAACCACTGACATCTGCCACAAGGTAAGCTGCCACCTATCTAGCCTACCTGACAGAAGGATCCGTCAGGGGCATACAATCATTAGTTTGGTAGAAACAATTAAAGGATTTCAAATGATTCTTTTTGGAGAATCAGATAATCTTCTAGAGCAAGGATCTAGATATTATTCAACTCGTATCACTAGTAAGTGATACGGGTTGATCTTTTCGTGGTAATATAGAAGATAATGAGAGTTTGAAAAAACATAGTTTTTACCTTCATCTCTTTACCTTTTGGATTTAGCTTGATTGCTAAGGACCTTATGTTCTTTCCTCTCCATGTGGTGTACAATTCTTCCACTACTATATGGATATGATCTTTTTATTAGTTAGAGCTTCATCCATGTTTCATGAAATAAAAAGAGAAAAGTCCAACATTCAAAGATATGTTTTTAAATGACTTGTAAAAAATGCAAGTGTAAACATAATGAAAAATTTAGGCCTTAGCATATCAATTAAGTTGACAAGTTTCTTGTCTCTAGGAATCCAATACATGTGCTAAGTTGGTTTCAATTACACAAACTTACACAAGAGGAGGAGATATGATAGTTAGAAAGAAAGAAGGCACAACATTCAAAAGCATTTTCATGACTTAAACTAATGTATGTACAAATGCAATGAACAAATTTTATATTGCTATTATAATTACCTTGATAACTTTTTTGCTTTCAATCCAATTAAAATCTAAGCTCTTTACAAAAGGGCATACAAATAAATAACTAGAATAAGAGTAATGGCAAAAAAAGATAAAAGACAAACATGAAATCCTATATCAATGAAAAAACTTCTAAAAGTCATTTGAAATGTATATATTAAATAATGCATGCTCATGGTATTGAAACAATCCCCTAACAAAATTCTTACCTCTTAACAATGCAAATGGTGCCTCAAGCTTCTTGCAACATGGTATTGAAACAATCCCCTAACAAATTTCTTACCTCTTAACAATGCAAATGGTGCCTCAAGCTTCTTGCAATGATGTGGTCATAAGAAAGAGAAACATTGAGAAGCCTTCTTTTAATGCTAATGCATGGATGGATGGAACATAGAGAAAGAGAAACTTTGAGAAGAAAAGAGAACAAAGAAGAGAAATAAGAAGAAAGAAGTGAAAAAAAAAACAAATAGTACATGAAAGGCAAAAAAGGAGATTTGATAAACTTAAGCCAAAAGACAAAAAAGTGATTAAAATTTAAGTCGATGTCTAGTTTTCATGATCAAATATCTTGGAAAATAGGGTGTTTTTTGGAGGCCATAATCAAATTTCTTCAAGAATAGGCTAATTAAACATGAGAATAAAGGAAAGAGATAGATACCACTCTTAGAATTCAAGTTTTAAATGATAAGAAATCAATAAATTAATGATGTATAATTCTTTCTCTATTATAATCTAGCTGAGATGTGATTACAAGATTAATCTAAAGCCTTAAGGGACCCTTTTTGGTTCAAAATTTCTCCAAATGAAAGAAAATAAAACATTTAAAACATATCAATAACTACAAATTAATGGTTGAAAGTACCAAAAAGTATTAGAAAAGACTTTGATATTGACAATTTTATTAAAAAAACTAGTACATAGTGTGGGAGGTAGGAGTGGCTATAAGTAGCAAGGACATCTTACAACTTTTGAACATTTACAAAGTGTATAGAATGTCACATGCCAACACAAATAAATCATACATCTAGGGGGTCAAATCAATATGAATAGCCTTTCGTTTGAAGAGTAGGCCAATGGGTAGGATTCTATCCATCCTTTAAGCAAGGCTTGACTATATCCAATAGATTGCTAATAAATTTTTATTTTCATTAAAGAACTTGTAGTGGGTATCTTTGACTATATCCAACAGATTACTGAGCAATTTTTATTTTCATTAAAGAACTTGTAGTGGGTATCTTTCAAAACTGTTAATGCTACATACTTTTCCCACACTTTCTACAAGTTCTTTAAAAACATAAGCTTTGTCCATATTTAACATCAACATAAGGAATGCTGCGAAAACTTTTCTGTCACATCAATATAAGGAACATTGTAAAGTCTTTTCCACTATCATTCACACTTTTCTTGAGGAAATACATCTACTTGTACAAAGAAGATAATGGAAGACTTAATCAATAAGACAATAGAACATATAATTACCAATGGCCTCCAAATAACTTTACCTATAATAATTTTTGGTTATTTCATGGTGAATGGGAAGCATGCACCCAAAATCTATATTATATTTGTCATCCTAAAATAGCTCTAAATCATTATACTTGCTTGAGATGCTTGTTCCAATAGGAACTTTCAAGCATCTCGTCTAACTATACAATGACATTAAATTCTATTGACCGAGATTGGTTTGGACCTCTCCAATAGTCATTCCTCTTTATTTGGCATTTTAAAATTCTTTTCAAGAGCACCCCGTTGACATAAACAATTATCAATTTGTCTTTTGAGGTAGGAAGATAATTTGGAAGCTTACTTTCTTTAGTATTTTGCTCATAAACCCACCACGGTCTTATGACTATGAAAGAAATTATCAAATAAGACATGTGTAAGAGACAAAAAAAAAGTTGAAAATAAAAATGAAAAGAAATCATTTGTCATATTAGACTCATAATAAAAGGTAGGGTTACAAGGCCATGCTTACAGTTGTACTACATCTTGTATGTACGTATCTTGGGCATATGTATATGGGAATGCTTTGTCTATTTTACATAAAACACTTGTATTAGAAGAGCATTATCTTCACTTAGTTGCTAATAATTTTCTACAAGCCTTATAATGGTCTTATTCTCTCCCTCTAGTTCCCCCTTTAGCTCTTCATTGACAACAATTTTGTTGGGCTCCTTCCTCTCCCTCTAGCTCCCCCTTTAGATCTTCATAGATAGTGGGTTTAATGGGCTCCTTATCTCCCTCCATCTCCCTCTTCAGTACTTCAGAATTTGGAGGTTCAATGGATTGCTTCTATCTTATAGGAATGCATGCTTATGAAGGGATTAGAGCATCAACCTTGAAAATATTGTACAACATGTTGATGTCAAATGTGGATATTGTGCAATATGTAATCCTAAAAGGTAAAATGGACTATATGATTTACTTGTAACAAAGCACATATTTAACTTTCCATGGTTGCATATCCTAATTTTAATAAATGCATATTGAAAATGAAAATTCGTCATGCAACATTTTCAGCTTGTTTTAGACAATATAAGTATGCTGATGACAAAAAGACAACAACAAGTCATCTAAACCCACAGTAATGCATTTTAGCATTAAAAGACAATATTTTCAACCTATTTTAGAAAACATGCATAGATGAGGAAATAAAGGGAAGCAAGAGTTGCAAATCACAATATCCTATTATACTTTTTGAATAATCTTATTGTACCTTTTACAATAGTGGTTTTCTTAGCTCATAAGGCAGTTTTTATGGTAGTTGTTGGTTAAAGTAGTCATTTTCCAAAAGGTTTCTAGAGAAAACTTTAGTTAAGAGCTAATAATGACATTTTTGAGAAGGCAGTTGTTCACCATCTATTAGCAAACTCATATTAAATGATAGTAGCACCTATTAGCATGATCTAAATGGAAGAGTGTGTAATGAGATAATCATAAGCCATGTTTCTTATCTAAATAAAAGAGTGCATAGTCTAGAATAACCTAGAATTTTATTGCCAATATTTACTAATAGTTGTGAAATTTCCAACAAGAAAACATTCATAGTACTCGAAAGCTACAAAAGGATTGCATCCATAATGTAAATTCTAATATAGAAAAGACAAGGAAGCTAATGATCACAAAATTATAGCTCCATTTAGAGCTACATTTTTACAACTAATAACTCTTTGATTTTTTCATTTAGTTATTATTATTTGTAATGAAAACAATCAACCATGGAATGAAATCTAACTGAAATTGAAAATTAACTAAGCTACAACAAAGAATTAACAAATCTATTGCATCAAGACATCCTCATCATGTATTAATGGTTGGGAATTCAAGAATACATGACGGCCATGGCTGAGTGCTTCAAAGGCTAAGAAGAAGCTAACTCCAAGAAATGGTAAAGCCAAGATTATTGAATGATCAAAAGATGTCTTGCCTTTGGCCTCTAATCCCCTTTTATTCTAACCCTCTTTCCAAACTTAAGGGCTGTTCACACATGTACACATAGGCTAGGGCTGAATTTATAAAGGTTGAAATTAATCCAAGGTGCAAATATTAATGTTGTATTTTCCTTCATGACAAACCATCCCGTCCTGAAGATGGTTTTGTCCTCAAAACCAAGAAATAATGGACTAAATCCAAGTCAAGGATGATAGTAATCATGCCCATTCATCTTCCAAGTGATAAGAAAGCACTGTCCATGAAAAGAAGACCTTTTTTGCATGCCAAACTGTGAGAAAACTGGCTGCTGTCCAAGCAGGACCGATTCACTAAAACTACCATAACTTTTGATATATTGGTCCAAATGAGGCGTATGAGGTGTAGAAACGAAGTATACACTCCCAAGCATCACCCCATAACATTAAAATCAAATTTTGATGAAGTCAGAACAGTTTTATTGTCTGCAGAAATTTCATACAGCAAGCTATCTCTGCACAGTCACTGCATACTGCATCATATATCATCCTGTAATAACCAAGGAAAGTTACTGACATAAGTGGATGGTTGCCAAGAAGACTCTTCAATGGGCAAATTCTTCCACTTAATGAGATACTCAATGAGAGTACGATTTCTGAGGACTTTCTCTCTCTTTCCAATAATGCTTTCAGGTTCATATATGATCAGTCTTGCCTCATCCAATGGTGGTAACTCTTCCAATACTTGTATATCGGGCCCAACATACTTCTTCAGCTGTGAAACATGGAATACATCATGTATTCTAGTAGAAGATGGTAGCTGAAGTTTATAAGCAAGCTCTCCAATTTTGTCCAAGATCAAGTATGGCCCATAAAACCTATGAGCAAGCTTATTGTTCCCACCCTTTAATGAAGCATAATGCGTCTTGGGCACTTTGAGAAATACCCAATCTCCAACCTTGAAGTCTAAATGTCTTATTTTCTCATCTGTATAGAACTTCATTACCTCTTGTGCTTTCCTTATGCTGTCCTTGCATTGCCTCATAAGCAACTCCATTCTTTTCAACTCTTCCTTTGCTTGTGGGTTGATGTCTTCATGGAATAAAACTGATGGAAGTTGGACTTTATACCCATAAAGAGCTTCAAACGGAGACATCCCAATGCTCATGTGGTGCGTGTTATTATAGCAAAATTCAGCAAGGTGGATCCAACGATCCCATGAAGCTTGTGTGTCATGACAATAATGCGTAAGGTACACTTCCACCCAATGATTGACTCTCTCCGTTTGCCCATCAGTCTGAGGGTGATAGGCCGTGCTAGGATTGAGGAAAGTACCCATAGAGGAGAATAGACTTTTCTAGAAGTTGCCCATAAACTTCGAATCACGGTCTGATACTATTCTCATAGGCATACCATGTAGTTTGAACACACCTTCCATAAATTGCTCGGCGACTTGCCTTGCTGAATATTGGACTTTAGTTGGGATAAAGTGGGCTGATTTGGTCAATCTATCAACTACCACATAGATACTGTTCCATCCATGACTGGTAGTAGGCAATCCCGTTATGAAATCCATGGAAATATCTGTCCATTTGCCCGTAGGTATGGGTAAAGGCTGAAGTAAGCCGGCTGGTAATAGAGTGGAATCCTTATTTTGCTGACACTCCAAGCACTGAGATACATACTCTTTAACATCTTTCCATAAACCTTTCCAATAGAAGCTTTGATGAACTCTATCAAACGTCTTGAAAAGGCCCAAGTGACCAGCCATTGGCGATGAATGCATCTCTTGAAGCACCTTCAGCTTGAATTTACTGCTGGGAATCAAGTACACTTTACTGTAAAATATGGGCAGCATGCTCATCAAGCACATATTCCTCTTGAATGTCTTCAATCCAATCCTTATAGATGGTAGACACAGTAGATAGACTGCATGCCCACATTCTTGATAACGCATCAGCCACCACATTATCCTTGCCAGCCATGTATGATATTTCAAAATCATATGATTGCAAAGTGGCCAACCATCTCTTTTGCTTGGGAGAAAGATTGGGCTGCGAGAGAAAATATCTCAAGACCCTATGATCGCTTTTGACTTTGAAGTGTGTCCCATAGAGGTAGTGGTGCCATTTCTTGATTGCATGTAAGATAGCAAGCATCTCCTGCTCATAAACATGCATCTCTCTCTCTTTGTCATCAAATTTTCTACTCTCAAATGCAATGACACCATGCTCCTGTACCAAAACTGCTCCCAAACCTCTACCACTGGCATTTGCATAAATGGTAAAAGTCTTGGAGACGTCAGGGCAAACTAGTATGGGTGCTGAAACAAGCAATTGCTTCAGCTCATTAAAGCTCTTGTCAGCGATCTCATCCCAGAAGAAGGCCTCCTTTTTCAGCCGATCGGTAAGAGGAGCTACAACATGAGCATAGTTCTTCATAAACCGTCGGTAAAAGGATGACAAACCAAGGAAACCTCTTAATGAAGTGGCATTGGTTGGTGTAGGCCATTCTTTGACGCACTGAACCTTCTTAGGATCCACTTTGATTCCATCTTCTCCCACTATATGACCCAAGTACTCAACTTCCTTTGTCATAAAAGAGCATTTAGTGGCCTTGGCAAATAGTTTGTGTATCCTCAATATGTCAAAGACCTCTTTTACATGTTGCAAATGGTCTTCTTTATTCTTGCTATAGATCAAAATGTCATCGAAGAATACCAAAACTGTTTTAAAGAGCAATGGCTGAAGTATCTTATTCATGAGAGACTGGAATGTGGCTGGAGCATTTGATAACCCAAAAGGCATAACCATAAACTGGTAAAGACCCCTCTCTGTCCTGAAGGCTGTTTTAAATTCATCCCCTTCCTTCATGCGTATTTGATGATATCCCAATCTCAAGTCAATTTTAGAGAACACCTTGGCATCCTTCAATTCATCTAAGAGATCATCTATTCTAGGTATTGAATCTTCCTTTCTTCCTTTTAAGATATCTAGATTTGTCTATCGCCTAAATAGGTATCGAGAAAAAAATGATTGGGGGCTCTTCCTAATAATGCTTCTTCTTGCAGCCAAAATCGTTTCTTCCGAATGTATCTATCTCATGAATACCTATTCTTGATAGTGACCTTGTTGAGATCGCGGCAATCAATGCACATTCGAAAGGAGCCATCTTTCTTCTTCACAAGAAGGACTGGAGAAGCAAAAGGTGATTGGCTTGCCTTAATGAGACCCATTTCCAAAAGCTCTTTGACTTGGCGTTCTACCTCTTCTCTTTCCACTTTGGAGAGGTGATATGGTGGTTTGTTGATGGGCTTTGTATTGGGCAGCAAGTCAATGGGATGATCCACTTCTCTTTTGGGAGGAAGAGAGGTAGGTGGCTGAAAAATATCATCATATTCTTTCAGCAATTTACAAAGACATGGGTCCATATTGTTGGTAGGAGAAGAGGGCTGATCCTCTTCAATCTTGGAAAGAAGAATGGTGAACATACATGCCTTTGCATTTATCTCTTTCTTAACCTTCTTAGGGCTGATCATCTCCATTCTTTTCTTTTCAACTCCATGTAGTGTTACTTGTTGTCCACACCATTTAAACTCCATTTCCATGTTGTTGAGATCCATGGTAAATCTACCCAAAGATTTTAGCCAGTTGCAGCCAAGTATTATATCAATGGGACCCATTTCTAATGCAATTAGGCTCACCGATGTAGTGCACAATGGGGAAAGGGTGATAGGTACATTTGGATAGCATTGATTGCTCTTCTCAAAATTTTCATTTGCCACTTGGATTTTAAGTGATGTAGGCATTTCATGCGTATTCAATTTCAGCCCATTGAGTGACTTAGCATTAATGAAGCTATGTGTACTTCCTGTATCAATGAGTATATGAGCGGTCCTTCCCTTGATTTGACCTTTAAGGCGTAGGGTATTATCTCCTCTTGAAGCACTCCATGCATCACTTGATATGGCACATAGAGATGGATGTAAATCAGTCCATGAATCATCCAAATAATGACCGCCCGGGTCGAAAGGAAACCCATCCATCGAATCATAGAACTCATCATGGACATTCTCTTCATTTTCATGCGCCTCTTCTTGTGTTGTTGTGACATCAAGCTGAGCCAAGCTTCCTTCAATAGATTCAACATCAAAATCATCCTCGATGATCATGCTAATCTTCATATTTTTGGCCTTGCATTTGGACTTATGATCGGGTGACCATTTCTCTCCACATTTGTAGCATAGTTCTTTAGCATACATATCTTTGAGCTTGTCATTCGATACATGTTTGCCTTGAGTATGGGCTGAAGTTTTGGCACTTATATCAGTTCTCTTTCCATCAAATCTATTTTCAGCATTAGGTTTGAAATTACTGCTTTGTTTTGACCCAAAAACAGTAGGAAAAGTGGGTATCTTGCTGTAGGTATTGCTGAAAGTATTTGATGGCTTCCCAATATGCTGAAAATCAGTTTTAGCATGCCCATAATGGCCTGATGTCCTTGGAGGCTGCGTAGGCTGAAAAGAATGCCCTGTTTTTGGCTGAAAACCCTTGTATTTCTGCCCATAATGTTCAGCCAATTGAATGGCAGCTTGTAGGGATGTAGGATTCATGGCTCCAACTTCGAAAGAAAGAATAGGTTCCAAACCAAATATGTATTTATTCAACTTGGCACTATCGGAGACCCCATGAACATACATCGAAAGGTTCAAAAACTGATTTGAGTACTCTCTAACCGAGAGACCACGTTGCTCAAGTGCATACCACTTCTTCTCTAACCGCTCTTTTTCAATAGGGGAAACAAAGACTTCAATCATAGCATTTTTCAATGCATCCCAAGACAAGAAGTCATGTCCCATCCTCGCCATATATCTCCACCAAGTGTGAGCATAGCCTTCTAGATGAAGGGCTGCAAATTTTACTTTGGCATTCTCGGGCCTTGGGTAAAGGGAAAAATACATCTCTAACTTGTCAAACCACTCCTCCAACTCCGTGGGTGAAGGGTTCTCTCCCTTGAAGTTTGAGATAATTATTTTTTCCTTGTACTCTCTCTCGTATTGAGGAGGTTGTCCATTATGGTGCTGCTGCCCACTATGGTGTTGTGGCCCAAAAGAATTGCCAAAAGGTCCTTGCCTAGGATATTCATTATTTCCATGCCCTTGTGCATAAGGAGTTTGCTGTCCATAATGTATACCATGACTTTGTGGCTGGAAATAATGTCCTTGAGGCTGAAAGTATGTGTTGCTCACATTGGGAGGTTGTCCATGGTTCCCTTGAGGTTGTCCATGCATAGGTGAGTTGAAAGGTGGTTTCTGCCCATTATTTTGCTGATTCCAACCATGATTTGACATGGGACTTGGCCTATTGGGCTGCACTTGAGAAGAGAAATTATGTTGTGGCTGTCTAAAAGCATTTGGGGCTGAATTTACATGTCCATGTGGCTGGCCATAAGAGTTTGGGGCTGAATTAGCATGCCCTTGCTCATAGCCACCAACATTTGCTTGAGGGTAAAATTGCTTGTAGAAAGAGTTGCACCCATGGATATCTTCATCATGCTTTGAGTTTGTTTGCACTCTCTCTTGAGGATCTTGCCCATGTGGCTTAAAGTGACCCTTTTGTTGATGGAATTGTGGCTGAAGTGAAGTGGGCTGAATAAAATCCTTAGCTTTAGATGACTCTCCAACTTCAAATTGACCTACCACCTTAGGAGTAGGTGGTTTAGGTGGTTCTTCAGCCATATGAAGATGTGGGACATTAAGACCAGCTGTAGGCAACATTTTCTCACCAAGAAGTGCTACAAGCTTGTCAATACCCAACCTCATACCCTCGAAGCCTGATTTCATATCCTTTATGTCATTTGACAATTGTTGAAAACTATTTGAATTCATTGAGATATGAGACATCTCTATGGGTTGATTGGTAGGGGAGTGGGTGGAGCTTGCATCGACCTCTTCGTTCTCATAATGCATTCGGTAAATGGCATCTTGAGAAGTGTCATGTTCACCCCTTTCCTGTTGATGTTCACCCCTTTCCTGTTGATATTCCTTCAATTCTTCATTGATAGTATCCAAAATAGGGTCTCTCTTCTTATTCCTAGCCATGGGTTGATTTCTGTCCTGAATTTCCTGCAGTAGAAAAAACTTGATTATCTTCACTTCTAGAGCTCCAAATTACGAGATCTTTGGCTCTGTTCGAAGCTTGAAGAGCCCTCTATCCAAGGATCTATCAAGTGTAGAAAATGGATGAGTACAGAAATTTTTGTAAGGGATTTTCTGTTGCTGTCTGAAAGTTCCTGCACACAGTGAATACCCTGTTCTAGTCAATTAATGGCTTGCACCATCAATACCAAGCATGTACCAACTTCATAACCCTGTAGGAGAGTCTCATACATCTGCCCATACTGAAAAATGACCTCTGTAACCAGTAAAATGGCTGTCTAACTCAATGTAGACTGCAATCTTTAATGAGGGTACGCATACATACTCTGTCCCAAACTTTAATGCTGAACCATAGTGTCTTTACCATAGAATGCGTACATTTTACTGTAGCCATATGTCTTCATATATTTGCCATACATTCATGAGTACCATACATTTGCCAATATCTCAAGAACTCACTGCCCATAAACTCATGCTGTAGGCTGATTTCAAGTGCCTTTGAGATTTGTACCTACACCTAAACTTGAAAATGCGTGGGATCCGAGACCCGAGGGGTTTGCAAAGTTCCCTCTCGGGCCGGGTTGTGCTCCCCTTCAGGGTCCTCGTCGGTAGGGGAGGGTCACCTCTCTTTTGTCCTATCGACTCGCCCGGCATCCACTTTTCCTCGTGGGCATGTACATGGCAAGTGAATTCTAGCTCTAAAAATCAGTATGATATGCATGGAATAGGAAAGAAACACAATTGCCTTTCATTTGCCCTTTTCATGATATGCAAGATTGGAATTGAAAAGGCTGAAATGTAAATGAGAAATGGAGAGGTATTTACCTCAGCAGTGACTCACTCCTTACAAAGCTTTTCTCGCTTACCAATTGGGTAATGATTTTCTTATGATCAAGAGGCAAAATAGGCAATCAATTTCATGTCAGGGTTAGGCAATAAAGATTGAGTAATGAAGCTCAAGAAATTACTGATTTCAGTGAATGAAAGTAGATGGGTAATGCTCATTCATTATGGAAGAGTTTGAGACATTTAGAGATGGCCATTTCAGTAAATTGAAGAGGTTTAGTAAAGACAATGACTGACATAGCCTATAGGCTTCATGTAATGCATTAGGCTATGAATGAAAGCTTCATTAATCCTCTTATTTCTCTTCAACAATTGAAAATGAGATCAGCAATTGGATGTAAAGAGAAATTAAGAGTGATTAGAGTACCTCATTTGATTGATTGGAGAAGAGTATTGTTGATGGAATGACCTTCAATCCATAATGCTTGACATAGATGAGTTGAGCTTGATAATCCTTCTAAAATCAGTCCAAAAGATCTTCAATCTTCAAGAATAATCCCTTCCTTGATAAGCTTCAGCTTCATTAATCCCATGAAAGCTCCATGACTCCATGAATGCTCCAAATGAGGGTTGATGAAGACCGATTTCCTTCTCTACTTGAAGTAGGTTGCAATAGGTAATAGAGAGGGCTTCAATGTGTCCAATAGATCCCGAAATTTGAGAGGGAATGCCAAAATTTAATGGCATAAAAGCTTCGTTCTGTCCATTGAATACCTAGACCTCCATTGGCTTCAATCTCCTTCAATGTCGGTCCAATGTTGATGGATTCTTGAGGGGAAATGGTGGAGGAAGCTTCAGAGATGCTTTGCCCACAAAAGCCCCATGATTTGCTTCAAAAATTTCAAGAATCTTTGATGCTGTCCCAAACTGCCATAGCTAGGGTTTTGAAGAAGAGGGAAAACTCCAAAATAGTAAGAATCTTGAAGAAGCTTGTGAGAGACCTCTTGCCAAGGGTTAGAAGGATTAATAGCAATGCTTAAAGGACATCCTATTTCTGAAAATTTTCCACGCAGTAGAGGAGTATGTGCAGGCGGCGCAAACAGCGTGAGTACATACTCATGTACAAAAAGTCCACGATGATGCTAAGTAGCTATATTAGCTACTTCAATTGAAGCTCTTGAAGCAAGGCAGAAGGTCATGTAATTCATTCTCATGATAGGAGTGAGAAAGAGAAGATCTGATCTTGTCTTGGCCATGGATTCTTGTAGACAGCTTGAAGGAAAAGAGAAGAAACCCTTGTTTCATGAAAAGTAACTCTAACTTTTCCTTCCTCTAAGTCCTGTAACCATTAGTTTGTCCACTTACCCCAATTTTTGGCTCAAATCTTGATCACGTTCTGCTATTTTGGCTGGAGCCCTCCATTTCTTCCATTGGTAATGCCAAGAATCACCATCTTCATTCCTGTTTGTAGCAGACCTTCACATGTAACTCCGGTTTGAAGCCTTCATGTCCTGTCAAGTCCTGTCACTCAAATTCCTAACTATGGTTTGCTCTCTCTAGCCTAGGAAACTGAATCTAGTACTTGAAAATGACTTCTGCAAGGATCTAAGCTACTGCTCTGATACCAATGTAATGAAAGCAATCAACCATGGAATGAAATCTAACTGAAATTGAAAATTAACTAAGCTACAACAAAGAATTAACAAATCTATTGCACCAAGACATCCTCATCATGTATTAATGGTTGGGAATTCAAGAATACATGACGGCCATGGCTGAGTGCTTCACAGGCTAAGAAGAAGCTAACTCCAAGAAATGGTAAAGCCAAGATTATTGAATGATCAAAAGATGTCTTGCCTTTGGCCTCTAGTCCCCTTTTATTCTAACCCTCTTTCCAAACTTAAGGGCTGTTCACACATGTACACATAGGCTAGGGCTGAATTTACAAAAGGCTGGAATTAATCCAAGGTGCAAATATTAATGTTGTATTTTCCTTCATGACATTATTATCCACATCAAACCAAGTGTATCAAATGGTATAAATGAAAGTTTCTGAATTATGCATTCATGAAATTAAATATTGTTTGAAGCCATATTAAACTTTGATTATTGAAAAATTTTCAACCTATTTGAAAACATATTAGTTTGCTTACTAAAAAGAGTTTGTGCAAAGCATATACAAATAGCACTACAAGATGCTTGCCAAGCTATATTTAGCTTAACTTATTAAAAAAAGATATGATAAAGCTTAAAACTACATGATAATCCCTAAAACATGTTTAATAAGATGAGCTTAAATATTGTTAACATATGTGAAGCCTTTGTTGTTATTTGTAGCATGATGATGATCCACAAGTAATTTTGCAACTTCTCCATATTTGAATTCTTATATGTACTTAAAGAACCCCATATATTGGGTAGTTGCACTTCTACTATATTCATATTAATAATATCAGTATCTATGGAACCTTAGAATACTAGAGCCAACAAAGTTGTAAGTCCTTGGGTTGAGCTTACAACATCCTTTATATCACTTTAGTCTCTCCCCTTGCTCTTCTTACTTTCTTGTGAAAATGGAAGTGTATATCTTGTATTGTACTTATCAAGTATATTCTTTGTTCATTACTTACAAGCACACCCATGGATGACGGAGAATGGAACCTAACACCAAGAAACCTTTGATTCTATATTGCATCAATGTATATGAAATCATATCAAAATGTTTTTTGCATATAACCAAAAATTGTGTGTACTATAGGAAATAATAGAAAACCAACAACAGTTCAAGACAAAAACAATAAGATACCTATATACTCCCATATTCCACAAGTTGTATAGTTTTCAAAAATGTTTAGGAGAAAGTACCACCACTCAATTCCTATAAAGAATTGTACTTGCACTCTTTTTCTAATGCAATGATAGTATTCTTTTCTTTCCAATAAAGTGTCTTGTCACTGTCAATACACAAGATTATGTTTATGAGTCCAAGTCTCAATCTTGAAACCTAATTCACTTGTGTGACAATTTGTCTTTGTCAAGGTCAATGTCTACATGAGTTTCTTCTTTCTCTTTCAACCTCCATAGCTTCAACATCTGCCATGCTCTAGATCCCGCATATTTTAACACTAGTGTGGTCACTTGTCCTACAAGATTCAAGAATGTGACGGTCCTTTTCACAATAAATATGAGCATCATTGGGAATTAACCAGTCCATTCCTAACATCCACTCATAGGTTCCCAGGTTCATCACTCTCTGAATTTCATGTTGGTCTGATTACCACCCAGATTAAACTCCACCTTACTTGTCTGTTGTATTGAGGAAACTTCTTTTCCATCAACTAACTCAACTATCAGCCTAGGTGCATGCATTGTGTCTATGTCTAGTTTTCTATCACACCTTGGTGATATGAATGAATGAGTGCTTTCACAATCAATCAAAATTTTAAAGGGTTTACCGTTATAGGTTGATGGTGTTTGAATTATTGAGAATTTTTGATTTGGTCCCTTCTTGTTGAGAGAGGCATGAATTATTGCTCTTTCCATATCGTTTTCCAAGGTGGAACCTTCATCATCTTCTACTTCCTTGAGGGTTATGCCGGCAACTCTTCCTCTAGCTGTGGCTGTTTAGGCTCTAGTTATTACAGAACTTGCTTTGGCATTCATTCTGTTCGAGTTTTGGGCATCACCTTCGGATATGGCCAGGTTCGTTACAATAATAGCACGTGAAAGCATCCTTATTACCACCAGTAAAGTTCTCCACTGCCGAGTCTTAGCTTTCTTGCTATTAGCATATTGGAATTGACCTTGGGCTCTTTTTGCATAGGCCCTAGTTATATTTCTATTTTGGAACTTATTATTCCAAGGCCTATCGTTTCTTGGTTTGGATTAGAGTTCATGTATAATCGGTCTTGCTCTTATCAATGCATCTTGGAGGTCGGATGGACGCATTGCTTCAAGCCATGTGTTTAGGGGATCATCCAATTTTTGGCAAAACTTGGATACTTGTTGCGCAATGTCCATAGATGGTGCATACTTGAGAAGTGTTACAAACTTCAAGTAATAGGCTTCCAGTGTCATTCCAAGTTGCTTTAGACAAAAGAATTCATTCATCTTTTATGTGCGGTATGTTGGCGGAAGATATTGGCCTCGCATTGCATCCTTTAATACGTCCCACTAATAGACGCTTCAGAGATTCCTTGTTCTTTGCACCATTGTTTTCACTGAATTTGAGCTTCTCTTGTTAGCTTAACATGCTAATCATTGCTTGATTAGCTGGGGTAATTCCAGCAGCAATGAAATAATCTTCCCTAGACTCAACCCATATTTTTGCTTCAACCTCGATGTTTTTGTCTTGGCCATCAAACTCAAGTGGTTTGATTTGCTTAAGCAGGAACTCCTTTTCTTGGATCTCAACACCATTAAGGGTAGGAACAGCTTCCTATGGTATCGTAAGATTTTCTCTAGTTAGCTCTATGAATGTTATCATACAATTTGCTTGTATCTTTTCAAAGACAAATCATTTCCAAAGGATAGAAATGCTTTATATTAAATTTTCAAAGAATGTTACATCATGATAGAGTTTTTTCGAATGAACTTAAGGGATCTAACCATGGATTTTTGATATATCTATTGACTTGTGTCAGAGAGAGAAATACAGGAAAGAAGGGGAAGCCATAGAAGCTGTGAGCAAGAAGGGAGAGAAAGACTGTAATTGTATTAATGTGTCAAAAAGATGTGTAAAATTACATATCCTCTCCTTTTATAGCAATGTCAATGTGACATGGCATAATATCAATATTATTTACACTAATTCCTTATTCTCAGCTTCTTACAATCCATCCCCACTCAAAATGAAGTTTTTGTCCTCAAAAACAAATATCGGACTTATTGGTATAGCCAAGTAGGGGGCTGCAGAGTACTACTCTGTACAGCATTACAAGTGGTAAAAGAAAAGATTACCTAATATTCAATAGTAGTACTAATCTATACAGAGGGTCAAAATCAGCCTATAGCCACCCGGATCAAAAGGGAAAGTGGTATCGTTGCCATGCATTGGATCAACTTTCATAAGATCAAAGTCAAGTACAGCTGGAAGCACGATCATCATGATGGTATTCACTAACTTTTCCATAAGCCTCTCAAGCATCACCATGCTCTGTATAACTGAAGCATATAAGGCTGAAGTCACCATTGCATGATGATCATCCAAATCCACATGCTGTCCATGATATGCTTTCTTGAACTGAGCTTCTTGTTGTGGACTCATACCAAAATGGTCTTCAGCAAGATCTTCTTCATCATTTGCATCATAATATTCAAATACCAAGAATATTTTGGCAGTCTTTGCCTTGCATGTGGCTTGGTGATTACAAGATAGTGGCTTAGCACAACGATAGCATAAGCCCGCAGCATGCAGTTCCCATATCGTATCACTAGTAAGGTGTCTAACACGTTTAGCCTTAGATAGCAATTTACACACCTGCTCATCACCATTGGTCAGCTCTATAATAGTTTTGACATGCTGCTCACAGTCATCTTGTTGCTCATGTACAACAGATGGTTGTCCATGCTCATGACCATAATGCTCATACTGTCCATACTGCATATGGTGATAACAGCCCTGCTGCGCATCAGAGAAACAGTTTGTTTGAGCATATGCATTTGCTTCCACTGATGTTTGCTGCTCACATACATAAGCATGCTGCCTTTGATAATTGATCCCACAGCATTGGTCATGCTGTCCATAATCTCTATGAGAATACATGTCACAAAAATGTTCATGCTGCTATCCAAATACATCTATTTGCATCAGCCTACTACCAAAACTTTGGTCATATTGTTGCCCATAAGCATGCTGTCCAAGATTGCATGAAGACTGTCCAACATGATTACAATGATGTCCTTGCATCCTAGGCTGTCCATAAGTATGATGATTGGCAAGTCCATGAGCATAGGTATTGGCATAATGTTGGTCATAATCACTTGCTTGCTGTTGATCAAAGCTAGAAGTGCATTGATAAGCATAACCATTTCTATCACATCCATAAGAACTAGGCTGGTCAACCAAGAGAGCCTCACAAGTATAATCATAACTATGTTGCTGAAGAGGTGGATGCTCATAAGCATAAGCATGTTGACCATAATAGCCATTCTGCTGCCAAGGCTCAATGGAATGATACTCATCAGCATATACATATTGGCCATAAGCATAAGCATTTGATTCAAGTGTACCATCAGCATATACATGTTGGCCATAAGCAGAAGCATTTGATTCAAGTCTTGCTATTTTCCCCATAACCGCCTTCATAAGAGCAATACACTGATCAATTAAAACTGAATGAGGAAGAAGGCCCCAAGGTGGATGCCTTCTCTAATCAATATAATGCAGTGGTGGAGACCTCTGAGAAGATCCAACAACCTTTCAAGTCAGATGCCTCATCTGAGCAAGAGAAATCTGATAACAGTGTGCAAAAATCTTCAAAAGAAAGCAAGTCAAGGGGTCAATCCAATGTATCTGCTGTCAGGAGAGCTGACAGATTCTGCTTTGTCTTCCCTTGCAATGTCTGCCTCAGAATTGGATCAACTTTGCATGCTATGGGAGATGAGGAACGGGCAGTTCATGAATTTTAGAAGGCAGTTGATTTGAAGCCTGACCATATGGACATGCTTTACAATTTGGGTGGCCTGCTAAGGGACATGGGCAGGTTTCAACGAGCAGTAGAGATGTACTCGAAGGTGTTGGCTTTGCAACCTGGCCATTTTACTGCAGAGAGCATGGCAATGGAGGTTACACAAATTCTTCTCAATGCTCAGTCACTTGATGGATCTGTTCGCAAGCTTGTTGAAGATAACTTGAAGCAATTTCAAGAACAGAATCTGCCAGTGTTCCTTTTGTCTCTTGCACATGAGCTTGCAAACAATGAGAAACCTCCAGAGTGCCGCAGGCTAGCTGGACTCATCTTGAAAATCTCTCTTGATGCAAAGGAGACGGCATGGAAAGCAGAGCTGGTACAAGCATGGATCTCCCTTGATGCAGGTCTGAAATCACAGATCAAGGGAGCACTTCTCATGACTCTGACATCTCATGTTGCTGATGCAAGTCACACATCTGCCCAAGTAATTGCTAAAGTTGCTGCCATAGAACTTCCACAGGGGCAGTGGCCTGAGTTGGTAGGGACACTTTTGAACAATATGGGAGGACCACAAGCTGAAAAGGCTCCTCATGTAAAGCAGGCAATCAATGGAAGGATTTTAAGTGTCTTGCCCGAGCAGATTCTATATTCTTGCACATGCCTCTGGCCCCTTTGTAAGAAACGAAATTATGCAGTCTTTCGCTAGCAACTTCTCTTTGTGGAGCTTCCTGATGTCACCTCATCTGCCAGTCTCCAGCATCTCGATGAGTACCTGGCAACTTCTCTCTGTGGAGCACAAGGGTCGTGTGATAAAGGGAGCCGAAACTATCATGAGAGTGGCAGTGATGACAAGGAGGCTTCAACAAAAAAGTTTGAAAGGAAGTCTGGTTCAGCCCCCCACTGATGAAGTACCCATCATCGATAGGATTGAAATGAATGCATGTCACATAATCATTGTGTGCGAAGACCCTTAAGCATTCTCTACTTGAAACATTCCAGAGCCGCACTGTTTTATCCATGGAAGATGATAGTAGTGACTGAGAAGGTGAGCAAGAGAGATCCAGTATATCTTCTGTGTGTCCCTGGGTAGCCGAGATCTGTTGCTAGAAGTATTTTTTCCTCCCACTATTGCTTTTGCTGCTTCGCTTTGCTTCCATCTGAGGAAGATTCTCCATGTGTCTTCAACAGCTTATCCACAAATACCCTTCTGAATGTGGAGGAAGAGCTGTCCAAGATTTTCTTCCATTTTGCCTCCAGCTTTTAGAAGAAATCTTCAGTGCTGCTTGTTCCCTAAAGCCTCTTCAAAGCCTTCAATAATGGTGCTCCACTTGTTAAGAATGAGAGTAAAGAAAGTTTCCAGCATGAAATGCCTCCATTTTTGCATGAAGTTTGATGACGTCCTCCCATTTAAGCTATTATCCACCATATTTGACCTTGGATATCTCCAGATGTAGTCTCTTACTAACTGTAGATGTTCTGCAGTACTCCACTAGTCACTGTCTTGTACCATTTTTGTCTAAAATTGATTTTGAAATAGGAAAATGGGACTGAAAATGGAAGAAAAGAATGGATCAAAGACTCAAGCTCTGATACCACTTGTCAGAGAGAGAACTAGGGAGAGAGAAAGAGGAGAGAGAAGAATGTAGAAGAGAGAGAAAGATTGCAGGAAGAGAGAGAAGAAGAGTGACGAGGAGAGAGAAAGACTAGATTTAGAGAGAAAAAGACAGGAAAGAAGGGAAAGCCATAGAAGCTATGAGCAAGAAGGGAGAGAAAGACTGTAATTGTATTAATGTGTCAAAAAGATGTGTAAAATTACATATCCTCTCCTTTTATACCAATGTTAGTGTGACATGGCATAATATCAATATTGTTTACACTAATTCCTTATTCTCAGCTTCTTACAACTTGTAATTCTTAATTGCTAGAATGGTAACCAATTTCATATTCAATGGATAGAAAAAATAATTTCTTTTGCTGGAGGGGATAAATACATGGTTTATTTTTGGGATGGCTAGTTATTTGGGAGAGAAGATTTCCCTAATACAATCTAGGCATGGTGTTTGGATACATCCATTGGGTAATAATTGAGCTTTGAAGAATGGATATCTAAAAATCTGTACTTTAAAGGAAGATCAGGAAGTCCATATTTGACGTAATTGCGGCCTTTAGAGTGACCAAAAACTACAATTTGGTGCACTGGGATGACCTTTGTCACTTCCTCATAAATATATCGATTTAGTTTAACCTCCCGGCCTCTAGTGAATAAAGTTGAATTCACTCTGGCTTCATGGAATAAATAAACCTTCACAACTTTAAGGTTGTCCATCCATCTTATCCTCTCAAATTGTTTTAAAGGAAGGCAAGACGACTTGTGTCGATATAACAAATTCCATCGCTTATCATCCATCGTCTTTCCCGGTATGGTGGAGAAGGATCGTAGATGCAATCCAGAATTCGCATCACTTGCATTCTCCATCCATAATCCATAGAATGCATTGCCGATGTAAACATCGCTCGGAAAACTAGGAATCACTCCCAATCTTCGTCTCTCTAGGTAAGAGAAAAACACATGTCAACAAGAGAAGGGAAAAACAACTTATATCTCAGGCTACAATTACCAAGTTTTTGATTTCTTTTCACTCTAATACCACTTGTGGCGTACCTGCCTTGATTTCTTAACAAATAATGTTTTAGTAGTCGCCCAGAGTTTACCTTCCAATTGTCATTATCCGTACTCTAACCAGAATGATATCTGCAATAAAATAACAATAAGGGTTAGAACTAACATCACAATGTATTGAAAAGATAGCAAAAAAAAAACACAGAGAGAGAGAGAGAGAGAGATAGAGAGAGAGAGAGAGAGAGAGAGATTAATACCTTTGCCTCTTGCTCCAAATAAACTCTGCAAGAAAACAACAATTAGAACCAACATCAAATTCTATTGAAAACACAACATCAAAAGAGAAACAACACATAGAGAGGGGGAAGAAAGGAGAGAGAGAGAGAGAGAGAGAGGAGCACTTGTGCCTCTTGCCTAAAACAACCTCTACAATAAAAAAAAAATAACAGTAAGAAAAAACATTAAACCCTATTGAAAAAATAGCAAACAACAGAAAATGCAAAGAGAGATGGGCACCTATGTTTTGCCCAAAATCTAGAGCTGCATGGAGAAGAAAGTATAGTGGTAAGTAGAATGCTCAAAACCCTAATTAATCTCACCATGGAGCTTCAATGGAGACAAAAATTCACGAGTATAGAGAAGAGAGGGAAAGTGATATGTTGTCAACTTTTGGGTCAAACTGATTTCGTGAGAAGGAAAAAAAATAAAATTGAAAACTCTCCCAAAAAAGGGGGGAAATACGATATGAGAGAAACTCAAATTTTGTGTACTATTCATTCTCCCTTTTTTAAAATCTCCCACTACCCCTTCTTTTAATAAAAAACCCAAGATTTGGAGAGAGAAGATTCACCCTCCATGGATATCAACATGTAGCCTTCCTATTGGACAATCCAAAAGGCCCACATCTTAAACTATATTATTTTTAAGGGCCCATTTGTGAGTTCATTTTTTTTCCTAATAAAATGGTGAAGTCAAAAAGCTTTCAAATGTGTCGTATGTTCCCAAAATTAGGAGAAATATGTTCTCAACCTGTATGAGCTGAGTGCTCTTACAACCATCGCTAGAGTGGGCACAAGTAAGGTTTGGCATGAAAGGTTTGGACACATTGGATTTGCAGTATTGAAGGAGATGCACAAGCAAGGTATGGTTACTCACCTACCTACAATGACTGAATTGAAGGAACCATGTGAAGTTTGTATGATGGATAAGCAACAAAGAAAGGCATTTCCACAGGAAAGCAAGAATAGAGCATAGGCTCCTCTAGAATTGGTGCATACTGACTTGTGCGATAAGATGCCTACACAGGACTTAGGGGGATCTTCTTATTTTATGTTAATTGTCGACGACTACAGTAGGAAGATGTGGGTGTACTTTCTTCGTGATAAGGCTCAAGCTTTTGATAAGTTTAAAGAATGGCTAAAACTTGTTGAGAATGAAACAGGGAAAAGTGTGAAGAAATTTAGAACAGATGGTGGTGGTGAGTTCAACTCAAAGGAGTTTGAAGACTTTTGCAAGAGCAAAGGGATAAAGCGTCAATTGACAATGCCTCACACACCTCAACATAACGATGTTGTGGAACGCAAGGATCACACTATTGTGGAGATGGCAAGATGCATGCTAAAGGGCAAGGGATTGCCTAACCATTTTTTGGCTGAAGCTATTAATATTGTAGTCTACATTCTAAATTGGAGCTACACAAAGGCTCTCAAGAGAAAAACACCTCATGAGGCTTACACTACTAAGAAACCATCTGTCTCACATTTCAGAATTTTTGGATGTGAATGTTATGCACATATTCCATATGAGAAAAGAAACAAGTTAAAACAAAAAAAAAAGTATCTTTTTAGGTTATAGTGATGAGTAGAAGGCTTACAAATTATATGACCAAGAGGCAAAGAATATCATCGCGAGCCGTGCTGCAGTGTTCAAGGAGTAGCTGCATATAGTGGAGGAGGAGAAGGCAAGTTCTTTGACTTTATCATCAAGCAAATAAGTAGTCCACTATGAACCTGTCTTGAGAGCTGTCCCTGTCCTTAAGGAAGAGGAAGCATCATCTTCAGATGATAAGTAAAAAGTTCACCAACCTGACATCACCCCAGCAGAAAAGCCATTGCCACGTTGGATGAAACAGCTCTATGACCACAATAATCCTATGCCTACATCTATTGAGGAGAAGGCAGACAGACCAAAGAGGTCTTAGAGAATAGAGGAGCAAAGGAGGGCTTCTGCTCATATAGTCAATATGGCCTTGATGACTGAGATTATGAGAGGAGTAAAGGAGCCAATCGACTTAGAAGATGCACTTGCAAATCCAACATGGAAGGCAACAATGCAAACTGAGTATGACAACATAATGAAAAATGACACTTGGGAGCTAGTGGATCTGTCACCAACAAAGTAGAAGGTTATTGGCACCAAGTGGATTTGGAAGGTAAAGTACAAGGTTGATGGCACCTTAGAAAAGTACAAAGCCAGATTGGTTGCATAGAGATTTTCACAGGTTGAAGGGTTTGATTTTCAAGAGTCAATATTTGTCCCAACTGCTAGAATGACTGCTATTCGAAGAGTACTTGCAATGGCTATCCACAAGCAGGGGCCAGTTTACCAAATGGATGCTAAGTCAGTGTGTTCTTAAATGGTGACCTCAAGGAGGAGGTGTATGTGGCTCAGCCACCAGGGTTTGAGGCCCCCCATTTTGAGAACAAGGTGTATAAGCTAAAGAAAGCATTGTATGGGGGCTGAAACAAGCCCCCAGAGCATGGTGCCAATGGATAGATAAGTTCTTTTTAACCTTAAAGTTCAAAAGATGTGCCTCAGATGCTAACTTTGTATGTTTACAGGGATGGTGAAAAGTCTATAGTGATTGTCCTATATGTCGACGATCTTCTTATTACAGGTGACTATGAAGATATGATCCACTAAACTCAAAAGGCTTTGAGTTCTGAGTTTGAAATGACAAGCTTGGGCTTGCCACACTATTGTTTGGGGATTGAAGTCTGGAAAGAGCTAGGAAAGATCTTCATCTCTCAGAAGAAGTATGCATGGGAGATCTTGAATGCATTTGGCATGACCGACGATCGAGTGCAAGGAGATAGCCACACCTATGGAGGTGAATGCAAAGTTATCCGTTGAGGATACATTAGCAGTAGTAGACATTGGGAGGTACAGGAGTTTGGTTGGTAGTCTTCTGATCTACTTGTGTAACACTAGCCTCAATATCAGTTTTGTTGTTGGTGTTTTGAGCAGGTTCTCAAACAAAACCTCAGGAGAATCATTGGAAAGCTGGGATGTGGGTGCTCAGATACTTGAAGGAAACTCTTGACTATGGTATCACATACAATTCCAAAAATTCTCTTGTGGGAAACTATGACTCAGATTGGGCAAGATACAGTGATTCTAGGAAGTCAATTTCTGGTTATTGTTTCTCTTTGGGTTCAAGAATTTTCTCTTGGATTAGTAAGAAGCAACCAACAATGGCATTGTCTTCTACCAAAGCAACATACAAGGCAGCTTGTTTTGCTACATGTGAAGCAATATGGTTGAGAAGGATCCTATGGCACATGGGAGTGCAGGATGAAGAACCAACTGTGCTTAATTGTGACAATCAGAGTTGCATCGCCATCGCCAAAAATCCAGTGTTTCATGCGCGCAACCAAATATATAGAGATCCGGTATCAATATGTGCATGATTTGATCGAGGATGGGATAGTGAAATTGGTCTACTATCCAACAGAGGAGAATGGAGCAAATATCTTCACCAAAGCACTTACGAAGGTTCTACTTCAAGTTCATCTTCAGAGACTGAGCATTGGGCCGAGGAGATAGTTCACATGTGGGTGGACATTAAGGGGGGGGGGGGGGGGTGTTAGATATGCTCAATGCCCCACCCTCATAAGGTGCCACCAATGATCCATGGTGCTCAAAGTTATAAGGCCCCCATTATGAGGAGAAGCCAGATGTGAGCCAGGATATTGGTTGAGTCCGGACTTGTATGTCACATGAGGTCTATGTGACCGGATGGCAAAAAGGTGAGCGTTGTGGGTCTAATCTTTGGGTTAGACAAAGTAGTTAAGGTGGCAGCAACTCGAGGCACATTACATCGAGTTGTAGGATAAGGGATTTATTAAGGGCCCTAGCCAACGGTAAAGGGAATATTCCCTAGCCAACTAGTAGAGGTCCACATGGAAGGTCAACAAACAAATGTGCATATGGAAGGTCAACAAACACATGTTCATATGGAAGTTCAACAGACACATGTGCACATGGAAGGTCAACAGACACATGTGCATATGGAAAGTCAACAGACAGATACATATGGAAGGTCATCCATCATGACCCCCTTCATAGTTTTCATCATCTATCTTTCACCCAGTTAGAGTTGTTCCAGCTAGCCTTAAGCTCTTCGCATATCTTCTATCTAGATCACCATCTAAGATTCATAGTGGAAGCGAACAAGTGGACAAATCCATCTTTGTATCAGTTGTTTGGAGCTAAAGAAATTTTTTTAATTATCCTCTTATTTGTTATGTACTCTCTATCTCTTTCTTAGATTCTGTTCGTTGTGCCATGTAATTTTTTTTGTATGTATGTATGTATGCAAACATAATATATAATTAAGGCATGTATATACAATAATTAGATATAATATATACTATATTATAATTAACATACTACATAATATAGTATAATATAATATAAATATATATATTAAGTTATACATTATATATAATATATAAATATTATATTTATGTATACATATATTAATATAACTATACACATATATAGAGTGACGTAGTATTACGTACATAATGTTGTGTGTGTGTGTGTGTGTGTGACAATAATATTTAATAAAATACATTCATATATAATCTTATACTATTATTCATAACAAAAGGTTATTTGGGGGGAGGGGGCACCATGTGGCATGCAAGGAGCCCCTCTCGCCTTACTTGTCCAAGCAGCCAAGTGCAAAGTCCCCCCAACCCCCTCTACATGATTTTTTATAAAATCATCATTGTTGCCACCCCCTTTTTTGCCGTACATACATACATACATACATACATACATACATGATCATATAATTATATTAGATCTTCGAATTAAAAAGTAGAAAGAGAGAGGATATAAAACATTAGGGGGAGAGAGAGAGAGAGTGTGTGTGTGTGTGTGTGTGTGTGTGTGTGTTACATTTGCAAAGAGATAAGGGAAAATGATAGAAAAATATTGTGAGATAATATATAAAAAATTAAAAAGACAATAAAAGACATTCAAAAATTTTGGCATGAAGTGCCAAACATAAGCTGGCACTATGCACAAAGCGCCGAGCTAGACTAGGCACGAAGCGCCTAGTATTTCTTATATAGATATGAATATATTGGAATCTATCTTGATCTTTTATAATAAAAAGTAATCTTAATATAATTTTAAACATAATGTGGTTTTAAAAATAGTGAGTAGATAATTCAAGGAATATTTTGAGCAATAAAGTGGATTTTGCATGCAACTTATGATGAACACACTCATATAGAAATAGAGAAAATTCAATGTGACTAAGTCCCTCACACGAGGTCTTAGCCCTAACAAGTATATATATATGAATACATATAAACTACTATATATACATAAAGAGTACATATTCAAATCAAATATTAAGCCAATTTCTAATGGATTTATATTATAATTCAACTTTGAATGTATGAGAAGGTCTTGGCTAGGGTCTAAGGATTAGTGAGTGTAAGAAAATCTAGTAGTCTTCAATAACTTTCTAGATATATTCTATAGAGGTGCAAATGTTCTACAATTCTAGAAAATATAAAAGCATTAAGTCCTTTGGTGTTTTGTAAAGCAAACAAAGAGGTCATATTACTTTCAATTTTCTAATCCTATCTTTGATAGGTAATCTAGGCTTGCGTTTCTTGAAAACTAAAAATGTTTCAAATTGGTGTTTTTTCATAATATGAAATATGTAGGCCACTTCTCTTCCTAATGCTAATCATGCATGATAGTTATGACCCATTCTTGTTTTTTAGTATTTGAGATATATTGCCTTCTAATCTTATTCTTGTCCTAAATAATATCACAATTTTGTATTTATATCATCTAATCTTTCAATTTCTTTATTTGATATAGATTTAGATAGTATAAGCTTACCTTACAATAGAAGTAAAAGAATCTTCAAATGCATGAAAGGATGTTACAATGATTTGATCTACAGATAAACTACATCTTTAAAACATTTATATTTTGTGAGTTGGATGCAAGGCCTAACAGTACATTACACATGCTTTTGAAAATATATCATTTATTCATGCATTATTCTAACTAATATGCTGGAACACAAATCTCAATTTTTCGAAGTCACAACTAATAAAAAACCTTCTCTAAAATATGAAGATAGCAAAAATTATGCTAGAGAGAAGAACTCTAAAACAAAGAGAGAATGTATATAAGTGATTTTTTTAAAGATCTTAAATTTTGAGCAATTAGTATGTTAGGAAAAAAATACAAGGTAAGGACACAATCCTTTCAACACCATTAACAATGGACCATAGGATTGAGTGATAGCTATGAGTTGTTGAGACATGATGGTAGATAGTGTTTGGGTCACTATTACCTTATCTAGAAGAAAGAGAGAGCTAGAAGCAAAGTGTGTGAGCTAGAGTAGGATATTAGTATGCTCCGATACCATGTGAGAATATAGAGTGCAAGAATGCAAGAAACAAGCTGACTTGATTGATTTCGTTGTCTTCATAAGTGTTGTTCATATATAAAGTATATTATAGAGAGGTCGATGTGGTAGTTGATGGTAGACATAAATATGTCCACTAGATAGGTGCTATAAGATGGGAGGGTTATAAATAATAAGTGGGGAAAGATAAGGCCATTCAGATAATGCTTACTTGAGACTATAAATTATTCATCTTTTGAGATTGAGCCAACAGCAACATCATGTACTAGTTCGATGCAAATGTTGAAAAAATTACATTATTTTCACTATCCATTGAAGTCAAAGAAGTTTGTAACATTATACTCAACTATTTAGAAACAATATACAAAAGCAAAACACATGAACAATAATCAATAATAAAAGATTTGGCATTTTTTAAACGAGTTACCAAATAACATCAAATGCAACATAGGAAAAAGGCTTCAAGAATCTTGGTCCGCAAATGTTAAAACAAAAAATAGGAGTTGGGATCTTCATGTGGATGCTTTGTAGTAGCATGTGCATGACACTTGATGCACTAGTAATATATTGTTCAGTTAATTAGGAGCCCACTCAAACTTTCACTAGTAAGATGCTAGCATGTACATGATGCTTGATGCACTAGTAATCTATTGTTCATTTAATTAGGAACCCACTCAAACTTTCACTAGTAAGATGCTTTAGAAGCTGGTATTGTTATTATGATGGTGCAATCAAGATCTTGAAGTGGATGAATTTTAAAGAGTTTAGAACCAAATTTCTTTTGCTCTATAATGATAAAAAGTTGAATTCAATAAGCTAGAAAAGCAAGATATCAAAAGATGGTCTGCAACACAATCTTCCACTATTGAGAAAAAAACCACCACGTTTTCATTTGTGTATAACATATACATTCTAAATGACACCATTCTGAATGATACTATGTCACTGATAGGTCTAAAATTATCAAATTTATAGATATCCTTAAAGACAATAAATTTGTCTCTTTATTTTTTGCACTATAGTCATTTAACAATATTATCACAATCACTTTTTTAAACAAGTAAAGTTCCTCTTTAAAGTAATTATATAGATTTTCTTTTTCAAAATCTCTTGTTCTAAATTGCAATTATTTTTTTCTACAAAATAACTTTTAATTATATCAAATATAAAATTTCACATTTATTTATTTATTAAAAAATTATATATTTCTAACACATAAAATTTAATAAATATAAGGGTAGGACCATATTCATTATAAGATGAACTTGTTGTGACTAAATTCTAATAACCAGTGCTTCCAAGTTTCCATGTTCATGAAGAATCAATAATACCTTATCCAAACAAGGTTAAAACTTGAATATGTAGCAATATGTTTGAACATTGTTGCTCTTGTATACTAAGATAAATTGATCATCATCTAATTAAAACAAGTGTGTATAAGGCCTCCTACCTCCATTGGAGCATTACCCCTTGAGTGTGCAAGAGGTGTACATCCAATTATCATTTCATGTGGATAAAGCAAAATGTAAATATTAGTTGTGTGACATGTCCAACAATTCCAATTTACTCAATATAAATTTACAATGCTTGAACAAGCCAAAGAACCTTTACCTAAGTATGCTCTTATGAGCAATGATAATAATTGAGATAACTACTTGGGAGGAATCTAACATTCATTGTGATGCCATAGGGCACATGTACGGAATCCGATTCATAGATCCCATGGAAGCTTCATTCACCCTTCCAATTGGATGATCACTTGTTGGCAATTTGAACATTCCTACTAAAGTGTCAAACTGTCTAAAATTGGCAAACTTGTCTAATCTCAAATTCAAAAAATTCGTCAACCTCTAATTAAATATGATGATGCCCTTAAACAAAAGGGTATTCCTATATGGACCAAAACTATTAAACCACTTTGGAATATCCTTCATTCAAAAATAACATTGATTGAAATTTGCCTTTTTAGAGGAGTAAGACACCCCAAAGTCTTTTACAAGCATACATTTAGCTTGAAACCAAAACCCCTTCACTCCTTGCTTATTGTAGCTTCACCAAAATGAACTTTCAATCAGAAATATAAGCATCTTGGCTCTTATAAGCATACATCTAGCTTGTAATGGGTAGTTGTTGAGCCACTTTGCTAGTTAACAACATAACCCCTTCAAAATAATTTGACTAAGAGGCAAGTTGTTTATAGAGGTGATTAGCAACCTTGTTATTTTCTTCATCACTCACACACTCTTGCTCTCCCTCATAGCTCAAGCACTTAATCACTCAACGAATTGTACATAACAAGACTAAATTGGTAAAGAGAATAACATCCCAACTCCATGAATAAATTTCTAAGTAGAATAGTCCAAGGAGAAAGTAAAGCTACAACTCGTCATTAAAGAGAAGAGCATTACACAATGTACTAAAGGACTAGATACTCGATGTTGGGATAAATAAGTATGCACAATCTAAGCATTTCCAAAATAGATGAGCACTCAATCTCTATAGGGAGATGATACCCCACTTATTACTCACTCGATGTTGGGATAAAGAAGTATGCACATCTCTATAGGGAGATAATGTCTCTTGCAAATGAGTGAGTGATGACTAAAGAGAATGTGCCTTATAAGCCTACTCCTTGATAAATAGGTGTGCCCTTTATACTACTTTTTGTGAAAATTTACTCTTTATCCTTGCTTTGAACAATATTTACTACATCATCTCTCTCTTCACTCTCAAGGTGCTTTGAACAATATTTCTTCACTCTCAATATACTTGAGCCTCCTTCATGTCATTGACAACACCTAGAAGTTGGGACAAAGGAGTATGCATAGCCTCAAGAATTGCCCAAATAAATGAGCATTTAACTCTACTTAGAGATGATCTCTCTTACAATGAGCAAAGGATGACTTGACCATGCCTTCTGCGCCTACTCTCAAGGGCAATAATGGCATCTTGCTTGACACAAGTTAAGTGAATGAATGGAATATCATGCATGATATGAAAGAGTGTAAGTTGACATCCCTTCAACTGTGAACAAATATTTATATTTTCTATATATTCCTAATAACTTTGCCTCAATAATCCCAAACCAAGGAGAAGGCTCGTGAGCCTGTGCAAACAATGGAACAAGGAGAGAGGCTTGACATCCAAGCAATTGGAGAGGTTTCTCCATCATGAGGCTCTCTCTCTCTCTCTCTCTCTCTCTCTCTCTCTCTCTCTCTACTTAAAGTTTCATCTTTCAATGCCAAGAAGCCATATGATCTTATACCTTACTGAGGGCATTTCTACTTTAGTATGAAACTCTAGCCAATGGGGACGAACCTCTTCCAAGCCATTTGTTGGATAAAGGAGCATGATAACCTTGTAGCATTCCCCACTACTAAGGAGCTAATTATTGGCATCATCTCTATTTTAAGCATGAAGTGAGATGTCTTAATCTCAAGTGACCTTATTTGCAAAATCGTCTTACAAGAGATCATCTTGAAGGATAGAATGCATGCCATGCTTTTAAAAGTCAAAGCCTAGTGAACATTAGCTCTACTACCCTCCTCGACTTCCATCTACTACCCCCTCTGACTTCCATAGTGCTAAAAGCTAGAAAAGAAAAAAATGATGGCCCAACCTTATTATTGGCATCATCTCTATTTTAAGCATGAAGTGAGATGTCTTAATCTCAAGTGACCTTATTTGCAAAATCATCTTATAAGAAATCATCTTGAAGGATAGAATGCATGCCATGCTTTTAAAAGTCAAAGCCTAGTGAACATTAGCTCTACTACCCTCCTCGACTTCCATCTACTACCCCCTCTGACTTCCATAGTGCTAAAAGCTAGAAAAGAAAAAAATGATGGCCCAACCTTATTATTGGCATCATCTCTATTTTAAGCATGAAGTGAGATGTCTTAATCTCAAGTAACCTTATTTGCAAAATCGTCTTACAAGAGATCATCTTGAAGGATAGAATGCATGCCATGCTTTTAAAAGTCAAAGCCTGGTGAACATTAGCTCTACTACCCTCCTCGACTTCCATCTACTACCCCCTCTGACTTCCATAGTGCTAAAAGCTAGAAAAGCAAAAAACGATGGCCCAACCTTGTAGATGATTCCTAGTAATTAGATCAAGGAGAGAGAGAGAGAGAGAGAGAGAGAGAGAGAGAGAGAGAGAGAGAGAGAGAGAGAGAGAGAGAGAGAGAGAGAGAGAGAGAGAGAGAGAGAGAGAGATGAGTGAGTGAGTGAGTGAGTGAGTGAGAGAGAGAGAGAGAGAGAGAGAGAGAGAGAGAGAGAGAGAGAGAGAGAGAGAGAGAGAGAGAGAGAGAGAGAGAGAGAGTGAGTGAGTGAGTGAGTGAGTGAGAGAGAGAGAGAGAGAGAGAGAGAGAGAGAGAGAGAGAGAGAGAGAGAGAGAGAGTGAGTGAGAGAGAGAGAGAGAGAGAGAGAGAGAGAGAGAGGGTGCCTAAATAAACAAAACGTGCACTACCAAGAGAACACAAATATTTTATTGAATATAGCTATAAATTTAATATAATATTATAGAAATTATTATTATAATTATCAATATCATTACATTTTTATGGCATTACTATAATATTGTATTAATATAAAAACATTAATGTATTAAGATTATGTTATTAATCATTAACCTTGATAATATATTAATATTTTATATTATTAAAACTAAGAAAGGCATTTCATTTTTATAAGTGGGAGGGGAGAGAGGGAGCAATGGGAGAACACATACACACACACACACACACACACACACACACACACCTCGACCCATCCTTCACACCCCATCGAACAAGGAACAACCTAAGTATTGGAAATTGTGGCATGTGAACCATTACATTCCCCCTCACATTCCATAGATGTAAACCAATCAATCATCGACCTAGGTTCTAGAATCTATGACCTATGAACTATGACCCCCCCACACACACCCACATATTTTGTGGACGTGAAGCACTAGCCTAGGTGTGGAAACTATGCTCCATGAATTGTACAACATCAATGCGCATGCATGTGTGCAGGCACATATGCACACATGCATAGGCACATGTACCTGTGTGTGTGTGCGTGCATGCAATACACATGATTGAAGGACATGTAAAGAGTCCGGTCCAAGAGGAAGGACCTGATTTTGAAGTGGATCATCAAGAGGAGGAGCAACTGTAGGAATAAACCCCCCCCCCCCCCCCCCCTATGCCATCACAAGAGCAAATGGAAGAGCAAGGGGAGGAAGAAAGGCCACCTGAACAAATGGTGGAGGCAAGGCATAGGAGCAGGAAGCAAATGGAAATTTCCCGCATGAAGTTTTGAGATAGGACACCACAAGTTTCTCAAGTGGCCATCCCTCGAAGCGAAGAGTGCAATCCTATCAACTAGGGCCAGGAGCTTGCGGTGTGGGAGAAATGGGAGAACCGTAGCCCCTTCGAGTTATCTTTCACTTTCCCTCGCTCATTGGATAGAGTACTATCTCTTAGGGTAGTGGAAGATGTCAGCAAGCTCTCAGCAAGTCTAGGAAGGAGATGGGTCGAGGATCTAAGGAGGCATCCCACAAGGTGGCAGCAGGAACCTACCAACTACTGGGAGAAGACAAGGCGGTGGAGGTATCCTGGAGGGTAGAGGGATATGAGTCATAACCAAGGTGGTGCCGGATTATTTGGGACTCCAACTTGGAGGCCTTGGGATTACTTTCTGCAGCACACTACCTTATGAATGGGTTGATCTTATGATTTCAACCTGGAGGTGCATGGTAGATACGACTTCCCATTGGTTTATAATGTAAATGCCTCAAACCCTAAAGAGAGCCTAATTTTTACTGAAAGGGATCTCCACCCCTCTATAACAAGTTCCCTAAATGAATTATCATCATGCCCTGACCCTGCTTTTCATCACCACTTGTAATTACCTCCACCTACTACGAGTATTATTAAAACAAAAGCCTATCGTAGAGGAAGAGTGGCTACTGCCCCTCTTTTTTTAACCTCAACGATGGGATTGATAGCTGTGCAATAGTGCGCCTCATGATGAGAGCCACCCTCCTGCCAGCATTTTGCATGAACCTCTTAGAGGACATGAGTGATAGTGGATTCACTGAGTATAACCACCCATTTTTGTCATCTACTCTACTCAATGTCAACGAGATGCTTCTTAACATGCTCCCTCATTTAAATTTTTTGTTCAAAAAAACAAAAAAAAAAGAAAGAATAGAAAAAAGAAAAAGGAAAATGAAAAAAATGGAGCAAAGAAAGTAAAAGAAAGGAAAGGATAAGAAAAAGTGCAAAGAAAAGAGCAAGGAAAAGAAGATCAAATAGAAAGCGAGAAAACACACCTCACTTGATGAGTGCCATAAGCACTGTATCAAGGGGTCCTCAAGTTAGGTACATCCGATGGCCAAGGTCAGATGACCAAGGTCAACAGCCGGCTCTGTTCCTAACCCCCTAGCCCTTTTGCCCCCACTTTACGCTTAGGGCACATCAAAGGCAGGACATACCTAGGGAGGTCACACTTGCCTATGGTTAGACCTGTCTCCCTAAGCTACACTTACCGCACCTCCCTTACACACAAATTGGGTCCTCAAGTATGGGACAACACCCCAGTCTTTTGGCCCAGCTCCCAATTCCACTAGCACATGGACACAATGCACTACATGGTAAGGTAGACACAACCCCTAGGTAGTGCACTTTTCTTTTTCTTTTGAGGTAAATGCGGATGTGACCAACCACCACCATCAGAGGCCCCTGTCAACCACTCAAAGTAACCTCGGTCTCCACAACCTCAACCATTTTGGCATGCTTCTCTCCCACATCCAATCCCCACAAAATCCTCATCACCAAACCACAAGACAACCCTCCAATCACTCGAGCCCTTACCCACAAGTGCCATGGGACTGGCACTCGACTAGGAGGAAGGTATGTTACAGTCCATATAGCCCAAAAAGGAAGACAAAGGAAGCCCAAGTCGAAAATGGAAGATAGCCCAAGTGAGAAAAGCAGAAAAGAAAGCAAGCTCAACAAAAATGTAGGAAGTGCACAATAGTGAGTGCATCGAATATTCTAGCAAGGTGCACTGAATATTCTAGCAAAGAAAGTGCAAGGCACAATATAATTCATTTTGTAAAAGAGCGCCAGGCTCCCTCCTGTGCAAATTGTAAACATAGAAGGGCATAGGCAAAAGAATCATGAAAAGAGGAAAGGCATGAGGAAAGAATACCTTGGCTAAAATGGCCGATTGTGTAAAAAAAGGGATGGGTGCCCAAAGGGATGAGTGCATGTATAAAAGTCAAAAAGTGAATAGAGAAGCTCATTCTTGGTGTGTGGCTAAAGTGGCTCTCTTCTTCTCTTCTCCTTGCTTGTGCTTATGCATGTGTTTGAGAGAGGAAGTGTGAGAATGTGAGGGAGTAAGTGTGTGAGGGTGAGGGATCGTGGTGGAGAAGCTCTCCATCTTCTTCTCTCTTCTTCTCTTCTCTTCTCTTGTGCACGTGGCTATGGAGGATGGAGCTTGGAGGTAGAGGATTGAGCTAGCTTGAGCTTGCATATCAGATCATAGAGCTACCGAAGTGCTTGAGGAAGGAAGCTACTCAATCGAGCATCAAAGTAAGCTCACTACACTCATAGGATTGAGAGCACCTACGGCTATATGAGAGGTAGCCATAGCATTCTGCTTGAAATGCTTGAAGAAATAAGAGGTCCATAGGTCTTGGCGGTCGAGCGAAGGCTCCCACATCAACCTAACAATAGAAGTTGATGGAAAGTATATCTTCAAGTCTACACTAGGCATCCAATTGAATGAGAATTCAACATTGTCAACGGATTGATTGACAAGAGTGAGGCAAATTTCTATTTTGTTAATGAATCAAAATCACAATCATCAAGCAATGTAAATTTCTTTGGGATAGATTGTGATTGTGCAGTATATTTTGTGTGTGACACACAAGATCAATGAAGTAGTAAGCGTTCAAAGAAAGATGGAAAAGCCACAAACTTAAATAAAATGGATAAGTTTCATGGCACATAGTACTTGGTAGCGTCTAAAAGATGAGAAAGAAAGTAGGAGGTAGTTATATGGATTATAAACGAGGATTTGATTTGACAAATCAACCTCAAGATAGAGAAGTTTAGCTTGGTTAGTGCCACAGGGTGAAAGGATTACGTATGTTCATATACAACTGTTAACTACTAAAATGATTTTTTTTTGCTGATTTTTTATGTTTTTGAGGACTGAATGGTTAATTTTTATGATGATTAGTTGGTTTAGAAGTGTTTGAAATTTTTTAAGATAAGGTTGACTAGGTTTGAGAAGCTCATGATGTTTTTCAATGGAGATATGATGTTTTGTTGATGTGGTGATAATGTCTGATTGAGTATGTTGAGCTTCTATTTTGTTATGTTTTCTTTCTGTATAAGAGGATGGAATGATGATTGATAGAGTTTGAGAGTTTTTGGAAGATTATTGATTAATTCTTGATGGTTTTGAATGGTTTAAGTTGAGCTAAATGCTTTCTGATGACCTTCTATATGGTACTATAGACCCTCTGTTGACCTTCTGAGCCTCGCCTCTATTATGTTTATGTTCCATATGCCTCTGTAATGTTCTATTGGATGGATATGTAGCTTAGAGAAGTTTTTTAACCTTGGGAAGAGATGAATACAAGTTCAAAATAGCTCAAAGAAGTAGTTGCTAAAGACTCAAGTGAAGATTAAAGTGACAGTGATATTGTTGAGCTGTAAAGAGACATTGTAGTGGCTTTGATGACCTTTCACATCAAACGTACCTCTTGAGAGGGGTATCCACGACCAAAGAGGGGTTGTAGATTATTATTCTTGATATACCAATGTACTATTGAGAGATAGAATGTATAAGAGAGAGTGTGTGAGTGAAAGATAGCCAAGTCTATGCAAAATAATGTATCTATGAGTGAGAGATTGAGAGAGAGACTATGAAACTATTGAGATGAATACTATGTGATAATTTCCATTCAAAGTGGAGAATTCCTTTGTATTCTCTTATTTTTTTGATGAAGAATATGAAGAATGCGTTGAAATTTTATTGTGATAAATCCATGGGAGAATTGTTATATAAAGCTACGTGAATATTTGAGAAGATTGGTGTTGTTTTTCTTGTTGTGGTTGATTAAAAAAATGAAAAACATGCTTTTTGATGATACAATATTGATTTTCTTGTAGTATATTCCTCGTTTTCTTGGTGTTCCCCTTGGGGATCTATGTTTTTGGTGCGAGAAAAAATGCCATCACCTGAGCAGGCATCAAAAGGGATTGAAAATGAAGGAACTGGCATTGCCAAGAGGAGAAGAATTCAATGGATGCTTGGAAAGTTCCTTCTACCAATGAAAAATTGGAAATTATCATTGCCAAAGCCACTTCTATAAGAAATTTATCCCACAATGGTGAAAACATATTACCATCTTCATGCGGGCTCTATGTGGTGGATTACATAATCTCTCTACTGAAGCAACAAAGATGTGCATCTTTGTGGCAAGTTGTTGGGTAGCAAACTAAAGAGCAGAAATAGAGAGAATGACCATCCATGGGAGATTTGGATTTCATTGAAGAGTTTCCAAACATCATCAAGTGGAAAATTGTGAAGAAGCTTCAGGAGTCATGGTTAGTTGGAGTTCACAAGGACGAGGAAAAGAGTTAGAATCTATTTGTGGAGGCTCAATAACAAGATACGTGGGATGTTTGGTGCACTGACAACCTTCTGTTTTGTCCAATTGGCAACCCACTGGAAGATAGTAAACAAAGTGTTCTTCACAACCTAGGCTATTGAAACCCTTCAAAGTTGGTATTATCAATACAATGGCACTATGGCAATCCTCAAAAGAATGAGTTTCGATACCTTTAAAAGTGAATATACTCCTCTTTGTAGCGGAATAAAAGTTGAATTCAGTGACATTGAAAAGAAGGAAGTAGAAGAAATGTTGGCAAGAGAGTCCTCCAAAGACTAAAGCCCTTTTAATTCTCTTATGTTGAGTATAGAAAAATTGGGTGGAGCTAACTCCCCAAAGAATGATGTGATCAAGAGGCAAACACTAGAAGGATCCCAAAGGTATGTGAGAAGAGAGAATATAAGAATCGAAGTTGAGAACCAACTAGCAACATAAGCCTCCTTTGATGCCCTAGCGACACTCTTTACAGAAGTCCCCATGGCGACTCAAAGTCCCCTTCCTAGTCAGATTCATCCTGGAAATATTGATGTGACAGGCCAACGAATGTAGTCATATTACCCATCTTCAAGGGAGAGTACAATGAAGACCCTGATCTTCATGTAGCTGAGTTCATGGTAGTATGTGTAGCCAACAATGCCAGAACCCTCAAGCATTGGTTGGTGATATTCCCCACCACTTTCAAAGGCACAGCATTTCACTGGTATGAGAAGTAGCATGAACTTTTGGCACATGGAACAACCTAAAGTTGGCATTCCTCACTAAATGCAAGTGCGAAGGTTTTGAGGAGTAGATGTGAGAGGAGTTCATGCACTTAAGTCAATCTTCTAGTGAACTGATGGAAGTATATATCTCTGGAAGGGAATCCATACTGAAGAGATGGACTGACCATCACTTGGATGAAGACATCCAAAAGGGATTTTTTCTTAGAGACCTACAACCAAAAGTTCGTAAGTTTATGGAATTGAGAAGACTAGTTAACCTGCAAGTTACAGTAGAAGGTGCAAGACTATATGATGAAGTTGAAGCAAGGTTCTCGATGACCTTAGGAAGAGGATTCTTACCTTCTCCCATGCTAGGAATGGTATAGCCACCAAATGCAGTCCAAAGGACAATTTCCTACCCCTACTCTCAAATATAAACAATGCCATGGTATAGTGCATCAAATCCATAGTGGCCGTAGATGAGAGTATCTCAAATGATGGTTCAACCACAACAACAGTGGCCTCAAATAGTTTCTCCAATGGTAGCTCAACAACAATAGTGGAATCCTACCAACTGGAACCAATAACAACTAGTCTCAATAGGAGCTCTGAATAAGAATCAAAATAAAGGACCCTCTGGATCAACCCAATTGGTCTATGCAGTGATGACAGAGGCTTCCAAAACCCAACCACAAGTACTCCAGGAGGAGAAATTTTGAAGGGCTGCCTGTCCAATTCAGTCGCAAGCATCAAGAAGAAGTTGATGTATGTGATTATAGAACAACTACATATGCTAAAGGTGAATACCGCTAATATATCCATTCCTACAGGAGATGGAAGAGATGTGATGATATCTAATACATGGTGTGAAAAGTGCCATCAACAAGCAGGACATTTAGCCACTGAATGTACCCCAAAACCAACTATCCCTGGAGCCTTCTATTCATATTGTTTAAGAAAGAACCATACAAAGGATATTTGCTCTCTGAAGGAGATGCATGAAAGAAGGAAGAAAGATGAAGAAGCAAGATCTAACGTGTTCGACTCTAAGATGACCACCTAAGACATCGAACCAAAGCCTAGAGAGTTTGTTTCGGCCCAAGGAGGTTTTCCTCTCAAAGTTAAAGAGGACAAAGGTGGCCAAAGATCAAAAGTGGAGTGTTACAAATGCGGAGAAAAGGTACATATCTCACAAAACTGACCAAACCCTAGAAGGTCTATGGACTACAAACCCTTATGTAGTTTATGCAAAGGAGAAGGCTACACACTACAAAAGACTCTCCCAGTTCAGCTCCTGTGAAATCTACCCCTGATACCCAACAGAAGACCCAAGTACCTACTTCCAATCTGGTGGAATTGAAAGTTTCCGCAATAACACATCCCAAGAAAAGAGAACCCATAGTTCCAAAAGAGAACATTCCCTTTGCCAAAGCGATGAAGTGAAAATCTTCCCAAGGAGAAATGGAATGATGTAGAATAGAATGGTATAGTACATATCCATCTAGTAGTATAGAAGGATACAAAGACAGTTACAGAGATAGGACCAGAGGTCCAAGAGGTAAAGGATGTCAAAGTACCTCCAGTAGTAGAAGAAGTGTAGATGTTGCCTTCTATGATTTGGACTTGATTATATCCACTGAATCCATCCAAGAGGGAATATAGCTCATGACCTACCATTGTGTCTAACAGTTGGTCTGTGAAAGGAATAGGGAAATGATCTTTCTTAGTCTTAGAGTTTAGCTTTCGAAAGTCCACACAGAATCAAGCTTTCCATTATTCTTGGGTACTACCATGATGGGTAAAATCCATTCACTATTGGCCACTAGATAGATAAACTGAGCTCTAAGGAGTTTCAACCATTTAACTGTCACTAGGGTAAAGTAATTTGGATTCATGTGCCTCTATCTTTGCCTCACAGGCTTGGCATCATGCTCTAGGTTGATGTGATGCTGACATACTCTGGGATCAACCCCCTTTAGATCTCTATATGACTATGCAAACACATCCAAGTTCTCCTTTAGTAGGCCATGCAAGATCAACAGCTCTTCTTTTGGAAGATTGATATCCACCTTTAGGTGCTGTTTAGTACCATCTGCATCCACGAATGCTAATTTATTTTACCTTTCACTTCATGGATGAAGGTCCCACACGGATTGCTTCTGGGTATAGATCCAACTCCTTTAAGGGAGTGGTCTCCTCATCTATTGCTCCACTAGAACTAACTTCCTCTTTTCGTGGAGAGTTAGCTTGCTCCTTCGGATGTTGAAATGGTATCACGGCTGTTTTGGGTTTGGTTTGGAAATTGGTTACTTCTTGGCTTGACAACTTGTCTTCTGAGGATGCCTCTAGGAACATCACATAACAAGAACCATTTGAGTTTTGTTTGGGCTACCACACTGGTGGTTGTTGGCAAGGTGCATCGTCATTGTCCTTTCTTGTAAAGGGTAAATTTGGGCAATAAGAGCCACTACTAAAGGAAGGCTTATCCATTTCTTATGGATATTTTACATATGGTGTGACACATTAGCCAGTTCCAAAGGATACCAGAGTCATTCTATCTAACAACATGGGAACTTCGGCTTCTGTAGCCTCTAGAACTTCTTCCTTGTTTGTATCCTCTTCAAGCTAGATGGATTCTTTCAGCTTGCTTTCATAGTCTTCTTCCACACTACCATCTTCGTCCTCCTCATACTCTATTTTTGCCTCTATAGTAGGACCTCTGTAAGAGAAGAATAGATTCTTTGTTATATCCTCTGACTCTGCTTCTGCATCTGACTTTGTCTTTGTCTCTAGCTCTGACCTTGCTTCCGCCTCTATCTCTGCTATAGCCATGTAATAGGGAGAACGGCACATCCATGCCTCAATTCACTATCTTAGAGGTGACTTCAGAAGTCATTTTGGGTTCAAGCAGGAGGTATTCACCCATTGACAAAGACTTTGCTTTGTTTGTGAGTTGCCTTATAGTGCCCATTTTGAGGGACTGTGCCTCTGTTTTCTTGGCAAAGATCTGTTTGATAGCTTCCTCATCTCCTAACGTGCCCTATGTTATCTCATTGGAAGAGTTTGTTAAGAATTCAATAGAAGTGGATCCCTTACCTTTTTGTGAGCCATACAACTTCAACACCACTTTGTTGGGTCCTCTGCCTAGGGTTAGTATTCCTTTGTACCACTCTAGCCAAACCCCCCATGACATGGCATACCTCCCCTCCTCAAAAAACCCCATTCCACCCAATTCTCTCCCATGACATAGCACACCCCCTTCAAAAAACTCTACTCCACTCAAAACCCCCTCTCCCATGATGTGGTACACCCCCTCCTCCCTCCTTAAAAAACCTCGCTCCACCCAATCCCCCCCCCCCCCTGCTCCACCCAAACCATGGCATGGGCCCTCCCCAAAAAACCCCGCTCCACCCACCCCCACCCCCCCACGAACCAATCTGTCCATGCCCTTGCTTCAAAAAGCCATGGTCTTCCTAGCAACATAGGGTATGAGGTTCCGTAGGAATTTGGTTTTAGCACCAGATAGGTCAGCCAATAGTCTCTTCCTGTGAGGGTTGTCTGCACATATGGGAGGAGATCAATCCAAAACAACTTTCACAATAGAATGGGGAACCTATGCCTACAAAGTGATGCCATTTGGGCTCTATACTGCTCGTGCTACCTTTCAACAAGTGATGATGGCCGCATTCTAAAACCATCTACATGATTTCATTGAGGTATACCTAGATGACTTCTGTGTCTACTATAGCCTAATCCATGAGCATTGGGGACACCTGGAGTAGTGCTTTACAGATGTCAAGAGTATGGGATCTCTCTCAACCCTGACAAATGTGTCTTCGGAGTATCTTGAGGAGTTCTTCTAGGCCACATCATCTTTGCACAAGGGATAGCAATAGACTCAACCAATATCGAGAAGATTGCAACCTTAACAGTGCCAACTAACCTCAAACAATTGAGGGGATTCCTTGGCTATGTGGGTTATTGTAGAAGGTTCATAGCATACTTTACGATAAAGGTAGCCCCCTGCATAAGCTTCTGAGAAAAGATGTAGAGTTTATGTGGACCACTGATTGTGACGTAGCATTCAATATCCTAAACCAGTGTTTGATTGAGGCACCCATCCTGCAACTTCCTAATTGGATGAAGGATTTACATGTGCATACTAATGTGTTAGTCAAAGGCCTAGGTGCAGTCTTGTGCCAAAAAGGCTCCTCGCAATTAGATCAACCTATCTATTATGCAAGTCAAAAAGTAACTAATCGAGAAAGGAACTATCCCTTGACAAAGCTTGAATGCCTAGCAATGGTATTTGCTTTAGAGAAATTTTCGATACTACCTACTGTCGACACACTTCAAATTCTATGTGGATTATGAGGCCCTATCCTTCTTGATGAACAAGGCAAATGTAAAGGGAAAAATGATGAGATGGCTCCTTCTGTTCCAAAAGCTCTACTTTGAAGTGGTTACCACACCTGGTTGCTCTCATGTCCTAGCTGATCATCTATCGCAAATCCCTCAGAGCAACAAAGAGGAGCAGGATGACCCAGACTTTCCTAATACTTCCCTTTTTCTAGTCAAAATCGTAACCCCATGGTATACAAACATGGCCAACATCTTGGTAATGCAATAGTATCCCCCTACTAGTATCTCCGGCCGTGAGAAGAAGAAGATTCTATTGGAATCAGTCCCCTACATCTTGTTAGGTGGTACTCTGTACAAGAAGGGCAAAGAGATTGGGATAGTTCCGAAATCATACCACAATGAGCCCTATGGAGGACATTTTGCAGGAGAAGCGACAGCTAGAAAGGCCTTGCTCATAGGATACTGGTGGCCGACCCTCCACAAGGATACCCATGACTACTGCAAATGTTGTAAAGCTTGTCAACAAATGGAAAAGCCTACCAAATCTAGCACCATGCCACTACAACCCATCCTTCCCTTAATAAAGCTGTTCAAGAAGTGGGGAATTGACTTCAAGGGCCCCATCTATCTGAGCAGAACATATACATTTTGGTCTATACGAACTACATGACAAAGTAATGTGAAGCCAAAGCTCTGAAGTAGGATGATGGCAACAACATGGCTCTATTCTTGTACAAGAACATTATCACCCATTTTGGTTGTCCCCTAGAGCTAGTTAATGATAGAGGCACTCACTTTCTCAACAAGATTATGGAAGAATTGACAGAGTTGTACAAGATCCGCCATCGCAAGTCCACGCCTTACTACCCCATAGCCAATAGCCAAGTCAAAGTTAGCAATCGTATCCTCTGCTCAATCCTGACAAGGATGATTATTGCACATTGCCATGATTGGGACTTGTAGAGGCCCTCTGGGCATACAAAACCTCCTGTAAGGCTGCTATAGGACAAATCCATTTCCCGTTGGTGTATGGTACAGATGCCATTTTTCTTGTTGAGTTAGAGCTACCCTTTCTATGTGTGGCTATTAACGAGTGCCTAGGAGATGAGGAGTCCCTACAATGTCATCTCTTGCACTTAGAATGTCTAAATGAGAGTGCATGGAAGCCACACAAGCTTGAAGAAAGGCCTATCATGATAGCTTCATCAAGTATAAGGAGTTTAAGGAATGTTATTTAGTTCTTACTTATGATTCACGTTTTGGCAAGTTTTCATGCAAGCTTCAACAGTGATGGATAGGCCCCTATAAGATACTTGCTATCCACCCTAATAGCTATGTCCAAGTGGAGACATTCGATGCTTCTAATGATCCCTTCCTAATTAATAGCTATCGCCTCACAAAGTACTACCCTCCTTGGGGATCCTGACAATCGCTGTAGAGATAGCCCCTTCATCCCTTGTGCGTCAATCGGTAAGGCTTTGCCTATTGCTCCTAATAGCCCTCCTTGTACTTATCCTGATGAGGTGGCCTCGGTCTTCTAGCCCCTCATAGCCACCTTCCACCCCTCCTTTGTTTCCTTCGCGTTTGATCCAATAGAGGTGGCGAGGATGGTTTTGATACTCAGTATTCCTATTAATCTCCTTTAATTAAAAAAACCAAAATGGTTATGGGAGAAAAGGAAGAGATTCCATGTCATACCATGCCTCATTCCAAGAAAAGGTGGCACGCACCCTTGGATGGGAAGCCCCCTGTGGGAAAGATGGCAACATCCTACAGTTCGAGATAGCTAAATCACTAGCAAAACTCTTTCAGAGGCAATTTCAAAGCCATCTCCCTTGGTCTGATGTATCATGCAACTTCCTCAGTGCCTCTAAGACCTACAATAGATGACATTTCCAATATGCAATCCAAGTACCAGACTTGTTGGCTACCTCCTTGGGTACACCTCTTCATCACTCGATACAAGTTGACATCATTAACTAGATGAAGCCGATATTCATCGATAACCCTTGAACGATGTGAGCTTTCATCCTAACCAAATGGGGATGTGAGTATGGGTTGCCCTCTGTATTTATCAAAAGAGTGTGAGACAGAGGGTGCGGTGAGTGACCAGCCCTTGCCTTTTATATCCAAATGAGACGTGAGATATGTGAATGGAGTATTACATGCATGGGTTGGGCCTCTCAATGCACAAAGCACAAATTGTTCTTGTGCATGGCACTATAAGGCTCCCTGGTCTTCCTTCTCACACCGTATGCTAGCACAATACGTGATGCATTATTGTACCATCAATTGCGCACAAGAGGCATACAATCTCTACACAAGTGATAGTAAAGATTACATCAATGGGATTCAGGAACAGGTTGCCCTCCTGTATTTATCAATAGAGTGTGAGACAGAGGGGGAGGGGGCTAAGTGTGACTAGTGTTCTCTTTAATCAATTCTTGAGAGGTAAGAATCAAGGGATGTTACGACAATTGGAGTTAAGTACGTTTTTGTTTCCCTATGCACATATAGGATGGGCCTCCACCACCATCACTACACACATCACTCTGTTTGGTACACTATACTGCAAGGCTCCCTAGCTTTTCTTCTTGTACTTATGCCATCAGATTAGTTTGGACGCACCAATACACAGTCAACTGTGCACAATGGCATACTCCCTCTGAACCATCCCTCATGTTGATTTCTAAACTAGGTGTGAGATATGGGTTTCAATTATTATCCATCAACTGACGTGAGTTATGGGGTGAGCAACTAATCTATCATTGCAACATGAGTGAATGTTGAGATTGAGTGATGAACACTTCACCATCAACAACTTAACCAGATCTTCATCAACAATGCTACCTCCTTGGATGCTATTGCATGGTCCCTACCATGCTGGGATGAGTGTGATATGGTAAGTTGTGGTACCGCTTGCCAACGACTACAACTCTTTACGTGTCAACAACAGTTCACCTTGACCATCTGCAATTCGGGCCAAGTTTTTCTAACCCTACCCCTTTTACTTACAAGTGAATGTCATGATTTAAGTGTGGGGACATACGAGTATGGATCGTGGTCAAGTGTTAGGCCTTTGTCAATTAGTCAACCTAGTCTATTAGTGCCTTAAGTGTGGGGATGTATCCTTGTGTATCTATTTTTCATAGCCTCATGGAAACGCCCCTCTATGATCATTCATGTATACCATGTCCTAGTTTTTCCCTAATGGGGTCCGTTTCCCACCCAATTGTCCTCTTTTCACCTTCTCTCAGAGGCTGTTCCTTGTTTGTTTGTCTGTATCCTTTGTTTTGCCACTTTTCTATGAGAACACTCATACATTCACCAAAATTAAAATTTAATCCTATCACCCTGTTCATCCCTTCAAACTAGCCACGTTTACTTTTTATGGCCCTTAGTTCCAAGTCATGGTTCATGAGCTATTAATTTTGATGAATTTTCTGTAAATTTGATGTATTTCTATGCGAATGCACCTTTTTCCTTCAAAATAGCAATCTAATATGACAACTCCGACCCACACCTTTCTCTTTACATTTTTCATTTGTACTGCTTGTCATTCTAACGCAATGTTTGTCTGTTATCAATTATTGCAGGTTTTTGGGTATTCTCGTGCATGATTTTTTGCTCTTTTTCCATGTGAACCTACCCTAATCTCCTCGAAATTCAACTCTGATTAGTTAGACTTGTCTGGCGCCTACTCCCTTGCACAATTTTTCTTTTTCCTTCATCATGTCTGGCCCACTGATTTTGTGTTATTAAATTTTTCGTGTATTTTTTTGCTCATTTTTATTGTTTTTTCCATGTGAATGCATCTTTCTTGCACCAAAATCCCATTCTAACCTAACAACCTGTCATCCACCAATTCTTGGTCATTTTTCCTTTTTTTGCCCCATATTCTTACTTATGGATTGTTGAGAATTAATTTTTATTCGGATTTTTGGGTGTGTTTTAATAGTTTTTTCCATATGAATGGGGGCTATTCCTATCGGAACTATGTTCTAATGCGATAGCCCTATTTAACTTTTCATTATGGATGATTTTTCATCTTTCCTCATTTCGTTTCGACTGATGGATTTTGCACAATTAATTTTTGTGTGATTTTCTATGGCTAGTTTTTCATATTTTTCCTTGTGAACTCCCTCTTTGTTGACACACGCACTGGATGTGTTGTCCATGACATTCCCCCCATTGTCATGCCTAGTTTTACTTTTTATGACATCTTCATCCAATGCCTGCATCTTTTCAAATTAAATTTAATGTTTAATTTTGAATTCTCGTCCCTCATGTGTTGGGCAAATGGCTAGTTTTTGTCTTGATATGCGTTTTTGGCCTTTTACGCGTGGTGTTCCATCCCCAGTTATTCCTGACGGTGCAAATTTTTTTTACGCCCCACCCATGTTTGTGTGCTCGTGACACAGGGCCTACTTTACATTTTTTGTTTTTTTTCTAACCCAATAATAATCACCAAAAAAGTATTTTTAAAAAACAAAAGAAAAGTCCCCCCCAACCGTCATCCTGACCTCTCTCTCTCTCTCTCTCCTCTGTGTCATGCCTTGCTCCCCCACCTTCTCCTCCTCCTCCCACACCTCCTCTTCCACCTTTCTTCTTCTCCTCCCCCGCCCTTCTTCTTCTCCTCCCTCCCTTCTTCTCTTTCCCTCCTCCTCCTCACTTCCGCCTCCCACTCTCCTCCCGCAGCCCCTTCCCTCCTCCTAGTCGCCTGTTGCTTGCTATCGAACACCACCGTCGCTCACAGAAGGACCACGAAGCCGCCGCTGCTCCCTCAGAAGCTACCTCTGGATGGTTATTCTACTGTCATCGCCGCCATTTCAAGCCACCACCAAGCGCCCCATGTCGTTGTCATCGCCGTTGCCTCGCCTCGCCGCGCCCTTGATCACCACCCTTTCCGATGCCTCGCCTTCTTTGTCTTCCTGCCTCTCCATCCCCTACTCCGCCTACCCTCCCCACCACTCCCTATCCCCCATCCCAGCTCACCCACCCACCAAACTCTTTTTCCCCCAGCCCGGCCACCCACCATATTTACCCCCCCCCCCCCCCAACAAAAGTACCCTACCCTGACAATACCCTACTACTTAACCCCCACCCCTATCTTATTAACCCCCCTCCTAACCTTACCCCTCAACCCATTTCCTTTTACCCTACCCTCCCATCGTGTATTTTCCCTTTCCACTGCGTGACCATCTTCTTCGACGTGTGTCATTCACGTGCCGCCTACTACAAAGGGCCCGTTCACGTGCGAGGTTTTCATGTTCGTGAGCATGTTTGTCATGATAATGGTCGTTTACGCACGAGGATGCGCGTGCAATTTTTTCTGTGCGCGGTGGTGAGCTTACATTTATTTACATGCAGCAACACACAGTCTACAGTCGTATACCCTATTCTCGATATTTTTAAATTCTGAAAAAACCATAAACACATTTAAAAATGTCCAACAACTTTTAAAAATTCAAATAAAATGAATAAATTACAATAAATTGAAAAGTTATTGAAAATTTTGATACTTTTTTATCAACTAAAAAAATTTCAATAAAAATAGAAAAATATAAAACAAATTCAAAAAAACTTCAACATGTCATAAAAATTCAATAAAATTAAAAAAAAAAACAAAAACCCAAAAACAATTTCAAACAAATTTCCATCATGATTATGACTAGCCAAAAATACATAAAATTTAGAAAAAATATTGAAAATTATTTAGTTGAAAAAAAAAACAACTTATACAATGAGAAAATACTTTATAAATTTGAGAATTTTTAAAAAACGATTTTTAAATACATAAAAATTTCTTAAATTTTTTTTTTCACATTTTCAATATTTGTGTCACCATTTGGTTACTCACCTTTATTTATTTATTTATTTATTTAAAAGAAAAAATAGCCAAAATTAAACAATTAAAAAACCCACATTAAACACATAAACACAAATACACGAACAACAAAACCCCAACACATAATGACCCAAGTGAAACCCTTCCTTGTCCTTGTTCTTTTTATTTTGGTATTAGTATTTGGTTTTTTGTACCTTGTAGGAGGCCAACTGTCACTTAGTCGACCTATTGTTTTCATATGAGGATTTTTCTGTTCTACGACTTATTTGGAAGTGGAATTTTGCACATTAGACCTTGCTAGTGTCCACACACCACCAAGTTCTTTTTCTTTTTCCCTCCTTCACATGCACTCTAATACACATATAATTGTAATTAAAAATCAACCGATCATTGCATCCACCAAAAAAATAGAATGCACCTCAAAGGAACCATCCATTAATTTATTAAAGGAACCCCGCCATTGCACGAGCACATAGCACCATAACCCACTTAATTTTGTAATTTAAAATCCATTCACAGTGCACACATACACGTGATATGCACACATTTAATTTGTAAATAATTGTGAACCCCCTGAAGTCACACATACAAACTCTTTGTGCCACAAATCATCTAATTTTTAAAAATGAATTGCATTCGTAGAGACCCCTAGTCCAGTCGAGTCAAGTTAGTCTAAGTAGGGGTTGGGATGCAAATACTACTCACCATGCATTAATGGAATAATTTGCCAATAAACTGTGACTAATTGGTCGTCTAATAAAAGTGAGTTATGTAATTTTTATCCACCCACTTTAGCACACTATAGGTATATATCATACACTTACGAGGATTAGGGTTTCTTGGTCAGAGACATCGGTCTTGTTTGTCTATATTTATTTCGATGGTCCAAGTTTATGGTTTAGTCCTGATTTGTGTATTGTGTCTGAGATACACTATGCATGGCATTTTCTTTTCTTTTAAGTGCCTGATTTTGGGGTTTTCGAGTCCTATGCGTATGCATAACATGAAGCTTTTGGTCGCATATGTGCGTAGGTCATGTCGAATTTTTTGTAGGATGTGGAATGCTTGGGGAGGTCTCATCTAGTCTAGCTAGTTTTTTGTTGCTATTTTTATTTCCTTGTTATCTATCTCAGTGGTGGTATGTGTGGGTTTTATAGGAATAATTCCTCTTTTTTCGGGTTTTATGTGTGTGTGGGTAATCCAGTGTGTTCTAAATGGCATCTTCTTTCACACCCCCTCTTGTGATTCAGCATGTATCATTACCAATCCATGATTACTATCTTCTTTTGGATGATGACTGTATTCACAAGGCTAGTATTGATCTCTTTGTAGCTCTGAAATTTCCTTTAGTGGATGCAAAGCTCTGTTACTCTTTTCTAGAGACTTACAAGAAGCTTTTGAGCTTGGTTTATGGCCGTTGATTTTTTTTATCCTCTTATATTGTTAACAAGGCCTTGTTCCTACCTTTTGCATCTTCCCCTGTGCCTAGTGGTAATCATTTATTATCCACTGTCGAGATCCTTGCCTTGTTGCAAAAGGAGACCTCTACTCCTTTGGTAGCAAATAAACTTATCACCACTTCGGGAGTATCAGTTGCACATATTTCCTCTCCCTTATAGAAGCAATTATGCCAATTCCTCCAAGACCACTTAATGTTGGGAAAGCCTGCATCAAAGTATTTGTCTCAAGAAGTCTTCATGGCATCTATCATGATCTTGGGGAGGATTAAGATTAATTGGACAACCTTTTGTTGGCTAAAATGGAGCAACATTTTCAGTAGGTCACAAAAGGTCAAGTCATTAATGTTTCCTATGGGGTTTTTCTACAGAAGATCATTCAGTTGGTACCTTCCCCAAGTGGCATTTCTATGTGTGATCCACTTCTGCATCAGTCTCCTCCTTTTATTCATTATCCTCCTATGGAAGTCAATTCAAGTTTAGCAGATGTATCCTTTGTTAGAATCATTCGAAAGAAGCGTTGCACACAGGGTCCTTCTGATCCTCTTCCTCTTCCAACCCCTATTGTATAGATTCTGATACCTAAGGTGACTGGTAGCTCCCTTCCCTCATTCTTGTCTGTACCAACCACTTTGCAGTGCAACAGGAAGGACAACTAGATCCATAGATTCCTCCTTCCTTACAAATAGTACTTTCTAGATCTATGCTTTCACAACTAGTTAGAGTGTTCAGTTTGCTTTGGAAACTTCCATGACTTGCTATCTTTAGAAAAACTATACAGGATGCAAGATAAAGTGGATTCTTTGACCAGTCAGCTTAGCAAGGCTGTGGAGGATTTAGCTTCTAAAAGGAATACTTTGAGTGATATACATACACAAAATGATTGCAGCTTCAACTTTGATGGATTCATAGAAGGCCATGATTAAGGAGTTAGAAGCTAAGGTTGCCACTTTAGAAGAAGAGAATTTGTCCTTAACCAAGGAGAAAAATTTCGCTTTTGAGGAAATGATAGAATCAGCTCATAAGCTTGGTATATGTGAGGGCCAGTTATAGCATTCCCAAGAAACTACAGAGTCGCAAAAGAAGTTTATTGAAGAACTTAACTAGAAAGTTGCTATTATTTCTATTCCTCCTCCAGCCCTAGTGGTGATGTCTTCTTTGTTGTCTTATAAGAAAAAGCTAGATTATTTGCAACAGAAAGTTAAACTGTGTGATGGGTTTTTTGCCAAGGTAGAGCACCTTCAACAGCATATGAATTGTGTTTAGGAAGATTTTTTCCATTATGCTGAATTGGTGTCACCTCCATCATCCTTCTGGATTAAGTATCAATAGCAACCACTTTGCGTTGTACATTTTCTTGAGTAATATGGACTTAAAACATCCAAAGAATGGGTAGCAAAACATGTGGTCTATAGATTTACTCAAAGCAATGTTTGATAGGTTTGTTGATGAGTTAATCTCTCATGAAGCCTAGTTATTATCTTTTATGTATCTTTGAGGAGATCTACACATCTCTAATTAGGAGAACATGAATCTTTATGTAGAAGATGTGATTTTGCAGACAACCATGTATGTGCATTCTACTGAAATGACTTTGATTAATGACCTAAAGAATTATCATCATCAGTTGACATTGTGGTGTAGAGGCTATGCTTGGCATCCTCCTTTTGAGGATGATGTTTTGGATCCTCACCGTTGACAAAGTGTCTTTCATAAGTCAAATATTCAGCCATTGAGATACCAAGTATTGAACCATATTGCTAACAATCCCTTATTCACTGAGGATTTCTTTTCATCTTTTGATTTTCGATGTTCCATCTACCCATATGATCCTCTTGATATCCTATCTTATTCCCTAATTTCTTATCAATTACCCTTGTATATTGCCATCCTCAATTCTCATCCAAATAGTATTCCTCTCTTATCTTTTACCCCTATAATTTCCCCTCAAATTCTAGTTTTTACTATATGCCCATTTATTGTTGATCCTATTGAACCTACTCATGTTGTCCTACCTATACCTTCTGTTTTTCTAGTAGAATCCCTTCACAAATTTTTACTTTCTTTTCCTTCTTTCCCATCCTCACTATCCCTTCAAATATCTTCATTTTATGATTTATCTTACCCACCTCTTCACTGTTCTCCTCTTATTCCCGTACCATCTCCATCTGACTATATTAACCTTCCTCCACAATCAATAATGGATACTCCTAGGTATAGCAGTGATATCCTGCATTGATGGCACTGGACATTGAATGATTCTTTGACAAGACCAATGTTTAATTGGCCTATCATTCCTGGTTCCTGGGACACTTCTGCACAATGTTTTACTTTTTATCTTCAATTTGCTAGAGCACATGCTTGTTCTGAGGATACTTCGATACACTTGGCATCTCATTTCTGTTGCTATCTTGCGTTTATGCATCAACGATCTCACTTGAATACTCGAAAGAGTATTCTGAACTTGATGATTAATCCTAATGAGGATGTGACTATTGCTCAGATGGATGTCATGTATTATTTTGCATAAGCTTTTTCTATCAGGTTTATTATCATGTTGGAAAGGATGTGTTGTTTACACTTTCTCTAGAATGTGCCTCTACATTTTTGGATGAGAATAAGAGTCTGGAATGTCTCAAGTTGAGTATGAAGTTCAAGAAAAAATATATTCATCCTACATAGCTTGTGGACACTCTATTGGATGTATTGATCCTTTTAATGAAAATCTTTCTCTTTGCTCTTCATTTTTTGGGAGCATGTACCATTTAGACTACATTGTCTTGAGTCTCTGTGAGTTTTGTATATGTTCTATGGTGTATATGTGGTGTTTTATCCTTCTTTCATGGAGTTGAAGATGAACATGGAGCTAATTGAGAAGTTGACTGATGGTGCTTCATGATTTTATCTGATGGATGGATGTTTATTGCAGAACAAACCTCTTATATCCTTTAATAGTTTGTCATACTTTTTTGTTTCAAAGCTATGTTAATGGATAAAGGTGTTTTCCTTTCATCGCAATTCTTTAATAGATGTAGGTTATGAGATGGGATCGTGTTTAGATGGTGTTTCTTGAAGATGATGTGGAAGATCAAGTTGAGCTATTATTTCTAACCTCTATTCTCTTTTTCTAAGGTTGCAAGGATACTCCCTGATTAAGTGTGGGGATATGTTGACTACTGAAATGATTTGATTTTTTTGGTTACTTTTTTGTGTTTTTAAGAACTGAATGGTTGATTTTTTGTGATGATTAGTGTGTTTGGAAGTGTTTGAGAAAGCTTTAGATAAGGTTGATTAGTTTTGAGAAGCTCATGATGTTTTTCAGTGGAGATATAATATTATGTTGATGTCATGATAATGTCTGATTGGTTTTGATTGGGTATATTAAACTTCTGTTTTGTTATGTTTTCTTTCTATATAAGAGGATGGAATGATGATTGATGGAGTTTGAGAGTCTTTGAAAGATTATTGATTGATTCTTGATGGTTTTGAATGGTCTTAATTGAGATAAATTCTTTATAATAACCTTCTATATGGTACAATAGACCCTTTGTTGATCTTTTATAGAGCCTCTATCTCTGTTCTGTTTCTATTATGTATGCCTTTGTAATGTTTTTTTGGATGGATAGGTAGCTTGGAGAAGTTTTATAACCTTGGGAAGAGATGAATACAAGTTCAAAATAGCTCAAAGAAGTGGAAGAAGAAGTTGCTAAAGACTCAAGTGAAGAGTAAAGTGGTAGTGACACTGTTGAGCTATGAAGGGACAATGTAGTGGCTCTGATGACCTTTCATGTCAAACATACCTCTTAGGAGGGGTATCCACAAACAAAGAGGAGTTATGGATGATTATTCTTGATATACCAATGTACTATTGAGAGAGAGCATGTATAAGAGAGAGAGAGAGAGAGAGAGAGAGAGAGAGTGTGTGTGTGTGTGTGTGTGTGTGTGTGTGTGTGAAAGATAGCCAAGTCTATGCAAAATAATGTATCTATGAGTGAGAGATTGAGATAGAGACTATGAAACCATTGAAGATGAATAGTATGAGATAATTTCCATTCAAAATGGATCATTCCTTTGTGTTCTCTTGTTGTTTTGATAAACAATATGAAGAATGTGTTGAAGTTTTGTTGTGATAAATCTGTGGGAGAATTGTTATATGAAGCTATATGATGATTTGAGAAGATTGGTAGTGTTTTCCTTGTTGTGGTTTATTAAAATATGAAAAATATGCTTGTTGATGATACAAGATAGATTTTCTTGCAATAGATTCCCCGTTTTCTTGGTGTTTCTCTTGGGGCTCCAATGACTTAACTAACTTGAACATGATTACCATAGAGTCAGTCATCGCATTGATAAATTTAACATATAATATATCAAATTAAAGATTCCAACTAGATGAGAATGATTATAAGATATTTAATGACTTTCTCGAGTGTGCTGAGTAGTAAATTTCGTGCTCAAAGTAAGCTATTTCAATCAATAACAAGATTTATATTTTCTTTCTTAATAAGGTGATTATCTTTATTATAGTTTTTCTCAATAAGGTGATTATGTTTATTATAGTTTTTTCTTTTTTGTAGGCAATGGATATTCAGGCTAGAACTTAGCAAGGCTAGGGCATACTTTTTGTAGCTAAAATATTGCAAGTGAAGAGTCCTTTTGATCTCTTTAAACTAGTCTTATGGCAAGGTGCTAGGTCAATAGAAGTATATTTTTGTGGCTAAGGTATTAGGGTGATACACCATCATGGTTGAAATATGATGCATATACTATAAGTAAGATCTAATCTTTTTCTTTTGATTTTAGTTATGCTATATACTTTGTGTGAATTGTTGATAAATGAGTACTTGACACAAGGAAATTTTTTAATGTTTTCATTTCATATAAATTTTGTGGCATTTTGACCTTTTGGTATTTTCAAGCAGCATAATGCATGGAGATGGTTAGTCATGGAATCAATGGAATCAATGTACTTATGTGATATTCTTTTTTATAGTATATGTATATAGCCTTTATCATACTACACAATCCAAATGTATAGGACATGCTTTGGACATGTTGATCTTGGAGCTTTTTGAATACAACTCTATGTCATGATGCTACTATAAAATGCTCATAATATTGGCATCATGTTGGATATTGACCTTGGATCATAGTGAAAAGTCCATGGCTAAAGTATTGTAGCATTAATTTTAATTTTAATTTTATAGAAGTGGCCATGAAAACTCACCTTCTCTTTGCATTTTAGATTTATGGGGGGAAAATTCACAAAAGGGGTATATAAAATGGTGTAATTTTTTAAATGGATTTTTAAGGTATCCTTTGAATACATGTTATATAAAGCGCTTCTATAAGGTGACCCCCTAAGGATAAATAGAACCTACAATAGGTCATGATCTTTCATCAAAGCTATCCCTTTGTCATCTCAAAGTGGCCTTTTTGAAGAGTTTGTTAAACTACATGAGAACAAATCATGATACACAAACTCTTCAAAAAGGATACTTTGAGATGACAAATTGAATAGCTCTATTGTAGGCCAAATTTGTACAATAAGAATTCAAGAAAACTTTCAAAATGGCACAATAATGAAATAGAGGCAACATTCAAGCATTTCTATCTATGACAAAGCAAAGAGTGTTTTTTTAGACCTTTTATTTTATGGTTCATGAGCCCTCACTGCTTCTCACAAAGGGACTAAAGTAGGTGTGATTGCAAATATCTCAACACCCCTCCTCAATCACAACCAGAAGTACAAAGCGTATAGAGGCCTTAGTGAAAGCAACACCTGCAAAGTGTGGGCATACCATAAACATGGCAAAACACCAAAGGCTGTCGGAGAAAAGGCTAAGTGTGGGTACCACAAACATGATGGACATCTAGAGGCTGTAGCAGGGACCTCACAAAGAGTACAATGGCTGTAGTACAAGGATAACTAAGGAGTTTACAAGTTTATGTTTGAGGCATTAGGGCTAGGAAATACAAAACTAAAAAAGTCTATCTAAATAGAAGGACTGATGAGGTTTGTCCTTCTCCTGGTGGTCTTCTTCTTCTTCTTCTTCCTTTGCTCCATTTTCTTATTCTTCTTTGACTGCAAATAGATAGGCCTTTTGGGACCTCTTTCTGGTGTGGCAAAACTTCTCGGTGTGTTGAGTCCTTTTGTAGAAGTCACAGAAGAGTTGATCCTTCTTGCCTTTGTACTTGTTGCCAACATATAATGCATGCTCATCTCTAGAGGTACTTGGTTCTTCCTTAGTTTTTAGCTTCTTTTCCTCCTCTAACAGTGATGCCTGGATATCAACAAGTTCAGCGTTTGGCATATTAATTAGGGTTGTTGATACATTATTGTATTCAAGAGGCAAACTCTTAAGTAGAACATCGATGCAAACATCTTCTTTCATTTTAATGTTGATTCCTGCAAGTTGGGTTAGAAGTCCTTCCATGTAATTTAGATGTGTGGCAAGTGATGTTCTTGACTTCATTTCAAGCCTGAAAAACTCAATTAGGAGACCATACTTTGATGATTTAGACTGTGCACCAAACAAGGTGTCAAGTCTCTTTCATGTATCCTGTGAGGTCTCATAGTTATCGACATGGTGGATATAGCTGTCGTCTAGCTCCAGTTTGATAATGGTGTGAGCCTTATCATCGTTCTTTTGCCAAGTGACAACAAGATCCCCATCACGAGGCTTCTTTTCTAGAGGCCCTTCTTCATGAGGCTAAGTTTGATGCAGGTCTGCCAGGTGTGAAGAAGCGAGCAGTTGGAGAGTCTTTTTCCATGTTAGACTTACAGAAAAAATAGCAAATCAACTTCAAAATTATTAGATTTGAGCAGCAAAAGAGTTGGTTGAGAGACACAAGTGCTAAAAAGCACTAAATGAGTGTCAATGAACACTATGTTTGAGTTTTTCCAAATCTGCAAAATCCTTTACTCTTTTTAAATCCAAAACTAATCTTCCCCTTCTTGATTTAATGCTGATATGTTAAAATCTGAGTGACAGGACTTTCAGTGTGTTGGAATCAGTGAGTAGATGAAGTAAAAAAGAAGATTAGTGTCAAATGACACTTGATAGATATTGATATGCTTTCTCTCACGAGCTTTGTGAATAACTTTTGAGTTTCCTCGGGCACTTCCATAACTATAATGAACTTCAGAGAGTATTTCTCAGTGATTAAAATCACTATTGATAACTTCAGTGAGAGAAACATTGAAAAATGTCAAATTTTTGAAGCTTTGGTTATGGCTTTTGCATTAGGGTTTCTGGGGACAGCCTGATTTTTTGATGATTGTGGGAGCTATAATGGATCATTTTCAAAAGTTTTTTAATGAAAATGTAGCTCTCTTCAAGATCTATCAAAGCCCTAATCGATCAAATCACTAGTGAATTCAGGCGCACAGGGCGAACGACGGCAGCAGGCGCAGTTTTTGATAGATTTTCACGATTTTGTCAATGCTTGTCGAATTTTGCATCAATCTTGACGTTTGTTGTACGAAGATGGAGCACTTGATGTTAAGGATGATTTTCCTAGAAGACATCATGATCAATGGTGGCCTGTAGTGAGAGATGCATAAGCTCCAAGGTGCCTAGGTACTGCCTGGCTATGGAGGCCACAAAACAGAACTTGAGAAGATTGATAATGCGCTGAGTAGTGGATGGGGCAATGTCAAGTTCTAAAATGATACAGAGAATTATCAGTAGTGAGGAAACACTTCTCCAGAAAAAAGCTCGGTAAGATTTGACTTGTGGAGTGAGATACAAGAGCTTCAATCTAACAGGGTGCTGTTGGTTATGGCTGCCATGGAAGGTCACTTGGAGATAGGGATAGAGATGAAGTTAGATACACACCCTGAGCTTAGATTGATCTAGAGAGGGACTGAGAGAATAGATAAGAAGCTTTGCCATGCCCAACTGGGTTGTGATACCATGTTAAAATATGTGGGATCTAGAGCATGGCAGATTCTGAAGCTATGGAGGTTGAAAGAGAAAGAAGAAACTCATATAGACATTGACCTTGACAAAGACAAATTGTCACACAAGTGAATTAGGTTCCAAGATTGAGACTTGGACTCATAAACACAATCTTGTGTATTGACAGTGACAAGACACTTTACTGGAAAGAAAGAAGTAAAATCATTGCATTAGAAAAAGAGTAAGTACAATGCTTTATAGGAATTGAGTGGTGGTACTTTCTCCTACTATGCATATGGAATTCTGGTTCTGAGCCCTCACTGCTTCTCACAAAGGGACTAAAGTAGGTGTGATTGGAAATATCTCAACAACTAGGAGAAGTAGGAAAATTGAAGATTCAATTAGCGAAAGATTCTCAAATCGCTAAAGGTTTAAGAAAAGGCTCACCTGCATACCTAATCAAATTAAATAAGACTGAACAGGATAAAGAAGCCAAAGATGAACTGTCATGGCTTAAGGAATATGCTAATGTATTTTCTGAAGAATTAACTAAACTTCCACCACAAAGAGAAGTCGACCATGAAATCAAGCTAGTATTAGGAGCTGCACCAGTTGCAAGGCAACCATATCGAATGTCCATTTCGGAATCCATAGAACTAAAGGAACAACTCAAACATCTCTTAGATCAAGGATACATTAGACCCAATAACTCACCTTGGGGAGCTCCAGTGTTATTTCAAAAAAAGAAGGATAGGACTCTGCATTGATTATCGAGGGCTAAATCAAGTAACAATAAAAAGTAAGTATTCAATTCCAAGGATCGACGAACTACTTGATTGACTACAAGGAGCGAAGATTTTCTCCAAGATTGATCTTAGATCAGGGTATTATCAGATCAGAATCAAGTAAGAAGATATCCCAAAATTTTCTTTTAGCACAAGGTACGGTCATTACGAGTTTATCGTAATGTCATTTGGATTAACCAACGCCCTTGCTACCTTCAATAGATTAATGCAAGGTATATTCTGACCTTATCTTGATGATTTCGTCCTTGTATTCTTTGATGACATCCTAACATATTCCAAGGATGAAGGAAGTCATGAGTCACAACTACGGATAGTACTTGAGACAATGCGGTCTCACAAGCTGTATGCTAAGAAGAAGTGTGCATTCTTCAAGAAGCAAATTGAGTATTTAGGGTTTATAGTTTCAACAGAGGGAATTTCAGTAGATTCGACCAAGGTCAAGGATATACAAGACTACCGCCTCCAACCACTGTAAGTGAAGTTCTTAGCTTTTTGGGTTTAACAGGATGGTATCGGGTCTTTATCAAGAATTATGCCTTGATTGTTGCACCCTTCACCGACCTACTCAAGAAGCAAGTTGCCATTAAATGGACCCAAGTTGAACATTCTAGCTTTGACAGGCTTAAGCTAAGTTTATTCATAGCTTCGATCCTCAAACTACCCAATCTTAGCAAAGAATTCAAAGTGGTGGCCGATGCGAGCTCTCTTGCTTTGGGATGCGTACTCATGTAGGAAGGACATCCAGTAGCATATTCCTCCAGAAAATTGAAGATTCAAGAGAGAAATTATGCTACTCATGACTTGGAATTACTTGCAATTATCCATGCATGCTCTTAAGTTATGGAGACATTATCTACTCATGAAGAAATTCTCACTGGTAACTAACCATAAAATTCTTAAATGGATCTTCACTAAACCAGATCTAAATATGAGACAACATTGGTGGATCGAAGTCTTGCAAGAGTATGAATTTGAGATCAATATAGACCGGGCAAAGAGAATGTAATTGCAGATGCTTTAAGCCACAAATTATTTCTCAATGCACTTATCTCAGAAGAACCTCTTAGAGCTTAAACGCTAATTACAATGATATCAATGCCTAGCAATCCCATCATCGAGCTAGCCAAGGAGAAGGCAAATAATGATCCCAAATATCAACAAATGTTGAAGGAAATTCAGAATAAAGAACAAATTCTAAGCTTAAGACAAAGTATCTTAACTTCTTTGTTGATGAAGGGCTTGTCTACTTCATGACAATATTATGTATTCCTTCAAGTCAAGATCTTAAGAACCATCAAGCAAGATATACAAGCTGCCAAGGATTGGTAGAAAGCCTATACTAACCTAGGGAGAAAAGATCAAATCTTCCAAGAATGGGACAAGTTTTTTATCTGTGTATGCCCAAAGAGGAGTTCTTTATCCTTGGGAAAATTCCAGAAGCTAAGCCCAAGATACTGTGGACCTTACAAAGTCATAAAAGCTCTTCGACCTAATGCTTATAAGCTGCAACTTCCTGAAACCTTAAAAGGTCCTGGTGTATTCCATGTTAGTCTCTTGAAGCCCTATGTACCTAATCCTGATCATATTCTTGATGATCATCAAGTTGTAATGCCGTTACTTGAACTTCAACCTGATAGAATCTTGGATGTAAAAGAAAGAATCCTTAGGAATAGGACCCTTAGAGAATATCTCATTCAATGGAAGGATTGTCCTGAAGAGGATGCCACTTGGGTAATGTCTCCATTACTTAGTTTATTCTAAGGTGCATATACATTCTAAAGAAAAATTGATTCATGTCGCACCTTTATTTTTAAAAGAAAAATAAAAATACTAGCTCTAATTATGAAACGAACTCTCATTATGAAGATAATTAATTGATGAGGCATTATATACCAGTTCATGGAAAAAAGACTTGGGAGACCCTTCCAAGACTAGCTTATTAAAACTATATGTGTAGTATATAACAACAAAAAAAGAACTAGCCTAGTGGATAGTCACTTGGTAGTTAAGCGCACTTGAGTGACAACACTGTTGGGATGGGTGACCTCTCGGGAATATTTTCCTACAAGTTAGTGGGAGCTTCTCGCATGTAGCCAACGGCGCCAATGAAGCCTTCGTATCCCGTTGCCAAGTATGCCAAGGCCAAGATGCCAAGGTCTATGCCTTCGTCACCGCCTTGGTTGTACGCTTAGAGTGACACTCGGCCACGTGGCGCACAGTGCGTCCTCGCCCATATGTTCGTCAATTTTTATCTTTGCGTTGTAGAAATGGAGCCCCTCCCTGACGCCATCAATGATATCATCAAAAACACTAAAATAAAGCATTCTCTCTTTGTCATCGATGATGTCATCGGAAAAAAAAGCAAGTGTCCTCTCTTCTCCCCACCCCCTTGCAAAACTATAAATTGAGGCCTTGGGGATGACCAGAAGAGCAACAACGAGCAATCTTGACAAGGACGAGATGCTCATTGAGAAGGAGGAGACTCTATTCCACGAGACGAAGAGACATCATTCCGTTCAACCCAAGGAAGGGGATACTGTTAACCCCAACACGAAGAAAGTAAAAGAAAGTGGAAAAGACACAGGGCAAAGGCGGAAAAAAGGTAGCCCGACTGAAGAAAGAAAAGGAGAAAAGGCCAAAAGCGCAAGGACAACCTTAAAAGTCCAAGGCAAACACAAAAAGGGAAAGGTACATTTTTGAATAAAAAAGCGCACCCTAAAATCTTGTAAAAGAGTGCCGGGCTCTCACCCGTGCAATTTGTAAATGTAGAAGGGCGGTGAAAAGGAAACTAGGAAGATAAAAGGACAATGGAAAAAAGGGCCTAGGCTACGGCCGGCCATGTAAAAAAGGGAAAAGGGGATGACCGCCCAAAAGGGAAGTAGGGTTTTGTATATAAGGTTGAAAAGTGAATGAGGAGCTCATTCTTTGGTGTGTGGCAAAACTAGTCTTCTTCTTCCTCTCATCTTCTCCCCTTCTTTCTTGTGTGTGCTCTTGAGAGAGGGAGTGTGAGAGTGTGAGGGAGTGAGTGTGTGCGAGAGTGAGGGATCAAGAGGGTGAAGCTCTTCACCATCTCCTCTTCTCTACTTCTCTTCTCTTCTCTTCTCTTCTCTTGCGCGCGCGGCTATGGAGGATGGAGCTTGGAGATGGAGAAGGCTTGAGGATGCTTGAGCTAGCACCTAGAATCGTGGAGCTACCGAAGTGCAAGAGAGAGGAGGGTACTTGATCGAGCATCAAGGTAAGTTCACTGGATTTGTAGGATCGACGACGTGTTGGCTAGGTGAGAGATAGCCATTAGAGCTCGCTTGGAACGCTTGAAACAATAAGCAGTCCGTGGGTCTTGGCGCTTGAGCGAAAGCTCCCACATTTTGGTTCCATTGGCCGGGACCAACGGATTCAAGCTTGAGCACTTGCGCGCCGCATATCGAGCATCGAAGTAGGGTATTCATCCCCGAAACGGAGCTTGAGATAGGTAGGAAGTTGGGTGTTTTCGATCTTCAGAACAGGTAAGTATTTTGGAATATTCTGGTTATTAATGATTGGAAAACATGGAGAAACTAGTTCAGTGTTTTGCTTTCGATTCAGATTGTGTTTAGGATAGATTAGCAGTAGGAAATCACACACAAAGAGGCAGAGGGCTGCTGCTGGGAAACAGGGGGAAAACCACAGGAAACAAAAGGAAAAATGGAGTAAATGCAAAGGTAACTGCATAGGAAACGCCAGGGAAGGAATCTGTAGTGTTCAGGGAAGAACTAGCAGGGTATAAACTCTGGGAGGGCAAGAGAACCCCATTTCCAACCAACGGAGAGCGAGAGAGATAGAGAGTGAGAGAGTGAGCGAGCTTGGCAACCGTCCGATCGACCAGGGCACGGAGGACATTGCATTCGGCGACTCCCAGGTAACCGATCTCCTCCTCGCCACTTCAACTTCGTCACTGGTTAATCACATGGTCAATAGGATAAAACATCTGGAGAAAATCGAGCAAATCTGTGTGCGCAAGCTCGTCGGACCGGCGGACTCGGACGTCCGACCCAGTGTCTGATTCCCAGAATCGGACACTCAGACAACCGTCCGATCGGAACGACCTGTCCAACTACTAGGATCGGACCAACTAGTCCGATCGGACGTGCCACATGGCACTCGGACCAACCCGTCCGATTTTGAGAATCGGACGCTCGGACCAACCTGTCCGACTCGGACGCTCGGACCGCTCGGACGCCTTGACTTGGACCCACCCTGTCCGATCGGACAAATTAATACACATCACCAATCGGACCACCTGCTCGGTCCGATTCCCAGAATCGGACCCATCCATAATCGGACCACCTAGAATCGAACTACCCGGTCCGATCGGACCAATCGAACAAATCGGACCGCCCAAAATCGGACCGCCTAGAATCGAACCCCCTTGGCCGATTCTTTGAACACTTGCCCGTCCGATTTTTGAGAATCGGACACGCGGACCTTAAGACTGCCACTTAGCCCTGATATACCTGGTCTGATCCCTGCAATCGGACCACTGGTAAATCGGACCACTGGTGAATCGAACCACTGGTAAATCGGACATCCGATTCCTAGAGTCAAACCAAAACAAAACCTGACCCATCCAGGGACACATTGGGGCACTCCCCTAGTGACCCACCCTCGCGTGAACAACAGGAAGCAGCATAGGACCCTAGGACCCATAGAACGGCCAGAACTAGAGTAGCAAAGCCTATCAGGCCCAAAACGAGCAAGAGTGAGTGAGACGCCGAGGAATTACTCACGGCACTCAGGTTGAATTTCCGCACTTGAAGTACACTTAGGAAAGCCGAAAGCCTGATTGAGCACAAGTGCACGAGGAACAACACACTCACGAGTGACCATAAGTTGAGCACTGTATTCAAAAATTAAAAGAACTCAGTCAGATAAATCGCCCAAAAAACCCACAAATAGGAGAAGACCCGAGGTGTATGCAAACGCGCGGAGCGTAGGGTAGGATCAAGCAAAGAGCATCAACGGCGATGATCTGACTTACGACCACCAGGCGCAAGAATTCAACCATGACAGAGGGAGGCTCAGACCATCGGTTTACAGGGGAGCTAGATGTTAGCGCATTTCCAGACGCCATACAACAAATGGTGAGCAGTTACGATGTGCATGCCCGGTACGAGCACGGTGGCAGGACGGCAGATGCAATCATTGCGGACCTAGAGGAGGAGAGGAGGCTAGCCCGCAAGGCATTGCAAAGCATAGCTGAGTACAATAGGGACCAACAAGCCAGGAGCCTAAGGCAAAGCATGGAGCTGCATGAGGTGCAGCGAGTGCTGAACTTGGCTGGCCGGAACCGGACAGACCAGGAAAGAGCACTAGAGGAAGACCTGACGCTGGGCGAGCTCCTCATGAAATGGCTGCTCGATAACACCGCGGTAGAACAGAATGCCACTGCGCTAGCAACCTCGCTACTTGCAGGGCTGGGGGCAAACCAGGGCTCAAAGAGCCAAGCCAAAATATCTATTGTCGCCAAGCAACTCGATAAGTACCAGCCACCGAACGACCCGTACAGCTTTGTCGAGCAGTTTGAGTAGGTCTGCGAAGCCAATGGCCTCAACGACGACTAGGCCCAACGTTCGCAAGCATTCGGACTTTGCTTAAGCGATAAGGGTAGGACGTGGTATACAAGCCTAGACGCCATAGAACGAGCCAACTTCAATAACCTCAAGGACCTTTTTGTCAAGAGGTTTGCCGAACCCGGATACTCTGACAACCTGCTAGTACACCTGATGAACGTCAAGTAGAAGGAGAAGGAGGGCATCCGCGACTATGTGAACCACGTGAGAAGCCTCCTTAAAAGAATCCCCTTAGGCGAAAGACCGACTGACAGGGCAGTGTCGACCGTATTCATTAGTGGGATTCGGGATGAGGAATTGTACAAGGCACTAGCAGGCAACTCAAGCTTGCAACGAGACGTGGTGGCTAGGGTTTTTGAGGAAGCCATTAGGGTTGATGACCAGCTGAAAGAGCGAAGCTCCAGGAGCTCAAACCTAGAAGAAACCAACCCACGGAGTTTAGAGCGAACGCCAACCTCTAGCGAGCGATCAAACCCATCATCCCAAGATAAGGGAAAGGCCACCGAGACGGACCACGGCTTGGCCAAGGTCAAGACGGAGATGGCCAAAATACAAGACATGTTGAGGCGACCGACGCGTCCGCACGTCCAGTGCGTGTACTGTGGAGGAAACCACCTGCCAGTAGAGTGTCAGGACCCTAGGTCAAGACCCTGCACTAACTGCGGTAGGTTCGGCCACGATGCCGCACACTGTAGACTACCACGAAGACTACCATACACGCAACCCTACGGCCAGCTTTACCCGGCTAACAGGCCATAGCCATTCTTTGGAAGGGGAGACCCGCTAGCCCTACCGGTGCCTAACGATATGAAACCAGCGGTCCCTAGGCTAGACATAAATCCTACCGATATTCCTAGACCACCTGGTCCCTATGTGACCCACCCATCGAGCGATGCTCCCGTGCACTACGTAGAGGAGCCTAGTGACGAAGAAACCTATATATACCCTTACGTCTCGCATGACGATGAGGGCAATGCAATCCTCATGGATTACCGACCTGTGCCGGTGATGGCATTAGGACGAGGACGGGGTAGAGGCCTAGGAGGGCAGCCACAGGATCCGGTCACTTGTTGGACTTGTGGACATCCCGGTCACGTCTCATCACGCTGCCCCGAAAGAGAGCAGCAAAGTAGGGACAAAGCTGACCAAAGGTGCACCGAGTGCGGAATCACCCATCTTTTTATAGATTGCCCAAAATGGAAGTCGCCTTCCGGTTCAGCTAATTTGCCGTCCGTCCCGCTGGGGCTGTTTGGTGTTGAAAACCCCGATGGGGAGGCCACACCTATTCCCTTGCGAGTTATGACCTGAGCACAAACGAAGCAGGCCGGTGTCTCTCTGTCAGGACCTAGCAATCTTAACTCGACCTCAGTAGGAAAGAAGAGCCGTAGGTGGAAAAAGAAGAGATCAGAGGCTAAGGTCACACTAAAAACCGACAGCGTTACGACCTTACCGCAGGGGAAGAAAGTCTCAGACGCAGAGGTAGAGACTTCAGCCCCTAAAATAGCCCAAAAGGGAAGTGCTAAGGCAAGGGAATACCCACACCCCAAGCGGCTATTGGAAGCCATAGAAAAGGTGAAGGAATGGGTGAAGGAGGCTCAACAGCACCTCAAGGATGTTGAACCCATCACGGGGGACGAGATTGATGATCTCTCCAACATGAGCACGCCACTATCGCTGCCCCAACCTAAGTCTACCGAGAGGCTGCTACGCCACAAGCAGTGCCGTCAAGGCCAAGCCTAGACGCAACAGACCCGCAGGTCAGCCGCGGCCATTGGCTCGGACAGTCTAAACTAAGGGAAGGACGAGTGTTTAGCAATCTCCTGACCACACTAGTGACCACCCCTGTAACGGTTGGCCTAGGAGATTTGCTTAGGCAGCACTCTGCCCTATGGCAGGACCTCAAGCATTGGGTCGAGAGACCGCAAGAGCAAGCTCCAGCAGATACTCAAGACCAGGATGCGGAAACACACTTGCCAAGTATCATTAATTATTGGATTGTCATCTGCTATCTCCATGTTGGTAATATTACCATATATTGGTTTTGAACGATTAGATATAGGGATGACATACCATCATTGGTTATTGTTTACCATTGGATGATACACAACCTGTATTTGAAAAACAAAAGAAAAAAACTTAAGTACTTATTATATTGTGTATATGTATCACATGTATACATATAAAAAAATTAGCCTTTGCATATATACCTGCTCGCATTGTTGAGGTAGTACTAATGTGTCATTCTTGTTTTGGTGAAATTTTGTAGAGTCAATGATTACAAAACCACTTGGATGACATTTGATTGTGCAATGCTCACCATTTGTTACCACTTCTTTAAACCACTTCACATCCAGTACATATATAAAGAATCATCTGAAGTCAAGCTTCAGAATATCTTGGATCAAGCCACAATAACCTTCCATGGTACCATTGGCAGCCTCGAAGTGAGCAAGGACACCACAATCTTGGGTATTTCTCTGTCCTGCCAATCCTAGCCCTGGGAGACGCAACGAGAAAGGGGATTGTAGACACAGGAACTGTGGTTAGTGTGCTTAGCCACGCAGTGTTACAGAAGTGGAGAAACCCGTCTGTCGAAGCTGCTCGGTTTAACGTCACGCTAGCAAACGGTATGCGAGTGAAACCATTCGGGGTCTTGAAGAATTGGCCAGTGAAGATTGCAGGAGTCCAGTTCTCTGTCGACTTTATCGTCATGAAGGGAGTGGACTATGATATCTTATTGGGTCGACCGTGGATGCGCAATGCTAGAGTTATCGAAGACTGGGGTAACAGCCTGATCTTCCTGGGCAACCGAACTAACGCTGTGAGAATAGAGATGGACACTTGGAAGACCTCGCCAGTCGACCTAGACACCATCTCTGCTCTACTCAAGGGAAACACCCAGGACAAGGAACCCTATGGGTCCTTAACTAAGTATATCCCATGCCCAGAGGACGAGCGGGATTGGATGCACGTTCTCGCTACACTCGACCTGCCGTTCTCAGTTCATGAGGCGTATGAGCAGGCTGTCAAAACAATTGGCAAGCCAAAAGAAACACTTCCTACACCTGTCTACATGATGGCAGCAAGCCTCCATGAAGGACCTAAGCCTGTCGCTTTCCAAGTGCCTACCAACAAGAGGGAACTCCAGGGAATACTGGGGCACTTAACGGACCGACTGGCACGCAACGCAGCCGCCAATCTCAAGCCTCTCCAAGACCTCTTGGAAGAACCCGAGTGGAAGTGGACCAGGGTACATGAACTGAACCTTAGCTACAACTGGGCATTGGTTCCCGACCAACAAGACGAGGCAGAGCAGGCCTTGGGGGACGATGAGCAGTCTAGCGATGCAGATTCCTGTGACGAATACGAAGATTGCCAATCCTTCGATGAAGGAAGTGAGGGTGAGGTGGACACCGTAGAATACGACACTGAAGGGCGAGAAATTGAGCAAATCCAGGCAGATGCTAAGCCGCAGACGAGACCGGCCCTTAGAGTGGACCAAGGAGTCATGTGTACAAAATGCGATCGTGCTTGGTTGGAACAGATGGGAGCTGTGGATTTTGAGCAAGCCGGCCTGGCCCAACCAGGAACGGCAGCAATGCTTAGAATCGAATCGCCATCCGAACTGCGCCGCCAGGGGAGACCACCTCCTCTAGTGAAAATGGGGAATTCGACTTTGAATCTGAAGTTACTTCAGATGGTGACCCCGAAATCCCTAGGCCACCCATGATTAGACGCACCAAGGGAGACTTACCTATCCACCTGAGGCGCAGACGGTTACGGCAGAATGAGGCTAAGCGTCCCAACAATGCGCGATCAGAGGAACAAAGGAAGCCACAAGACCTCCCTAGGCGCTTTTCAAAATTCAAAAGAGGGGACAGGGTAGTGGTTCTGCTAAGTACCAAGCGCCAAGGGTAAACCCGCGAACCAATCGAAGGGCCAGCCAAGGTCAACAAGGAGGTAAACCTAGCCCTGGAAGGGGAAGTACCCCGACCAGTGTTCATTGCTGAGGACTTGACCACGGAAGAAGAGTCCAGTCTTGTCACTCTTTTGCGGGAGTACCGGGACGTATTTGCTTGGTCTTTAGATGAGCTACGAGGGGTAGATCCGAGTGTTGTGACTCACAACATACCCATGACAACGGATGCAACGCTGGTCAAGCAGCGACCATACCCCATGAATCCAAAGCACGCTCATACTGTCAAGGAGGAAATTGACAAGCTGATGAGAGCCGGATTCATTTACGAAATTGAGCACACAGACTGGGTATCACCCATAGTCATTGTGATGAAGAAAAACGGCAAGATTTGAGTGTGCGCCAATTACAAGAAAGTAAACGCCGCTACAAAGAGAGACAACTACCCCTTACCGTACACCGAGCACATGCTTGAGAGGGTGGCAGGTAAGGAAGCCTACAGTTTTCTGGATGGCTTCTCGGGGTACAATCAGGTGCAAGTGCATCCTGCAGATAGGCACAAGACCGCCTTCACCAGTGAGTGGGGCGTCTTTGCATACGTAGTCATGCCCTTCGGGCTAACCAATGCCCCCGCCACCTTTCAATGCCTCATGTGCACCATATTCAAGGACATGCTTCGCAAGGAGTTAGAGGTCTTTGTCGATGACCTATGTGTCCACTCGGCCTGGACCCAACATCTCGACAAACTCCGCGCGGTCTTTGAACGGTGTCGCTTATACCGTCTCTCCCTCAACCCCCTGAAATGTCAAATTTGGGTGAAGCACGGATGCATCTTGGGACACGTGGTGTCCAAGAATGGCATTGCCACAGACTTCTCGAAGGTCAAGGTCATCGTGGACCTTCCTCCCCCAAGTAATTACAAGGGAGTTCAATGCTTCTTAGGTCACACAGGATACTATCGACGGTTTGTACTGAACTACGCGCTGATCGCTAGGCCATTGTACAAACTGCTAATTGTCTTCGAGTGGACTGAAGCGTGCCAACGGGCCTATGAGGAACTGAAAAAATCCCTAACCACGGCACCTATACTACGAGCCCCAGATTGGACTATGACTTTTCACGTACACATCGACGCCTCTAAGTTTGCCATGGGGGCAGTGCTGTGCCAACCTGGTGAGCATAACTTAGATTACCCAGTGAGTTTTGCTAGCAGGCAACTCACTGAGACAGAGATGAATTATTCGACAATGGAAAGGGAGGGATTAGCCATGGTATTCGCCATGAAGAAGTTTCGGCATTACCTACTGGCCACCCCCTTCACCTTCTTCGTAGACCATCGAGCCCTGCTCTATTTAGTCAACAAACCTTGTGCTACAGGACGTATAGCTCGATGGCTTCTCCTGCTCCTAGAGTTCGACTTCTTAGTGGTGGTACGGAAGGGAAAACAACATTATATGGCTGACCATCTGCCCCGTATACCCACAAGAGAAGCGGCTGGACAAGGCATCATGGACGAGTTACCGGACAGCCACTTATTCCATGTGTCCAGCGAAAGAGACCTATTCAGGGCCGATCTGACACCATACTGGGCAGACAACATAGTCCAAGTGCTCGAGCATGGGCTGCCCGAACGACCAATAGAACGGGCATGGCTTAGGCGCTTAATCCTGAAAATCCAAACCTATCAGCTGATTGCAGGCCAGCTCTATAGGCTGGGCCAAGACGGATTGCTACGTAGATGCGTATGTAAGCATGAGATGGACGATGTGCTCTCAGAGGCGCACAATGGTATTCCAAGAGGACACTTTAGCGGGGACACTACAGCACGAAAGGTGTTGCAGTCCCAGCTATGGTGGCCCACACTCTTCCGCGATGCCACACAATTTGTCAAGCATTGTGACGAGTGTCAACGGACAAAGGTCCCGGTTCGTAAAGATCAGATGGAGTTAACCCCTGTTATCGCTCGCCAACCCTTCGAAAAATGGGGGATTGACTTCATAGGACCCATCAGCCCCGCGGCACAATATTCGCAAGCCAGGTATATCGTGGTGGCCACGGATTACCTCACCAAATGGGGGGAAGCGAGAGCCATGCGGAGAAACGACGCTAGGACGACTGCCAAGTTTTTATGGGAGCAAGTAATCTTGAGTTTTGGTTGCCCCATCGAACTGGTTAGCGACCAGGGAACGCACTTCATCAACGAAGTGATAGCCCATCTCCTATCCACCTTTCTCATCATCCATCGCAAATCCTCACCATACTACCCTCAGGCTAATGGACAGGCTGAATCAACCAACAAAATTCTCATCACTGTCCTGACCAAAGTAGTCTCAGCCTCACGAAGTGACTGGGATAACAAGTTGATGGTAGCCTTGTGGGCCTACCGAACAGCTTATAAGACGGTCGTCGGTCAAACGCCTTTTAGGCTAACCTATGGGACTGAAGCTATTCTCCCAGTAGAATTCTTCGTCCCTAGCCTGAGGATAGCACTCCAAGAACGATGGGAAGGGAAGGAAGCATGGACGCAACGCTTGGTTGAGCTAGAACGCCTGTCAGAAGTTCGTCTCCTAGCCACCCACGCACTTATCTGCGAGAAAGCCCGACGCAAAAGCTGGTTTGACAAACATGTCAAGCAACGAGAGTTTGAGCAGGGTGACCTAGTGCTCCTCTACTCAGTTAAAGGACATAAGCAAAAGATGAAATTTAGAGGTCTCGGACCCTTTAAGGTCCGCACAATCAGCCGAACTGGTAATATCGAGCTGGAAACACTGGATGGTGAGGGAATGGGCTTCTTCAATGGCAGCCGAATCAAGAAGTACTATCCGCCCACTCATCCGCTGGATGAACCACCAATGGTAGAACCACCCGTCAAAATATGAGTAGCCACAATTACCGAAATCTGTGAGAATGAGGAGGAGCCTGTAGAACCCGCCTACCTCTGCATCACGATCATGGCCAAGCAGACGTGCTCCTTCAACGCCCTGATTGACAAGGGGGCGGATTTTAACATTTTGACGCATGAGCATTGGACCCGGCTTGGCGCACCAATACTTCATCCCACAACAGCCAAATTGAACCCATACGGGGCTCAATCTTACCCGATCCTCGGCACGTGCAGAGTTGCCGTTTCTATCGAGATTGAAACTATTCCCATGCTGTTTTATGTCTTATCCATTGCCATGGATGCAAGCACAGAGTCATTGCTCGGGCGAACTTTTAAAAAGTAGACCCGTTGCAATGTTGATTATGAGTCACAATGCATCCACCTAACGATCGGGAGCGTGCCTATTGTCACGACTTTCAGTAAGGGCCTCGTAACCCCATCACCGCTCATGGGGCCACCGATAGAAACAGCAGCACCTAGGACTAAGGAGGGGGGCCGTGCATATCTACCACACCCAGATCCCCACGCACCGCGGCCTGCTGCACCCAAAGCAAAACCCCAACAGACTCGCTTGCAATGGGTACCTAAGAAGCCTCGAGAACTGCCTAGAACTAGATGCGCGTGTCCGCGGAACACCTACAAACCTAAACCTAGGAAACCAAGACGCCATCATCGCAAGCGCCGCGTGATTAAACAAATATGGGTCCCTAAAGTTCTCCTGGGTGCACAAGGCTACTATGAGGGGAATGCCTCGCTGTGGATCCCCAAAATCCCAACTGTCACAAGCCCTAGTTCTACGTCGATCTCAAGGCCTTGTCCCCCGACACCTCAAGACCACGAATCGCAGGGCCCACCCCAGTCATCCGACTCCTCTGCGAGTCAACCCACGGGCGTCACACACGCCCAACGACCCAAGCAACGGCCATCACCACAGGTGGCATTATCCCACCAACCCAACCCGCAGCTCAGCAACCCCGCTGACCGCAGTAGCATAGCCCCTAAGATCAAACCCGACCCATCCGTCCAACCAACGCCCGAATTGCCGACTCAAACGGGCCCCCAGCTGCAGCTCTGTACTGTTAGAACCTCCAGCTCTAGCAAACCCCAACCACCCGCCGACCTTAAGCCCTCCTATGAACGGAAGTCATTCCTAACGCTGGCCGCTGACCTCGCAGAGGACACAGGGGATGATGTAGTGGACTGCATCAAACAGCTCGATGCCACCTTTGTTGCACTGGCCCTCAGCTATGACCACCTGGACTTGGGACTATTAGCAGAACCCCTTACAACTGACGTGCGCAATATGCCTTGCTCTTGGGAGACTTTTGAATTCGCCTTTGCACAAGTTTCTCACTCTGCCACTGAGCTGCTCGCTCGCGAGGTCTCCAAAGAGCAAGCCATTAAGCAACGCCTCATCACATCATTTGACCCACGCACGACGTCCGACATCACTAGCCAAGAGAAAGCAAGGTTGTCCCACCTGGCAAACACGGAATCACCCTTCTTGAAGCAGTGGTACGCTCTTAGATTGCAATGGGAAGTTGATGGATGCCGCATAACGACCAATGCCGAACAACGCTGAGCCATCAAAACGGCCGAGTATGATCCCACCTACATCGCACCTACCTCGTATCGAGTGTTAACCACTCTTCGATGTGACCTGGACTGCGCTGCACACTTGGAATATAATCTCAACTTCTACGATTGGCTCCTCCACAAATAAACATGAACGCCTTGGCCCCACAACCTCCAATCCTGGGACGGATTTTTCTTTTCCACGAGGGGGATGGGGCAGTAAACGGGGTTAAAACTAAAAAGTAAACCAAGCATGAAGAGGCTCAAAATTGAAATGCCATACAAAAGTAGGTAATAGAAGTTTGAAAGGAAAAGTTAGGATTATGAATGATAAAATCTGCTATGATTGTGGTTGTCCAGCAAAGCAGTAAACGGGGTTAAAACTAAAAAGTAAACCAAGCATGAAGAGGCTCAAAATTGAAATGCCATACAAAAGTAGGTGATAGAAGTTTGAAAGGAAAAGTTAGGGTTATGAACGATAAAATCTGCTATGATTGTGGTCGTCCAGCAAATTGGTTGTCAAAAAATACTAAAAAGTTAATTGACTAAATGTACAGGTGGCGACCATGGCAAGTCAAGACAAAGCTGGCAAACTCCCCTTCTCGGAGGAAGAACAGGTGCGGTACGGCCTCACTGTGGAAACAAGAGCATTCAATCAGCTGAAATTCTGCCACATATTCAACCTGGAAGACGTGGTCATTGAGGAACCAGCAGTACGATGAATTATAGAGCAATGCCATTTACAAAGGTACCTGGACGCAGTGGGCCAGAGGATAAACTACACCCTATGCGCCGAGTTCCTGCGCACCTTCAACAGAAACAAGGGCACCGTCACGGTGCGGGACAGGGAAGCCACCAGACAAGTGCAGGTCGAACTGACCCCCGAACTGATAGAAAGGGCACTAGGGCTTCCAAATAAGGTGGAGAAGAAACCAAAAAGGGACGTCTATGCCATGTTGGGAATGGACAAAGTGAAGGTCCACACCAACGACGGAGTCAGCCTGGCAGACATCCCCGATTAAGAGATTCAACTGCAGGCGAAGATGATGCATACCCTATTTTCGAGTCAGCGGTACAATAGCATCATGTCCAGAATCAATGTACCTCTACTCGAAAGCATCGCTGCTCAATCACTGGACGAGGTGAACCTCAACGGGTTCGTAAGAAAGACAATTGAGGCTTCGGCAAAGGCCCTGGCAACAGGAGGAAGGGCCGTAGCAGGAGAATCCCCTTCACCCCGGTCAACCCGCAAAGCCTCATCCTCCAAGGCCTTCACCATAGGTTTTGGAGGTGCCCTCACTGCGATCATCCACGATGCAATAGGGCAGGGACGAGCGGGAGAAGACAAATAGGGAGATGACGAGAAAAGTGGCGAATCGCCGTCGCAGTCCCAGCCTCATGCGGAAGAGCAGTTTGATGAAACAGAAACGGACACCGACGAGGAGGGAGAACCCCAGGCTACACCAAAAAGGAAGGCGGAGCAACGGACTAAAGCCCTGCACAGAAAAAGAGAGGAGGAGCAAAGGAGAAAAGAGAAGGAAGAGCTCGAATGGGCCCAAAGGGAGTCGGTAAAGGAAGAGGAGGAAAGAAGAAAGAGGGCTGAGGAGGAGCTGAGAAGGAGGGAAGAAGAAGATTTGGAGCTAGCAACCCGTCGCGACCTCCATCGAGGAACAGCGAAGAAAAGACGTGGAAGGAGCAGGAAGTCCATACCAACCTGAAGCATCCAGTCCCAGCACTGGTGTGCCGGAAACTGTGCACCTGCCTCCTGCAGAAGGGAAAGGAAAAGACCGAGTCAGGCCAGTCTCCCCTCTCCTCGTGCCACCCATGCAAGCCACCCCCCTCATGGTGACACCCCCTACTACCGCCACCCAGGGGCACACCCCAAAAATCGATGAAAGCAACGTGGTTACCTGGTTGCAGTTTTTGGTGGAAAGGGAGCTGGCAAGGGAAGCGGCCGGGGCCACCCCAGTTTCAGGTGCCAAAAGGGCAGCAACGGCCGAGCTGGAGCCAAGGCCGGAAGTAAAAAGACAAAAAGTGGAAGAGATTGCCACCACTACAACCATGTCCCACCCCTACCTCCAGCAGGCCACTACGATGACTATGTAAAGGAGCTGCTCACACAATTGCAAACGGCCAGGCAAGAAAGGAGGATAGCTGTGGAGGAGCTAGCAGCGAAACGCGAATCACAAGCCGCCCTCTAGCTGGACAGAGTGAAGCAGATAACAGAATATCAAAAGGAAATCGATGTGCTTAAGGAGGAGGCCAGCACTAAGGAGGCAGAAGAGCTAAGAGCCCTGAAGGAGCGTGACGCTACCTGGGAGGGAAGAAGGAAAATCTTAATGGAATGCCTCGATAGGGAGAGGGAAACAACTGCCCACCTTCAGCGCAAGAATGACCAATTATCTGCAGCCAACCTGGAAGCGCAAAGTCAGCTTGAGAAAATTAGACAGGAGGCTGCAGAGCTGGATCAGTTAAGGGCAGAACAGGTGCGCATGATGCAGGTAAAGCTGGACCAACTCAATGCGCAGATCGCAGAGGAACACCAAGAGCAATCCCGCATGCACCATGAGCTCGAAGCCCGGCAACAACAACTCATGGCAATGACCCTCCATCAGGGGGAAAGCCTGGAAGATATAGAGAGAAGGGCGAAAGAATAATCCAATCATAACGAGAAGAGAGTACGAGACTTAGCACGCCGGCTAGCCAAGGCTGAAGGAGATAGGGTGCTGGCTGAGAATCAGGCAGAGGAAGCCCAACTCTCTATGATAGCTCAGCAGCGCACTTTTCTCAACACGCTGCTCCACGCCACCCAACCAAAAGCAGATGAAGCCAATGATCAGCTGCTGCAGAGAAAGCTAACCATTGCGCGCAGTGCTCTCACAGCGGGCCTGCATGTACCGCTACAGCTAGGAGGCCTGCCACAGAGCCTAGAAGAACAGAGAAAATATCTGGCACAAGTAGGCCTGACGGCACAGGAGATGGACGACCTTGGGTTCACTGAGGAGAAAACACAGGAGGACGAGCAAGCAGAAGGGGGTGAACCGGAGCTTGACCTGGGGCCTCAGGAAGAGGAATATGTCCCACCACCCCCTTAACCACAACAAGCCGAAGTGCCACCCCCTGACACATCTGCCGAGCGAAGAGCGGCCCAAACCAACCGAAGAAAGGAGATGGTGGAGAAGGCAAGAAGAAAGTTGAAGGCCAGACCTGTCCAGAAACAGCCTGTCCCTCTTTCACTGCGCACCCAAGACTCCCCTACTGAATACCGCACCGAAATGATTATCTGAGAACAACAGGAGTATAGCCGAGACCCCTTCGATCTGCGCTTCGAGTTTCCCGCCGCCTTGAATAGGGTGCTGCCCATTCAGTTGGTGGAGGATGTCATTGCCATGGGGGCCAGGCTCAAGGCCAAATGGTTAGCAGAGCGTGAGGCCCACCCAACTGCTTGGGGAGCCGAGGACCGCGAGTTTTGGCAAGACAAAGTCCTCCAGGTACCTCGCACAGTGGAAGGCTATAACTGCCAACCCACCTGGAGGAGGCACATTTTTGACGTCAACCTGGAAGCGTGGATGGCATTTTGCAACACCCTCCCTTCAGAGAGGAACGACCCCACCTTTATGCCGTATCCTCGAAGGGTAGGAGTGGACTTCAACCTGTCCATCCACGGCCGGTTTGACTTCCCCATTATTTATAATGCCAATACCACTTCCCATAGGAACTCTCTCCTCTTCACCCTTCCCGACTTGTACAGCTCTATAGATAAATTCCTTAACGAATTCACCTCTTGTCCCGACCCAGTATTCACCACCACCTGTAACTATCTTAGGTTAATTAGGATCCTAGTACACCAGGAACCCACACCCCAAGAACGCCACCTTCCACCCCTCTATTTTGACCCCAACGCCATAGACAGCACCACCATGACTCGCCTCATGATGCGTGCTACTCTTTTGCCATCCTTCTGTGGTGCACTGCTGGAAGACATGAATGACAGCAAATTCACCCAGTGCAACCACCCCTTTCTCTCTACCACCACCCTCAAAACCCGCCTCCACATTAAGGGCTACTTGCTAAGCCGAAAATTCCTTAACAAGGCCCCCCGCCCCCCACCCACCCTTACTCACTATTCGGATAATGAGGAGTAGAACTCCTGTTATGCCTTGTACCGCTGCCTCCATGTACACGCCTCATCATGGCCCAAAAAAAAAAAAAAAAAAAAAAAGCAAGAAAGAAAAAGAAAGCAAAGCTTCGACGACAATGGAAAACCTATAACGACGTCTCCAAGCAATCTTCAAAAGTGTACTCCATCTTCTCATTAACACATTTTTTCACCAACATAGCTCCTTGCTCTACAAGGCACCACGCCGACCAATCTTGTAACTAAGTAATATCTAAGTATGCACAAGCACCGCACTCACATAATGCCTACACTGAACTATATTCACAGTTTGGGTCCTCAAGTGCAGGACAATACTCTCAGCTTGCTTAGAGTTCGACCTGTCTCCCAAACTAATAAAATATGTCTTGTGCACAATCCAGAAGACTAGCACTACCCTTAGGGAGAGACCACCTGAGAGGTTTTCAATTGCAGGTGTTGACAACCACAACGAAAGTGGCATTCGTTCTTCATCAACGCCCAACACTAATTGCCCCCTCAACATCCGACAAGCCCGAAAAGAATCGTCCTAGGCAGCATCCCCAACAAACCCCCATATGTCCCGGTCACCAGTACACGCCCCAGGCGTCCTCGTCCCCCAAGTCTTTGGCGCATGCTACCACTTACTACCTACGACAATGAGTGCCATGGGATTGGCACTTGTCTAGGAGGGGGGTAATGTTAACCCCAACACGAAGAAAGCAAAAGAAAGTGGAAAAGACGCAGGGCAAAGGCAGAAAAAAGGTAGCCCGACTGAAGAAAGAAAAGGAGAAAATGCCAAAAGTGCAAGGACAACCTTAAAAGTCCAAGGCAAAGACAAAAAGGGAAAGGCACATTTTTGAATAAAAAAGCGCACCCTTAAATCTTGTAAAAGAGTGCCGGGCTCTCACCCGTGCAATTTGTAAATGTAGAAGGGCGGTGAAAAGGAAACTAGGAAGATAAAAGGACAATGGAAAAAAGGGCCTAGGCTACGGTCGGCCATGTAAAAAAGGGAAAAGGGATGACCGCCCAAAAGGGAAGTAGGGTTTTGTATATAAGGTTGAAAAGTCTTTGGTGTGTGGCAAAACTAGTCTTCTTCTTCCTCTCTTCTTCTCCCCTTCTTGCTTGTGTGTGCTCTTGAGAGAGGGAGTGTGAGAGTGTGAGGGAGTGAGTGTGTGCGAGAGTGAGGGATCAAGAGGGTGAAGCTCTTCACCATCTCCTCTTCTCTACTTCTCTTCTCTTCTCTTCTCTTCTCTTGCGCGCGCGGCTATGGAGGATGGAGCTTGGAGATGGAGGAGGCTTGAGGATGCTTGAGCTAGCATCTAGAATCGTGGAGCTACCAGAGTGCAAGAGAGAGGAGGGTACTCGATCGAGCATCAAGGTAAGTTCACTGCATTTGTAGGATCGACGGCGCGTCGGCTAGGTGAGAGATAGCCATTAGAGCTCGCTTGGAACGCTTGAAACAATAAGCGGTCCGTGGATCTTGGCGGTTGAGCGAAAGCTCCCACAGATACACTGAAGGACTCTCATTCTCTTCTATCCTGATCCAAGAAGAGAAGACACTGAAGAACTCTATCCTATTCTATCGTACCTCTACTCACGTCTCTATTCTGTCATGGCCTCAAAGAAAATAATTCAGAAGCGAAAATCACAAAAATGACCCTACTAACATGGAAGCAATAGTTGGAGTTGCGAGCATGGGAGTCACTAAACGGAGTCATGGGCGCGGATGACAACCCTTTACCAACCACGATACCACATGTTTTTTTTTTCTAAAAAGTTCTACCCAAATTCAATAGAAATAAGGTAATTCTCTTAAGAAATACTGACTTAAGACCAAGAAACTTGGTTATAAGATTTGGGAAGTTAGAGACTCCAAAATCTAGATACCCCTAGTTAAATTCCAAGGGGAAGATTTCATTATGTAAAACTCAAGTGTCGATTGCTACTAGAATTAAGCATCACTTGAAAGTTGCATGATTGATTGAAGTCATAACTACTTATAGACATTAATCTTGTTCGTGATCTTCTAAATTAGATCCTGATTGAATTAAGTGTTGGAATAGATAAAAATTGAGGAGCCCTATACCTCCCCCAAGGATAGGTGTTGAATCCCCATACCAAGAGGGGATGTTATTTTTACCGTTGTGGAAGCATGGACCGGCTCCGATGGCGAGAGGTCTCCCAACAGGGATCGTATTAAGTAAGAGGTGGATGGGGTTCCAAGGGGGCTTTGGCTAGTAAATCCCTTTTTGTACCTAGGAACTACTTAGTTCCCTGTATGGCCCGAGTTCTACTTGGGACACCTATAAATGCTAGCTATAGGTGGATTTGATCTTGGTGATGTGTAGATGCGCCGGATGAGGCAGCACACGAATTTTTCTTTTCTCCTGTATGGGCAGGAGAACACACATTATGGAATATAATCAATGAATTTGTTTTATTCTGATTGTATGTTCGTGAGTAAATTATGTAAATGAACAACTGTGTAAAAAAAGGATTTTAATTAATGAAGCTATTTTTATATGTTTTACGTAATGTGGCAGGTAATTAGACAACTAAGAACTTCCATAGAGGGAAGCAGGTGGTTGGAATCCAGTTCTATGGCAAGGTGGTCTCAATTAGTCGAGAGGGTTCCCAAAAACAAATGCTAGGAAGAAACTCTAGGAAGGGCGATTCGCTAACTTACCTAGGGTTTGGTCTCAGAACCCAAACTGTAAATTATCTTAGGGGAAAGGTATGGTGGCTGTGCTAGAGCATTGCGAGGGATTTCATAAATCCTTAGTTTGCTACCAGAAAAAAGTATTGTACTCCATGAACCAAGGGTAATAGTATTCGCTCCTTCCGGATAAGAAGCCTCTCAAAGGACACCTCCGAATGTGAGCTAGTTGTTGATAGGTGATCGTTAGATCAATTAGGAACCTTCAGGTTGGGTCCCCCGTGGGTAACGGCAGGATGCTTCCACACTGCGGGGTATACCTAGGGTTAATCAATCGGACAAAATCCGATCATTCTGGTTAGAGTACAGATGGCGACAGCTGGAAGGTAAACGCTGGGTGACTACTAAAATGTTATCCGCCAAGAAATCAAGGTGGGTACGTCCTCGGGGGGGTCACTCATGAATATATGTATACATAACGTGAGTTCAAAATAAGAGATTTTTAAAATAGCATTTTTATACATTTTTTACATACAGAAGGGTGTCACATAAAGGGGTTACTTTACAGATTGAATAGAAAAGGGTTGTGTTTTATTCAAGAAAAATTCACAGATTAGGATATTTATAAATAGACCATAAACACACGTTATATAGAGAATATATATATATATATAGTGAACCCCCCGAGGGTACGTTAAAGAATTATAGTATCATTCAATTGTACCACTTGTCCCCTATGAATTGTAATGAGTTGTATATGAAGTTGATGTGTAGTGATCACATCATGACAATTTTTAATGGTTGCTTGAGAAGTGGTAAATACTTTGAATGCCTGATCATTGAGCCACCTAGTGTAACCAAGCAACCCATTTTCACCCTCGCACACATACTTCAGCAAATTTGTGATTCCTGAGAAAGTTGGAGGTCTATTGTTTAAGGGGTCAATTGGGTAGATTCCCCCATCAACCCACAAGTCCACATGTTTTAATCCCATTTGCCTATAACTCTGTAGAACTTGAGGGTTGACACTGGTATGTTGGGTTCTTTTGAATAATGGGACATATTCAAAATCAATCTCTACCTCAATATGAAGCTCCTTCTTTCTTGTATTCATTTTACTATTAATAGAAATGGGGAGCCTACTTGGTTGTCATAGGAGATAGAGGGGAGATACATAGAGAGGCACATGAAGGTGCCAAGGGAAAGGAGGGTATAGGTAATTAATTCTATTAATAAAGGTTGCATAAACATAAAGAAGAGGTCAAATAGAGCCATCAAAGAGTATAGATATGGGGAAAAATAGATCAGAGAGTAGGGATGTCCAAGACTTTTCGTATTTTAGACATTTCTATTTTACATCCAAAAACATTTCTAAAAAACACGAAATTTGACCAGTTGATTTGCTTTTTGACCAAAAGCTAGAATATAAAAAATCCCCAAAATATCTTAAAAGAAACTTCAGAAATTTCATTTTCCTTATTCTCGATTAAAAAATCAAGTACCTTGTATCTACTAATCATTTTGCATTGAAAATGAAGCATCACACTCCTGTAACTAACTCCTTTTTGAATATAAAATTTGGTTTAAAAAGACTTTTTGAATGAGGAGAGAGAAGAAATATGAGTATATCTTTGTAGATAATATAAAAAAGGCAAAATGAGATTGCAAAAGTGGAGAGAGAAGAGGATTATTTTACTATTCTTCTCTCATCTTTTCCTTGTTTTAAGGAGGAGAGAGGGGGGGCTAAAAGGCCCATTTGTAAGTTCATTTTTTTTCTAATGATAGTAACAAAAGAAATAGTATTTATGCCCAAAGCAGTGCATTTTGCATCATTTCCAACCGTCATAGTAATGGGTTCTTGTAGAGGCTGCATAGAACTGTATAGACCTTTCTTGTTGGTCATGTGACATGAGACCCCACTATCCAATACCCATGAGTCAGTGGTAGATTCTTCTTGCGTCGAGGATCACACTTCCTCAATGGTCGCCATGAATAACTCTAACTCTGTTTCAGCTGTATTAGCTGTCTCTTTCCCTTTACTTTTAAGGGTACCATTCTTTTCATCTGCCTTCTTGACACGACAATCTGCAATTGCATGTCCTTTCTTCTTGCATCAGAAGCACTCTACCGCCCTTCTTCTTTTTGTCACCATCATTTTTGGTGGAGGAGCCACCTTTGCCTTTTGCATTGGTAGAGAATGCAACATCTCCATTGTTGCTTCCTTCTTGGGCTTTCAGCCTCAACTCCTCCTCCATCAATAATTCACAAAACTCCTCAAAAGTCAAAGCTTAAGGTCTCACATGAGTATTAAGGGCAATTACTAGTCCATCAAACTTTTGTGGACAAATACGAAGACACCTCTGAGCTAGCTCCTCGCTAGTCTTTTATTTCCCAACCCCAGCCACTTGGTCGCGTAGATTCTTAATCCAAGTGATGAATGCTTTAGCCATCTCTCCCCTTCAACAAACTTCTATGTTGCTAGTTGATTATCCAAGTTTTGAATCCTTGTTTGGTTTCACGTTTCATACTGAGTCCTTAGTACATTCCAAGCCTTTGATGCTTTGGTTGTATGCTGAATCAAAGTCAGAACAGCTTATAACTAAGGCACACAATACACTTGCATTCTTTCATTTTCAAGCTCGTAGAAGATTTTCATTCGGAAGAATCATCACACTAGAATTTGATGGATCGGGGGTAGGCTGTGGTTCTGCGTCAGTCCCTAGCACAGCCTCCAAAAGCTCATAAGAATCAAGGATAGTTGTAATTTTGAACTTCCACAAGGTGTAGTTTGTACCATCTAACTTGACCTTGCTGAAGGTTGGTGGATGAATCCTTAGTGTTTGAATAGCTGGTAAAATAGCACCACCTCCTGCACCGCTTCCTGATGCACCAAAACCTCTTTTAGAAGACGACATCGTTCCTCTTTGTTGTTAAAGCCAAACCTCTTGCGCACTCTTCGATCCATAGAGTCCCGTGGGCTCTAATACCATGTAAAAATTACACGGCGTAGCAAATAGAATCTGAGAAAGAGATAGAGAGTACACAACATATAAGAAGAGAATTAAAAAATTTCTTCAGCTCCAAACAACTGATACAAAGATGGCCTTGTCCACCCGTGCGCTTCCACTATGAAGCTTAGATAGCGATCTAGATAGAAGATAGGTGAAGAGCTTAATGCTAGTTGGAACAACTCTGACTGGGTGAAAGATAGATGATGAAAATTGTGAAGGGGTCTATCTTTTATAGCCTATGAAGGGGTCATGATGGATGACCTTCCATATGTACCTGTCTGTTGACTTTCAATGTGCACATGTGTCTATTGACCTTCCATATACACATGTGTCTATTGACCTTCCATATGCACATGTCAGTTGACCTTCCATGTGCACCTCCACTAATTAGCTAGGGAATATTTCCTTTACTGTTGGCTAGGCCCTTGATACCTCCCTTACCCCACAACTTGATGCAATGTGCCTCGAGTTGCTACCAACTTAACTACTTCGTCTAACCCAAAGATTAGATCCACAATGGTCACCTTTTTGCCATCCTGCCATATAGACCTCATCTGACATACAAGTCAAGACTCAACCAATATCCGGGCACACATCTGGCTTCTCCTCATAATGGGGGCCTTACAACTTTGAGCACCATGGATCATTGGTGGCACCTTATGAGGATGGGGCATTGAGCATATCTAACACATACATACATACATACATACATGTATGTGTGCGCAATCTATCATAATGATCATAAATAACATATTATAATAATAAACAACATATCATTACATGAATTATACATATATTAATGTAATATAACGATATTAACTATAATAGATTATTTACATTACACACACACACACACACACACACACACACACACACACACATATATATTCATACATTAATAGCCATTCTTAAACATTTTACTTAGAGACTATTGCATAGTTGGAATAGGACTTCTTAAGGATGAATGACCACCTTCTTTCCTTCCTCAATGGTTAGAATGCCCGGATTCTTGCTTGAGATTTGGGCCTTTCCTTGCGGCAAACTTACAAAAACAATTAAGATGCATCACTTTAAAGAAATTGGTTTTGTGCAATTGGGGTCCAAGAGAAACCGTGAAACTCTTAAGTGTTTGTTGGCTATGGCTTCATTTATCCATCAAGTTATCTAACCATCAAATGTGCTGGAATGGCCGCAGCTTATTAGGATTGACGAATGAAGGCACCTTCGAACTCAATCACACCCACAATAATCAGGTATTGCATTTACGATTGGAGCTAATATTGGCAAGGCCAACTCTTTCTCCCAGGCCGAGTAGTCATCAAGCGATGTCGTATTCACCTTTGAGCATAATGGAGTGATTGCTATGCTGTTGCTTGCTGGTCCGGGTAATGAAGAAGCGGAAAATTATACTTAAGCTATCGTAGCATATACATGCCTATGCAATTCTATACATGCTGATAACTCACAGGCTATTGTATCATGTACAGGTAAATCACTCTCAACCGATGCTATCATATCCCCTACATGATATATATATATACGGACCGGCTAGTGCACTCACGCAGATCACTGCTGATATTCCCCACATAGTTGCCCTATTTACTAACTAATCAAGCTTTTGGCAAAGAAAGGTGCAAGCATGAAAGAAGCACGCACAGAGAGAGAGAGAGAGAGAGTCCTATAACCCCCATTGACAGCCCATCCCTATTGCTCACGGTGTCGTCCTTGTCGTGCTCGTTGTCCTTGTTGTGCCTGCAACCATCTCTGTTTCAATGCTCACTATCCTTGCCATCCTTGCTACCTTGGTGTTGCAACCTACGCATCCTGATTGAGAGAGAGAGAGAGAGCAATATGTAGCACAGAGAGAGAGGGAGAGGGAGAGGAAGAGGAAGAGGAAGAGAAAGAGAGAAGAGACATGAGAGAGAGAGAGAGAGAGAGAGAGAGATATGCACCATTGCTACCATTGTTCTGCACGTCAGCCTACGCAACTGCTACCCCGCTCTTGTTGCAGACAGCGGCCACATAGCTTGTTAGAGAAAGTGAAAGAGAGAGTGCACTTCTTGCGGTTTCTACACACCTGCCCTGATGATGACGCCTTCAGACATGCATGCCTTGAAACCTGTGCTGCTATGTACCTTCCGACCTGCAATGGCATTGCACTCCTGCCTCGCCTGACAATGGCTATCACCTACGACCTTCCCTTCTACATGCACAAGCTCGTCAGCATGGGCTACATACCCTTCAAAGCCAAGGAAATATATAAGGCACGCACACGCGCGCACAGACAGAGCAAAGTAAGGTTCTCTGTGCGAGAGAGATGCAGGTTCTCTGTGCAAGAGAGATGCCAGGGGAAGACCATAAGTGCCACATGGCAATCCGCAGAAGCTTTTGGGGGAGGGGCAAAAATACGACACATGGCCCTTTCCTTAATAATAGTAAAGGATTATTGTGGTATTTATAAGTATATAATAAAATAACCACCACAATATTGTTGAATATACTCTTACATTCTTTGCAAACTCTCGAATTAACCATTTTGTTGATTTCAACCTCAACTTGAAAAGTTATCAATCCTCTCACAATCTTTACAATACTTTAGATTCCTCCTCATGAGGGAGAGACTATCAACATTCTCACAGTTTTTCCACTACCTTAAAAATCCTCTTAAGAGTATTTATCTAAATGTATTTAAATACCCCTTGATTTTCTATCTAAAAAACTCCTATGAATTTGAATCTATATGAATGAAAAACTTGTATGACTTTGAGTGTCGCATCTATTATCTACTTGCTCAATAAGTGAAATCTCTAAATTTTTACTAGCTTCAATGAGTCTGAATTCCTATAATTATGAGAATACGCAATGAAAGTTACATTATGCTTGGATTCCAAAATAAGGTTTAGGATATGCCAAATATCTTAAGTGACTTGTTAAAATGAGGTTTAGGATATACCACTAAAATCAATGGCTTGTTAAAAAATCATATTTCATTTCATCTCACCAACCTCTTTTCACTTATTTGCATAAGTTGATGGTTGATACAATCCGCTTCTCTTAGTATTTATATCGAAAGTTCTATAAAAAAACTTTTTGAGCATTTCTACCATTTCTTCTTCATGTTATTGTGCAAGTAGAAAATCATATGGATGCTGTTCTTTTAATTAATGATTGAACAACACTCATATCATGTAACTTCTTTGGCATTCTAATATATAAATATTATCACCCTTCTCATTCAATTTCAAAAACATCAAATGCAATTTACAACAGTTGTTTAAATTTAATAACTAAGTTATAATATATAACCTTTTAATCTATTTTGGCTTATGATGTATCCAAAAAACGTCAAATATATATGTTTGAGGTGTTGTTTATGCATATAATGTGGGTTATACGTATGTAATCCTCACTACCACTTTATATGTAATATTTGTAAAAGACAAGGTCATATAGAGAAGGACTATTGACAAAGAGATATGTTTAATAAGAATCACTCAAAAGGGCAAGATCACTTTGTTAGTATTGGAAACTATGACGTAGATGATCAATCAAACATCATCGTCAGCCTAGCTATAAGTGTTTGAGTACCTCATCAATACCCAAAGAAGAATACACTTGGTTCCTAAACTCTGGAGCTACTCATTATATGACCTTTTACAAAGAATGGTTAGTGAACTTCAAGGAGATGTCCTCTCCACTCAATGTAGCTATGGGTGACAACAATATTTGGCAAGCTAAAGGATATGGCACCATTCAAGTGGATCTTCCATCCATCCCCAAATTACAAGGGCTTTACCTTAGGGGGTTCACTATATGTGTATTCTCTACATCACATGTTTTCAAGGCCTATTTATAAATATATTTATTTGTGAATTTTCCCTGAGTAAAACACGACTCTTTTCTATTCAATTTGTAAATAACCCCTTTATATCACACCCTTCTATATGTAAAAAATATATAAAAATGATATTTTAAAAATACCTTATTTTGAACCTACATGATGCATACATATATTTATGAATGACCTCCCCAAGGGCTTCACACTCTTAGTTACTCAATCCTTACACCTTTTTCTAACACTTTTGTTAATTCCACATCACTTTCCTCTATAAGCTCATCTCAAGACATTCTTCTATGGCACTTTTGACTTGGTCATGCCTCTCAACATATCCTTCAACAACTTGTCCATAAAAAGCTTGTCCCAAGCATCCCATCATCTCTCTTCATCTTCCCTTGTGTCAAGCTTATGCTCTCAAAAAAGCTACTCACTATCCTCACTCTAAATCTCACTTTGTAACAGGTCAGCCCCTTCAACTCATATACTTCAACATCTGTGGTCATATCAATCCAGCTTCTCTCACACAAGCAACACAACTACTTATGGTTTTAATAGATGATTACTCCAAATATAATGTGGTATATTTTATCACAAAGAATTCACAAGTGCTTTCAAAGCTTCAAGAATACAAAGAAGTGGTGGAAAATAAGCATGAGTTAAGGCTTACAACTTTATGAATGAATAATGGAGGAGATACACCTCAAATGAGTTTTAAGATTATTGCAAAGCTTTTGGAATTTATCATGAACTCACCATAGCATATCATCTACAACAAAATGGATTCGCTAAATATAAGAACCATATCCTTTTGAATGAGATATGAGCCATGCTTTCTGTGGTGTGTCTTAGCAAATAATATTGGGAAGAAGAAATTACTATAGCAGCTTATCTCCAAAATAGGTTGTACTCTACTGCTCTTTACAACCACACACTCTATGATTGTGGTTTGGCCATCCTCATGACTTATCACATCTAAAGATATTTGGATGCACAATTTTCTAATTAATATTGACCACAAATCAAAATTTTCTCCTAAATCCACACAACTAGTCTTCACAGGATATGATGAGCCTTATGACCACAAAGCTTACAAATTTTATTCTATCAATAAAATGTTTATATATGGTAGGAGTGCAATATTTCATGAATTAAATATATCTTCAGGATCCTTACCCACCACTCATTCTTAGTCTCTTGCCTTACATCTAGTTGCCCCACTTGAATCTATCACCTCTCTCTCCTTCTGCCAACCACCAGAACCTCCATCATGGGTCTTGTATGGAAAACTCACCTCCAAAAACCAACACCTTGACGGTATCTAGTGTAAACTCACCCACCCTCCAAACCACATATGACAATGACCTTTCACATCGTCAAAGAGGTTCAACCCTCCTAACAATCAAAATTAAGCAAAAGGGTTATCCACACACAACTAAACCTTTTTGTAGCTCACAATCTACACATGCCACATATGGCGGCCAAATTCAGGCCATGCTTGCTACTCCATCAACATCTTCATCACTTGCCATTCCTTAGAGCCATTTTTCTAATCATAATACTCACCCAAGATAACCCAGATACTTATCCATCCATCCTCCCCAATCCATGGGTAGCTTGTAGATGGCACCATGTAATGTTGTCCTAGAGCAAACAACAAAAGTGTCTTCACTTCCTAATGACAAAATGACCCTATCTTTAGCTACAATGACCTATTCAATATCTATAGCCCCTCAAACCTCCATTCCGCAACTAGCAGAAGGTTGGAGCAGCAAAGAGACATCTTTAGCAGTTCAAATCCCCATCACCATCTTTATGATCTTTCCTTCCAACAGCAAGTATTGTTGTTGGTAAAGCAAAAAGTTCTTCTAGCTCTTGTTGTAGCTTATCAACCCTTATGATATTTTCTTGTCTATTTTGAGACTCTTCTCACTAGATACCAATGAGATACAAAGACAAAGAAGATGTAATGAAAAATGGACAAGTGCCTCCTCAAAGATATTGAGAAACAAAAAATGAGAAATGGGTAAGTGCCTCCATGAAGATATTAAAAAAGAAACAATGAAACCATCTTAATGAACAATGGATAAGTGACTTATGAAGGTATTGACGTGGGTTGCAACCCATACATCATTACATAGTGTCACATACCTATTAGATCTTGAGTATTGGGTCCTAGATTTATGGAGCAACAATGAGCTAGTAACAAGGTAGTTATAGACTTCTACACTATGATCAATTACAAGAACTAAAAATTATACTACCAATGCATACATCCATCTAATATACTTTTGAAAAATTGTCACTCTATCCCTAGTGACTTATTTTGGTAGCTAGGACCTAGCTATGCATTATGTTGGTTAGAGGAAGAAGTGACAGTTGTCTTTGAAAATTGGGGAATTTGTGCCCTCATATTCTTGGACACTGCAATACACAAATATTATACTCCCAATGCATACATCCATCTAATAATATACTTTTGAAAAATTGTCACTCTATCCCTAGTGACTTCTTTTTGTAGCTAGGACCTAGCTATGCATTATCTTGGTCAAAGGAAGAAGTGTCAGTTGCCTTTGAAAATTGGGGAATTTATGCCCTCATATTCTTGGACACTGCAATACACATGGAGGTAATAGTTGATTAATGACCATTTATCTATAATGCTACTACCTACAAGTTACAATAAATGCTCATAATAGAACAAAAAAAATGACTAGTACATGAAACAATCCATGGAACAACCAAACAAATAAATAGATAGATGAACAATATAAAAATTTGTGGAATAATCAATTCTTTAAACCCTCAATCTTAAACATACAAATTAAGTGCAATTTAAAATAAAAAATACACTTACATGTGAATGCTATTACTATATCCTTTTGACAACGACATACACATTCTACTCATTTTTGCAATAAAATAAACATTTATGATATTTTTTAATTTATGTTTAATGGACATATAATGCATGTGACATGAAAGAATGATGAAAAAGATAAGTAAACATGTAATAATACTCGATTGCTTCTTCTATTGTGAGCAAGAGATAATCCTTAATTATTTTCTAGTCTCTTAGTTCTTGTCTTTTAGGGATTTTTTTTGCACAATTACAAAGTGAGTTATATATTGGGTATTCAACCCTTTTGTGGACTTTAATTATCCTAGAGATGCCACATTGGAGTACACAATAGCAATTCAATTTGTGTGATCTTATTTTAATGGGTTAATATCCTAATTACTTAGTCAATGTTAGTTCATGTTGTGGTTGTTGTTCAATGCTAATTAGAATGTATTGTCACTCATTGGGAAAAATGATTTCATCATCATTTTTTGGTAACTAGTTGAACATGCGTTTAATATCTTGCGCCCTCCTAGACGTCTCTTCTCTACCCATTCTATCCATCTCCTCTTGCATTTTGTGTCTTTTCTCCTCTTCTTGTTGTTGTAACACCCATTCTCTATAGCCATGCTCCACTTTTAGTTTCCTCTTTCTTTCCTCTTCCTCTTCCTTCATCTGCATGTACCTCCAAATTGACTCCAGCATGCTTGACATGCTCTCCAACTACCTTTCTAATCCGGCTACCTTCTCTTCTTGGGCTATTCTCCATTCTTGCCCTCTACTCTTCTTCCTCTCCTCCATTGTTGGGAGGGTGACATTCTCCCTCTCATCCTCCATGTGGTTGGTAGTGTTGTTGATGCGGGGAAGCCGCGTTATGGTCGGTGGTGTTGTCGACGCAGGGAAGCTGCATCTCACCTTTGGTGGTAGTGTTCATGCCGTGGGGAAGCCGCGTCACATCTTCAAACAGTGGGTGGTGTCGGGGTCAGGACGTCACGCCGAGGCCGACACAACAAGGGCGTTGAGACGAGGGTCGACGCGATGTGGGTCAATGCAACGGGGGCCAATGCGACGTGGGGCGTCACAATGTGGGTCGTTACGACTTCGTTCTCTTTGGGACACTGGATCTTCTCTCCTGCTTCTGTGAGCACTCCTTCACTCCGAGCAAGAGTTACTCTGATACCAAGTGTGATGCACCTGCACTCGTTAACACGGCACAGAAAGGTAACACGATATGTGAGATCAAGGTATACTCTTGTATTATTCAATCAAAGAAGTGGTACAACATAGGCACGTCCTAGGACTACACCCTCGTGATGTCGCACATAAGAGGGTTCACCATTGGGTATAGGGAATCACATGTAGAGTGGAAACAAGGTAGGGCTTTGAGTCACTACTACTCCCTATATAGGTGTTTCCAGTGGTAACAGCATGGTATAGCTACAAAGCCCTTATAGGTACCCTCGTGCCCCCCCTTGTAAGGGCTTTGTAGCTATATCATGCCGTTGCTACTGAATACACCTATATAGGGAGTAGTAGTGACTCAAAGCCCTGCCTTGTTTTCACACTATGTGTGATTCCCTATACCCAGTGGTGAACCCTCATATGTGCGGCGTCACGAGGGTGTAATCTTGGGATGTGTCTATGTTGTCCCGCTTTTTGGATTGAATAATACAAGAGTATACCTTGAGCTCATATATCGTGTTACCTTTTTGTGTTGTGTTGAGTGCGTAACGAGTGCAGGTTTATCACACTTGGTATCAGAGTGGCTCTTGCTCGGAGTGAAGGAGTGCTCACGGAAGCAGGAGAGAAGATCCAGTGCCCGAAGAGATCGAAGTCGTAATGACCCATAGCGAGACGCCCCACATTGCATCGCCCCATGTCGCGTCGACCCCCGTCGCATTGCCCCACGTCGCGATGCCCCCCCGATGCGTCGGCCCTCGGCGTGACGCCCCAACCCCGACACCCCACCGTCTGAAGACATGACGCGGCTTCCCTAGGGCACAACCCACACCACCACAGGCAAAATGCGGCTTCCCCACATCGACACCACCACCAACCACATGGAGGACGAAAGGGAGAATGTCACCCTCCCAACAATGGAGGAGAGGAAGAAGAGTAGAGGGCAAGAATGGAGAGTGGCCCAAGAGGAGAAGGTGGCCGGACTAGAAAGGTAATTAGATGGAATGTCAGGCATGCTGGAGTCAATATGGAGGAACATGCAGATGAAGGAAGAGGAGGAGGAAAGGAAGAAAAACTAGAAGTGGAGCAGGGCTATAGAGAATGGGTGATACAATAGCAAGAAGAGGAGAAAAGACACAGAATACGAGAGGAGATGGATAGAATGGGTAGAGAGGAGACATCTAGGAGGGTGCAAGATACAAGGAAAGAGAAGAAAAAAGTAGTAGAAACAGGAAGTAAAAAGAAAGACAAGAAGAAGGAGAAGAAGCACCACTATAAAGAGGAGGAAGACAGTGACAGTTCAGAAGACGACTATGGAAAATTCAAGATGCCCCAACCAGCCAAGTACAAGGGAGAAAGAGATGGGCTGGTTCTAAAGAAATGGATCGCAAAGGTGGGCATGTACTTAAAGTATTCATGAATAATTGAAGACAGGAAGGCGGAGGTGGCAGCCATTTACTTGGAGGAAGATGCTGCCAGTTGGTACCTATTGGAGCAAGAGCAGGGCCACACCATCTTTTCGTGGGAAGAACTCTAGGAAGAGTTGAAGGACTCCTTCATTCCAAAGATGGAAAAATTCAAAGTGAGAGATGAATGGAGGAACCTCAAGCAAACACAAGGGAAGATGAAAGAATATGTCAACAAATATAGGGAGATTATGCTACAGCTACCAAACCCTAAATTACATGGATTTTTGTTTGGGATGCAAGAATGGGCTAGAAGAGATGTGGAGAGACAGGAGCCAACAAGCTTAGCAAAAGCCATGAGAATGGCCGAAAGACTCGTAGATCTGGAAGGCAGAAGAACAGCACAGGGAAACCAAAGCAGGTTCAACAACAACTCATGGAACCAAAGGCTCAATGCCCCGAGAGGGGCATTCATAGATACAAGGAGCCAAAACACCACCACCACCACGGCTGTGTCACAAACTGCTTTAGTACCAAGAGGAGTAGTAGGAAGATGGGGAAACAATTACAGGCCAACCCCTAGCACATTGTATGGGCCCGCAGGATCAAATACATCATGGTGCATACCCCCAGGCCCATCCATCGGGATCAGATGCTTCAGATGTGGGGGCCCACACTGCCAAAACAGATGCCCGATAGAAGATACAACTTCATCAAGTGGATCAAGGGTGAATGCGACTAGCGCATATGGAGGAGAAGAACCACAACCAACGCGCATCCAGGAAATCCCAAATGGAAGTGAGGAGAGCATGGACCACCCAAGGGTAGGGATAGTTAGCTCTCGACCCCAATGCATGGCAGCCAGAGTAGTGGCAGTTCACCATCTATATATCAAAGGCCGAGTGGGTGAAGGAAACCAACCCATCATGGTGGACACAGGGGCAACACACAACTTCATGACACCAGGGTGTGCAGCAAAACATGGATCAAAATTATCGAAGGCCCCAGAAGGATTAACAATGACATTCGCACAAGGAGAAACCAAGGAAGTGAAACAAGTCTTTGCAGTCCAAGTAGAAGCCGACAACTGGAAAGCAAAACTCAACTTTTTAGCAATCCCCATGGATGATTTTGAAGTGATTTTGGGCTTGGAATTCTATGACAAGTATGTCATTGCAATGTTCGGTAAAGATGTGAATGAAATGATGCTAGATATGCAAGGAGAAGGCATCCGAGTACCATGTGAAAGAGTGCAACTGCCTGGCAGGAGTATAAGCCAGGAGTATCATGCCAAACAGTGAAGACAACTACAACCCAACCAAAGGGCCAGACCCAAAATGCACCGGTCCAAGGGACCGTTATCAGGCCACGTATCATGACATGCAGTGCCAAGCAGGTCAAAAAATCAGTCAAACAAGGAGATATGGTCTACCTATGTATGATCCAACCAATTGAAGAAGAAGAAGATGGCAAGAAACTCAGACAACAAAGCAGGAACACAGAAGTGGTAGGAATACTTGAAGAATTCAAAGATGTAATGCCAGCCGAGCTACCCGAGGGTCTACCACCACCCACGCGAGATGTGGATCACAAGATTGAGTTGATCCTAGGGTCTGCCCCACCGGCCCGAGCTCCCTATCGTATGAACCACACCGAGCTCATGGAATTGAAGAAACAACTACATGAACTAGAAGAACAAGGGTTCATTTGCCCTAGCAAATCCCCCTTTGGTGCCCCAGTGTTATTTGTAAAGAAGAAGGATGGGGGACTTAGACTATGTGTAGATTATAGGGCCCTTAACAAAAACAACATAAAAAACAAATACCCCATGCCCCTAGTGGAAGACCTCTTAGATAGATTGCACGAGGCCAAGTACTTTAGCCGTATTGATCTTAGATCAGGATACCACCAAATCCGCATAGCCGAAGAAGATATCCCAAAAACAGCCTTCCGCACCCGATATGGTAGTTTTGAGTGGTTAGTATTAGGATTCGGCCTAAGCAATGGGCTAGGCACATTTTGTGGCCTCATGGATGAGTCTTTAGACTGGATATCGATATCTTTGTCATTATCTACATAGATGACCTCCTAGTCTACAGCAAAACCTTAGAAGAGCACAAGCAACACTTACGCCGAGTTTTTGAGAAACTGTGATAGCATCAGTTATATGCCAAGCCTGAAAAATGTGAGTTCACAGTGAAAGAGTTGGAATTCTTAGGCTTTATTGTAGAAGCAGATGGAATCAAAGTGGATCCTAAGAAAGTGGAAGCTATCCAAAGATGGCCTATACTGAAAACTGTAAGAGAAGTGCGGGAGTTCCTCGGCTTCACAGTATTTTGCCAGAGATTCATCAAAGATTACAGCCTCATCACTGCCCCCCTCTCCCACCTCACCAAAGAAGATCACTCTTTTACATGGGGGAACGCGCAACAGGAAGCCTTTGAGCAGATGAAGAAGTGCATGAGCCAAACTCCCATCCTAAGGGTCTCAAATTTTACCAAACCCTTTGAAATTTCTACAGATGTATTCGACTACGGCATAGGAGGTGTACTGGTACATGAAGGTCACCCCATTGCTTATGAGTCCAAGAAATGTACCGATGTTGAGATAAGGTGGAGCACACATGAGAAGGAAATGTTGGCAGTCATCCACTGCCTTAGAAAATGGAAGCACTATGTTCAAGACAAGCATACAATAGTCTTCACCGACAATATCTCCCTTAAATACTTCCAATCTCAACCCAAGTTATCAGCAAAGCAAGCTCGCTGGCTAGACTTCCTAGCAGAATTTGATCTGGAGATTAAGCACAAGCCCAGGTCCATTAACAAGATAGTAGATGCCTTGAGCCAGAAAGCTGACTTGAAAGCTATTAGTGTGGTCAGTAGCAACTTCATAGAACTAGTCAAAGAGGCCCTAGAGCAAGACCAAGAAATGCACAAGATAATCAGAGATGTGGAAGCAGAGAAGATCCCACATGGAATGTATACCTTAGAGGAGGGTATCCTATTTTTAGGCAAGAGATTGTATATCCCCAACAATTTGGAGTTGAAGAAACTAATCCTACATGAGATACATGATGGAAAAATTGGAGGCCACAAAGGGCAGAGCAAAACCTTGGAGGCCCTTAGGAAGCAGTTCTTTTGGCCGAATATGAAGGAAGAAGTAATAGAGTACATCAAAACTTGCCCCACTTGCCAACTGGTCAAAGCACCATGATCAAGACCAGCAGGACTACTACAACCATTACTAGTACCCAACCGCCCATGGGATGTCATCAGCATGGATTTCATTGTGGAATTACCCAAGTCACATAGGTAGACGATCATCTTTGTAGTGGTGGACTATTTTTCCAAACAGGCCCACTTCATCCCGGCCAAACCACCACTAAATGCCAAGGAGGTAGCACGCCTCTTCTTCACACATGTATTCAAACTTCATGGCCTACCATTGGCCATAGTATCAGATAGAGATGGAAGATTCATGAGTGACATGTGGAAGGAACTTTTCAAGACCCTAGAAACACAGTTGAGATTCTCATCATCCTTCCACTCGGAGATAGATGGACAGATAGAACAAGTCAACCAAGGCATCGAAGACTATCTTCGGAGCTATGCCCGAGTGGACCAGAAAGATTGGGCCTTGTACCTTGATGTCTTGGAATTCCACTATAATAGCTCCATCCACTCGGCAATGGGGTACACCCCCTTTGAGTTAGCCACAGGAAAAGAAGTCATCACCCCACTAGCCTTAGCATTCGGAGCAGCCAAAGCGGAAGATCAAGATGCAGAAGAGTTCCTGAAAAAATGGAGAGACCAAAATGCAACAGCTAAGCAAAGCCTCAAGCAGAGCAAGATCACCATGACCGAGCAAGCCAACAAGAAGAGAAATTCTGTACTATTCGCCAAAGGAGACATGGTCCTAGTCAGCTCTAAGAATATGTCACTTCCCAAAAACATGACTCCCAAGTTCAATCACTGCTACTATGGACCCTACCGAATCACTCAAGTGCTGAACGAAGTCACCTACAAACTGGACTTGTCAGACAGTCTTTGTGTTCATAATGTGTTTCATGCTCGTCTTCTACGCAGGGCAGGTTCTATCCAGACAACCAATGGGGATGGCTGGAGCCCCAAGAGGAACACCAAGGAAAAGGGAATTCTCTTGCAAGAAAATCTATCTTGTAACATCAACAAGCTTGTTTATCATGTTTCATCTGATCACAATGAAGAAAATAACACCAGGCACAACAAATCTTCATGCAGCATCATGTAGATCTCCCACGGATTTTAATAGAATCAACCATATTCTTCAACATCTTCACAAAATCCATCAATAGAACAAAGAAAGTAAAGAAGTACACCATCTTTGAATGGAAATACATCACATAGTATTCATCTTCAATATCTTCATAGTCTTCTCTCTCAATCTCTCATATACAATCACTATGTTTGAGTAGAATTGGCTATCTCTGACTCTCTCTCTCTCACTCCATCAATAATACATCATATCCTCATTATAATCTATCAAAAATTACTCTCAATAATCACTCTTAGGTCGTGGATACCCCTCCCAAGAGGTATGTCTGATATGAAGGGTCACCAGAGCCACTACAATGTCTCTTCACCGCTCACTACTGTCACTTCACTCTAGTCTTCTCTTGAGTCTTCAGCAGCTACTTCTTCCACTTCCTTCAGCTCTTTTGCACTTGTATTCACCTCTTTCCAAGACTAGAAAACTTTCCCAAAGTCACACATACATTCCACAGAACACTTACAGAAGCATACAGAACAGTCTATAGAACAGCTACAGTACAGAACAGAACAGAAGCAGAACAGAAGCAGAAGCTCTACAGAAGACCTACAGAAGGTTACAGAAGGTCATCAAAACCTCATAACTCACTCTCAACCCATTCCAAACTCTCACAAACCATTCAATAAACTTTCACAATATCTCATTCTTCATTAATCAATACTCCTTCCCTCCTTACAGAAGACAATCAGAACAAAACAAACCAAAACAGAACAAAACAGAAGGTATACAGAACCATTCAGAACCTATCAGAATATCACAGAACCATCAACAAACATCATGATCTTCCAAAACACAATCAATATCATCCAAAACACTCTCAATCCACTTCTAAATCAACCAATCATCCCATAAAATCAATCATTCAACTCTCAAAAACAACAAAAATCATCCAAAAAACAAGTCATTTCAACACTCAACATATCCCCACACTTAATAAGGAAGCGTCCTCGCGACCCAGGAAAAAGGGAATACAAGTTCATTGAAAAGCTTCACTTTGATCTTCAATATCTTTTCAAAAAGAATACATCCACCACGACCCCAACTTATAACCTGTTTCTAATATAAAAATACAAAGAAAGGAAAACCCTTTATATATTAACACCTCTTATCAAACTAAAAATCATCACAAATTTGTAAAGGATATAAAAGTTTTCTTCTTCGTCATCTGCATCAGCTTCAATTCTCCATCCACGACCCCATCTCTACAAATCTCCAAAACATAGCTCGTACACGAAATCCAATAGGAAACCACCACGTTCGTTTGACATAAATAAACTCACAACACAAACACTAATACACAACACAACCATCTGAATGACTTCTTCAAAAAGAGAGTTGTTCATTAAAAAAGCTTTCACCATACATTGGAAAGGTATCAATGAAGATGATCCCTCTTAAAAGATTGATGTTGTCGGAATCGATCCATAGATAAGGATTCATCTACAAAGTTTTTAGGAGGATTTTGGAAAAATTGGAGACAGCACATCCTTTCCAACATGACCAAGTATCTGCTAGGCAAACAAAGGGCATGAAAATACAGTATCTCCAGCTATTGGGAATCAATGCTAACATTGACATTCATGCACAGCTTTGGAATAGGCTTTGAATCAGTATGAGAGTGCCTATGCATATACGCTAGGTACCAAGCAAAGTGAGCAGTTAATCTCACTGAGGGATCTGCAGACTGTGAATATTGTTGGGCAAAATGAACATAGTTTTGATAAGCTTGACTTGAAGCTGTCCATTCTCCCGGAATTACTGGCCAATTAATCTGTGGTCCTGTAAGGCAATCATCTGAACTCCATCCCCTTCTTCTGGAAATCTGATTATCAAAACCGTCACAGTCACTAACCAACTGAGGTGGTTGAGATATGGAAGTGTTAGGAGAGGGTAGTGGAATAAGGGAAAGTGGATGTAGGGAAGGATAGGAAAAATCATAAAAGGAAGAAAAGGTTAAAGAAGGAGTGGCAGAAATTTGTAAGGAATCACTAAGGAAAGGTGTTAACTGATAAATAGGAAATGTAGAGGGTACATTAATGAGGGGTGAAGGACAGGGTGGAGAAGGGGAAAATACCCTATCCTCAATAAAGGAACAGTAAGTGAAAATAAGAATTTGAGGGAAATTGGAAGGTTGGAAAAGAAGTGGTAAAATTACTGTGGAATTAGTTTGACAAAGGGAAATATATATAGCATAGCGGTGAGCCAATTGTTGGTAATAGAGGAGGGTAGGAACAGAAGGTCCTAAGAGAGATCGTCTATGATAGGCATCAAAGAAGGTAGCATCAAATGGATTATGTTTGGAAAGATAGGTTAAGAGATCCATCCTCAGTTGGTTAGTACTCTATACAAAGGTAGGAGCGGTGTTTTGTCTTTGATTTAGGACCACCGAATCAATCATGGGATGCCATGAAGTATCCTGACAATCAGCTACTTTGGAGGAATAACTTTGAAACATATCAGCTATGCGCAGCTCCAAATGATTGACATATAGAACAGCCTGTAAGACCACATCCCCCACATACCATGCCATATCTACCTCATCTGGAATTAACAAATCTCCTCGGAGATACATGTATGACATCAACATGGTGTCTGGCGTGACAGAATCTTCAAAGACCATTCTGACTACCTCTGTCAACAACTCAGTAGACCAAGCCCCACTCCAGCCATCCTCTGGAAAAGATAAATCCATCGTGGAAAGCTTCATATAGAAGACCAACTTCTGTAAGTGGTAGTGGACAAAGAAAGAATGGTCTGGTAGGACCCGTCCATATTCCTGAAACTGTTCAAAGGTAGACCATAACAAGTCCATTCTGAACTGCAATCTTTCCACTTTGTCTTGGAATAGAGGGCACAAAGTAGCCTGTCTCTGTAGGGCAGTCAAATCCTGCTGTGAAAGAGAAGGAATTAATGGAACAGGAGGGCTTGGAGGAACAGAGCGGGACTTTGCAAGCTGATCTTGCAACTGCTAGATTTGGGAGGCTTGGTTGGCCACTGTGTCATTAGCCATCTGTAAAGCTGAAAGCTTGTCATCTAAAAGAACTTGGAATTCTTTCGCTTCGCTGGACATCCTCTCCTTCTCTGCTGAAAGGCTAGTAACCTGTGACTGAGCCTCGAATAACTGGGTCTTCAATGAAGAAATCTCATCGCTTTGAGTGGCAACCAGTTGGGTTTGCTGTTCCATTTGCTTAAATAGATCTGTTAGGGTATCCTTAGCAGAAGCTAACTCAGATGTTGCCTTATGCAACTGGTCCTTAGACTGCATGAGCTCTTCATAGAAAGATGCGTACAGCTGTTGAACACAGGCTGTCACTGACAACTCAATGGAACTTTGAATATCCTTGCAGAGGAAAGGAATGGCATCTCCTGAAACGAGACTGTTCAGGGAAGGAACTGAGATCTCCAAGGATCCTTCTCTATGTGCTCGGAACAGATTATTGCAAGTGAGATACCCAGGGAGTTCACTGCCAGAAGTAGCAGGGATAGGTACTGAGGGAAGTACAGAAGGGGCTTTATCCGCTACCCTCTTCAAACGTTTGCGCTGTATGACCAGGGGAGGCGGAGAATCATCATCCTCAATGTCAATAGGTGCTGACTCTTCTGAAGGTGGAGGAGGAGGTACTGGATCTGATGGAGGAGGTGGAGGCACAGTCTTCTGTAAACCTGAATAGGTCAAGAAGGCAGACAAATATGATCCATAGGTAACATTGGTAACATTACCCCTCGTGACTTTAACAAAATGCTGATCCATTTTAGTAAGGAGGTATGTGCTCCAATCAATAGCAACTCCTTTCAACACCATCCTGGAAGCTGTGAAAAGCTCTTTGGACAAATAGTGGGATGGCGTTTTGGCAGGCATGAACCTGTCCTGAAGGAACTGGCACATCGTCTTCCATACGGGATCAGTAATCATAGAAAACGAAACTCCTGAAGAGTTTATCACTTTCTTAACATCAAGGACTTCCCTTGTCTGCTTCTGCAACAGCTTGAGAATCTCTTCATTAGAGAAGAGCTGACGAGTGGTCACAAAAGGTTCTCCTTTGGAGGGTAAAGATAGAGCCTTCCCTAAGCCGCGAGACGTCAATGTCATAGACATTCCTTGGACTACGCCTGTCTTCTTGCTGTAAGAGGCCAGGAACTCATCACATACGGACGGATCCTCTGGAAGTAATGGAAAAGGAGTGGCCACAAAAGCAGCAAGCCCCGCCTTCGTGAGGGGCTCAAAAGTAAGTAGGGACGAGTAATCCCTACTAACTAATGGGACGTACTGGATAGGGGGAGGAGCTTGAGAAGGCGCCATTCGGATGGTTACACACACACCACAAACACAGACAATCAAGGAGAATGCCTGCAAAGCAACAGACAAAAACCAAGGATAAGAGAATTACCAATAAAACGTGACACGACCTACTAACCCCAAGTAAACCACATCCTAGAAAAAATTTGACATGACCTTGAGACAAATGCGACCGAAAGCTTCATGCGATGCATCAGACAAACACCCTGAACCCCGTATCAGGCAATAAAAGAAAAAAAAACTGCATACCGTACCCTTAACCGTAACTAAGACATGAAACCAAAACCATACCATATCCGACACAAATCAAAACTAAATCTGTGATAAACCAAGACTGGACCATGGAAAATAACACTAATGACTGCGTATACCCATCCCACGAAACGGTTCATTAAAAAGGGGAATTAAGTGCAGTGAGGGGGGAATTAATTTAATGAATGTTTGATTTTAATCAATTATTAAAAATGGGTGAATTTTTATTAGGTGATAAACCTTAGCAAGAAAACGGCGGTTCCTTATTATAAATTAAATTACCAATTATTAGGTTAAGCGGTGCAGTTATTCGATTCCCGGACTTCGATTCCCGACTGGGTCTCTAAATGCAATTTATTGATTATAAATTAAGGTGATGTGGAGCGCTTTTTTGCCAGCGCGTGCTCATGTGACGGCTGGTTGATTCTAATTAAAAAATTTAAAAGTGCCTCTTTAGCGCACGTAGTGCGTGCTAAGTGAACGGATGGTTTATTTTAATTAAAAAGTATGTGTGTTGAGCGCGAATGCGCGTGCCAGAGTGGTAGTTAGGTTTGATTTAGGTTAAATATTGGTTTGTTGGTTTGTGTGTTTTTTTTTTCTTTTGTTTTTGGTTGGTGTTATTTATTTTTTTACTTTTATATTGACCGTGGGTTTTGGAGTAGCATGTGTGTATGTTTTATTTTTATTTTGTTTTTGTTTTAAACGAATAAAAGGAAAATACCTGGTAGTGGGTGTATGAAAATGCAAAGAATGTGCTTCTCCGCTATCCAAAAATATCTGGATTTTTTTCTCTAGACGGTTAGTTGGTGTGTTGAAGGAAAAAGGTTTGACTGATTATTGTATTGTATTTTTAAGGAATTTAGGGGGGAAATTAAATATTATGATAGCTAAGAAAAAGATACCAAAAATAAATAAAAATATGAAGGGAAGTGTTAGGAATTTTTCAGAAATTAATTTGAAATTTTTTAACATTTTAAATGAATTTTTAGCATATGTTTGGGTATTTTGAAAGATTTTGGAATTTAAAAATAGGCAAAAATATTTTTGTTGAAATTTATAGGTTGAGAAAAAGAGGGCCATGGATTGCAAAAATAAAAGGAAAGGTTTCTAGATTTTCTGTAATTTTTCAGAATATAAAGTGGTTTTTTAATGATTTATTTATATTTTTCAATGTTTTTGTGTGTTTTTTAGGTGTTATTTAAATGGAAAAAAAAGGATTTACGGGTGTGTTAATTAAAAATGTGGGAAAAATACCCAGCAACAGGCTGCGTGGCAGCTGCGTGGTCAGCAACCAACGATCAAAATCTCGCACTCGCGTACGAACAACCGCACGATCAACCACAAGCGCGTACACACCCGCACGCGTGTCGACAGCTCAAGGGTGGTTGCAGGTGGGACTGGGGTTCATGGAGGGGGTGTGGTGAGCTGCTGCGGGTCTGCAGGGTAGGACGGGGGGCTTGGGTAGGGTAGTGTGTGTTAGGGTGCACGTGGGTAATGGGGGGGAATGACGGTGGAAAAAGGGGGAAAGGGAGTGGGTGGTGGGAATGGGGGGTTAGATGGGGGTGGGTTTAGTGGGTTGCAGTGGGGGGAATGGGGGCTAGGTAGGGGAGTGTGTGGTTGGGTGGGTATTCTTGGGTAGGCAAGGGGAGGGTTCGGTGGGGAATGGGGGAAAGGGGGCCTGCAAAGGGTAATAGGAGGGGGGTTAGGTGTGTAATGGGGGTTGGGAGGTGTGTGTATAGGGGTGGGAAGGAAGGGGTGGGAGGTGGGAAAGGGGATTAGTGGGGGGTTAATGGGGGGTGGGGTTAGGAGGGGTGGGAAGGGGGGGTTAGTGGGGGGGTTGGTTTGATGGGTGCAGGGCCACGTGGCTGGCAGGCGGCCAGAAGGGCGACAGGAGGACAAGGCGGGTGGGACCGTCAGTAGCGGCACGGCGTCGCCACGGCGTAAAGGGCGGGGCCAGTCGGCGTCAGAGGCGGGCTGCTGGAGGGCGAGGCGGCGGACGAAGGCAGGAGGCGATATCCACGGCGGCCAAGGCGAGGAAGCGAATGGCAAAGGGCGGCGGCCGTACAGGGCTAGAGGTAGCGCGGGCGTCGTCGGCAGCAGGCGCTGGCGGGGAGTCGGCGACGACCAGGAGGGCAGCGAGGAGAAGAGGGAGGGGAAGGAGGGAGGAGGGAGGAGGGAGGAGAAAAAGAAGGGCAGGGGAGGAGGAGGAAGGAATGGCAGAAAGGAAGGGGAAAAAGGGGAAGGAGGAGAGGAAGGGAAGAGGAGGAGGGAGGAAGAAGCTACACAGGGAGAGGGAGGCGGGGAGAGAGAAAGAGGAAGGGAGAGAGAAGAAGGCAGTTGAGAGGGGGGGAGCACGAACGCAAAAAAAGGAAAGAGAGAGAGAGGGGGCAGTTGGGAGGGGGAAGGGCCGGGTGGGTAGGGTAGTGGGCGGGTAGGGGTAGGGGTAGGGGTACGTACCCCTGTCCCGCGCACATGCGCGGGGCGGGGTAAAAAAATTTGCCATGACGGGATTGAAATGACGCTAGGATGACGGGGCGGGTCATGCGGACACGACCGGGGCGCGTGGAGATACGTAAAATCGAAAAAGGGCGCGGCGCGTTCACGCGCAAAACGGGCGTGCGAATACACGTAAAAATAAAGAAAAATTAATAACTCCCAATCCGGACTTCAAAACGAAATAGCGTAAAAACGAAAAGTGGACAGGACGACAGGGGGGAAATTAGGAAAATACGGGACAGGGGTTCCGGGGGGGTAAAGGGCGGTCACGTGCAAAAAACACAAAAAACGAACCAAAAACGCAATTTAAAAATGAATATCGAAAGATCCGTGCATCGAAATGAGAAAAGGAAAACTGTGCAGAAAGATGTGCCCGACAATCCTATCACGTCAAAACATAATTCCGACTAAGGTAAGACGCGTTCACATGGGAAAAACCCAAAAAACAAACCCAAAAATGGGATCGGAAATTAATATCGGACGAACCGTTCACCGGAATAACATGCAGTAAGAAGGAAAAATGTCCGCAGGAAGGAGTGGCACAGGGTGATCACGTTAAACCGTAGTTCCGGCGGAAATAAGAGGGGTTCACATGTGAAAAACTCCAAAAATACTCCTGAAAACTCTTTTAAAATTTAATAAATAAAAATTCAAAAGTCGAAAAAGGGTGGAGGAAAAAGGAAAAAGGTAGGGGAAGGCACAGGGGACACGGTTGTCAAATCAAATTGGAATTCCGATGCAAATAGGGCAGGTTCACATGGAAAAATGTCAAAAATACACACGAAAAAGTCGTGAAAACCCGGAAAATTAATAACGGACAAACCATGTATCGAAATGATGCGGAATAAAAAGGAAAAATGTCAGGGAAAAAGCGCTAGTCAGGGCTATGACATCAGATCACGGTTCTGAATCAAGAAAAGCGCATTCACATGGAAAACCGTCTAAATTTCGTAAAATACTTCAAAAATTAATAACTCAAAAACCATGCACCGGAACAGGGGTAGGTGAAAAGGAAAAATGATCAGTTCAAAGAGAGGAACAGGGCTATGAGGTTGGATGAGGACTTTGGTGAACATAGGGTGCATTCACATGGAAGGACCTCAAAATCAAGGAATGAAGGAAAACTGCAAGGGAACAGCCCCAAGGGTGGGTGAAACATAACCAGATGGGTGGAAAGGGATCCCATTATGGTAAAAGCAAGTCATGGCATATATGCATGAGCAAGATAAGGCATATGCAGAGGGGTATGCAATATATATGCGCAGGGACCAAGGCATCTTCACAGCACACGTTCGTCATGGCAGGGACCACGCCGCAGCACCCAGGGATGGAAGGAATCGCAGGAAATTCGTCGATGATGATGAGGGATACTACACTCAACTCACAGTCACTCAATTGGAATGAAAGAACAGTCACTCGCCCCATGACTAATATCACTCAAGGAAAAAGGATTGAAACCCATATCTCATACCTAGTTGAGGAATTGACAAGGGGAAAATGGTGCGGAGTATGCCAGGGTGCACATTTGATGGTGCATTAGTGCGTCCAACCCGTCTGGCATAAGTGCAAAGAGGAAGGCAAGGGAGCCGTACAGTGCAGTGTACAGAATAGGGTGATGTGTCTTGTGTTGACGGTAAAGACCCATCCCGTGGGTGCATAGGGAAACGGGAACATACCTGACTCCAAGTGTCGTAACGTCCCTCAATCTCACCTCTCGGTAATTGATTGAAGAAACTCCAGTCACACTCATCCCACCCTCTGTCTCATTCTCTGTTGATAGATACAGGAGGGTAGCCTTTTCCTGAAACCCATTGATGTAATCCTCACAATCACTTGTGCAAAGATTGTATGCCTTGTGCGCATTTGATGGTGCAACTGTGCATCCCGCCCTGTGCCGGCATACGGTGCAAGAAGGAAGGCCAGGGAGCCTTATGGTGCAGTGCACAGAACAAATTGTGCTTTGTGCTTTGAGAGGCCCATCCCGTGCGTGCAACACTTCATTCACACTTCTCACCTCTCATTTGATTTGAAGGGAAAAGACTGGTCTCTCGCCCCACCCTCTGTCTCACTCTCTGTTGATAGTTATAAGAGGGCAACCCATACTCACATCCCCATCCGGTTAGGATGAAAGCTCACATCACTCGATTGTTTGTCGATGAAGATCACGTCATCAATTGTTAAAGAGGCGTACCCAGGGAGGTAGCCATCAAATCGAACGTTGTATTGGACAGGAACATAGCGTCTGCTAGAGGACATGTAGTCACTTTGCAAAAAAACCCAGGACACAGCGTACCAAGGGAGGCAACTTCGGAATTGGATCCTAGGGATATCAATTAATAAATCCACTTTCTGGACTGTTGGGTGTTACCACCTTTTCCACAGCCAGCTTCTCGCCCAAGGGTGTTTATCACCTTTTCTTGGAACGAGGCCTGCTATGACAGGGAATTGCTTCCTTTTCTCTCATAACAGATTTGTTTATTTGTTTTTTTCCTTCTTCTTTGTTTTTTCTTGTTTTCCCCTATTCCCGAGGGTGTTTCCACCTTTTCTCGAAGAATAAGTCGGCATGACAGGGACCTAAGTCCTTTTCTCCCATGACCGATATGTTTTGTTTTTTTTTTTTCTCTCTTTTTTTTTTCTATATTGAACAAGGGAATGGTAGAAAGGCCATTTGTCAGAACCCACCTCGCCACTGTCGCTGGTGGAAAATAGAGGATAAGAGATCAAGGCTGGAAGGGGTTTTTGAGGGGACAAAGGGTTGCGTCCACCTCATCAGAAGTGGCTGAAGAATGGCTATCAGAAGTAGCATCATAAGAAGTACAGTGCTGCGCCAACGAGGGAAAGGATCAAGTGTCCATAATTGTCAAGATCCCCAAGGAGGGAAGTACTTCTTCAGGCGATATCCATTGATCAGAAAGGGATCATCAGAGGCATCAACGGTCTGCACTTGGACAGAGCCATTAGGGTTGACTGCAAGTACCTTATAGGGGCCCATCCACCGCTGCTGGAGCTTGCCAGGAAACTTGCCAAAGCGTGAATCATAGGCTAGGACCAAATCACCTTCTTTGAACTCCTTGTGCTTGATGAAACTATCATGGTAAGCCTTGCGTCGAGCTTGCGTGGCTTCCATGCATTGTAGAGCCATCCTGTAAATTTCGTCCAAACATTCCAAATGCAGGAGACGGCGTTGCAGTGAATCATCATCCCCCAAACGCTCTTTGATCGCCACTCTCAAAGAGGGTAGCTCCAATTCAATAGGAAAAACAGCTTCTGTACCATACACCAACTGGAAAGGTGTCTGTCCCGTTGCTGCTTTATGGGAGGTTCTGTACGCCCAGAGGGCCTCTGTAAGTCGATCGTCCCAATCACGACGATGTGCAGCAATTGTTCTTGTCAGAATCAGAGGATGCGATTGGTGACTTCGACTTGGCCGTTGGCTCTAGGGTAATAAGGAGTGGACTTGCGATGGCGGATCTTATACAACTCTGTCAACTCTTCCATGACTTTGTTAAGGAAATGCGTGCCTCTGTCACTTACCAACTCTAAGGGACTGCCAAAACGGGTGATGATATTCTCGTACATGAACAGGGCCACGCTGTTACCATCGTCCCGCTTAAGGGCTTTAGCTTCACACCACTTTGTGACATAATCTGTACATACGAGGATGTATCTGTTCTGTTTCCTTCTGGTGGGAGGGTCGATCGGACCTAGAAGTCAATGCCCCACTTCTCAAACGGCTTCAAAGGAAGGATAGGTTGCAATGGCATGGCACTTGTCCTCGTGGGTTTCCCCATTCTTTGACAAGCATCACATCTTTTACAGTAATCATAGGAATCTTTGTGAATGGTAGGCCACCAATATCCTGCTAGCAGAGCCTTCCTGGCTGTAGCTTCTCCTGCAAAGTGACCTCCACATGGCTCGTCGTGGCAAGCCTTCAGAACAATCCCAATCTCATCTCCTGCAACACATCTTCTGAGTACTTCATCTTTGCCTTTCTTGTACAGTGCACCGCCTAGCAGGGTGTATGGGGCTGATTCTAGCATGAGCTTCTTCCTTTCCCGACTAGAAATACCAGGAGGGTACTGTTAGGTTGCCAGCAGATTGGCAATGTCTGCATACCAGGGAGTTACAGTTTCTACCAAGAATAAGGAAGCATCAGGGAGGTCTGGATCATCTTGCTCCTCGTCTGCAGTTTGTGGGATACGTGACAGATGATCAGCCAGAACATGGGAACGACCAGGCTTAGTAATCACCTCAAAGTCGAACTCCTGGAATAAAAGGAGCCATCTCATCATTCGTCCTTTCACATCTGCTTTGTTCATCAAGAAGGACAGGGCCTCATGATCCACATAAAATTTAAAGTGGGTGGATAGGAGGTAATGGTGAAACTTCTCTAGGGCAAACACCATTGCCAAGCACTCCAGCTCTGTCACTGTATAGTTTCGTTCCCTATCAGTGACTTTTCGGCTTGCATAATAGATCGGTTGATCCAACTTTGAGGAGCCCTTTTGGCAGAGGACAGCACCTAAGCCTTCAATTGATGCATCAGTGTGTACATGGAACTCTTTCGTCCAATCAGGAGGTTGCAGAATGGGTGCCTCTATCAGGCACTGCTTCAGAGTGTGGAAGGCTTTGTCACATTCTTCCGTCCAAGTAAACTCTGCATCTTTCCTCAGAAGCTTGTGCAAGGAAGTTGCCTTTGTTGCAAAATGGGCTATGAACCTTCTGTAGTAACCCACATGGCCTAGGAATCCCCTCAACTGTTTGAGGTTGGTGGGTGCTGTCAGAGCTGCAATCTTTTTGATCTTTGCAGGGTCTGTTGATATCCCTTGTGCAGAGACAATGTGGCCCAACAGAACTCCAGAAGAGACCCCAAAGATGCATTTGTCAGGGTTGAGGGAAATCCCATACTCCCGGCATCGGTCAAAGCATTGTTCCAAATGTCCCCAATGTTCACTGATCAAACTATAGACACAGAAGTCATCCAAATATACCTCAATAAAGTCGTGCAGGTGATTTTGAAATGCAGCCATCATGACTCGTTGGAAAGTAGCAGGGGCATTGCAAAGCCCAAATGGCATCACTCGGTAAGCATAGGTCCCCCATTCTGTGGTGAAGGTTGTTTTGGATTGGTCTTCTTCTGCGATCTGCACTTGGTTGTATCCGCTGAATCCATCCAAAAGAGAATAAAGTTCATGTCCTGCCACTGTGTCCAACAGTTGGTCTGTGAAAGGGATAGGAAAGTGATCCTTCTTTGTCTTGGAATTAAGTTTTTGGAAATCCACACATATTCGCAATTTGCCATTCTTCTTGGGTACAACCACGATGGGTGAAACCCATTCACTATTTGCCACTAGATAAATGAACTCGGCGTCTAGAAGCTTCAGCAGCTCCGCTTTCACCAATGTGGAATAATTCGGGTTCATTCGCCTCTGTCGTTGCCGTACTGGCTTGGCATCAGGCTCCAAGTCAATATGATGTTGATATATTGTGGGATCAATCCCCTTTAGGTCTTTGTAAGACCATGCAAACACGTCCAAATTCTCTTTCAACAAGTTGTACAAAGTTGACAACTCCTCTTCTGGGAGGCTGCTACCCACCTTCAAGTGGCGTTCAGTGCCTTCTGCATCCACAAAGGTTAACTGCCTTTCACCTTCTACTTCACGGATAAAGGTCCCGCGGACTGCTTCTGGATAGAGATCCGACTCCTTCAAGGGAGTGGTATCCTCTTCGGATGTCCCACTAGAACCAACTTCTTCTTTTGGTGGAGACTTAGGTTGCTCCTTAAGACGTTGGAATGGGATAAGAGCCGTTTCGGGTTTGGTTTCAAAATTAATTACCTCGTGGCTTGAAGACTCATCTTCTGATGATACATCTAGGAACGTCACATAACAGGGACCCTCTGATACCTGTTGGGTTTGTGGGATTGGTGCTTGTTGGCACGGTGCATCATCATCATCTTTCTTTGGCAAAGATGGGTTAGGACGGCAGGAGCCACTCTCAAAAGACGGCTTGCTCTTCTTAATCCATTTCTTATAAAGGTTTTGCATATGAGAAGATCCATTTACCAAACCAAATGGTACCATCGCCATTCTGTCCCATAGCATGAGCTCGTCGGCTTCTGATGCTTCTGGAACTTCTTCCTCAAATGTATCCTCTTCAGGTGGGATAGATTCTTCTGGCTCACTTTTATAATCTTCTTCGTCCATATCATATCCATCCTCTTCTGTCTCTGTCTCTGTCTCTGCGTCTGCTTCTGTCTCTGCTTCTGCTTCTGTCTCTGTAGGAGCTCTGTAACAGAAGAACAGATTCTCTGGTTCCTCTCCTGCCTCTGTCTCTGCTTCTGCTTCTGCTTTTGCTGTGGCCATGTAACAGGGAGAGCAGTACATCCATGCTTCTATCTCACTATCAGAAGTGATTTCAGAAGTCATTCCTGGTTCAGGCAGGAAGTATTCACCCATTGATAATGGCTTTGCATCTTTTGGAAGTCGGCTTACAGTATCCACTGTTAAGGAATGTGCCACTGTTTTCTTGGGAAGGATCTGTTTGACAGCATCTTCGTCTGCTGATGTTCCATCTGTAGCCTCGTTAGGGGAATCAGAAGATAATTCCAAGGAGGTGGATCCATGTCCTTTTTGAGAACCATACAGTTTCAGCACCACTTTATTGGGTCCTCTACCCAAGGTCAAAGTTCCTTTAAACCAATCCGTCCTTGCTCGGGCTTCAAAAAGCCATGGTTTGCCCAGTAACAGAGGATAGGATGTACCATAAGAGTTTGGCTTCACCACCAAATAGGTCAGCCAATAATCTTTTCCAGCCACAGTAGTCTTCACATATGGAAGAATGCCCAAAGGCTTGATTCTACTCTGATCTGCCAGTCTGATGAGCCATTGGGTTGGTTGCACACCTTGTAGGCCTAGATCCTTCATTGTCACATCCGTCATAATGTTTACTGATAAACCTACATCAATCAGTGCATTTGCAATGAAGCAGCCTTCTATCCACGTGCCAGTCTCTGGAGTACCCGGATCTAGGAAAGCATTAGCCACATCCACTTCTTTTACAGGCTCTGGAGCCTTGTTGGACTTTGTCGCTGTTAAGGGAGCAATCCTTAAACCACGTCTTTTTGTCAGTATACTTTTGAATCTTTTCCGGCAACTGGGAGACAACATCAATAATTGTCGGAATGTGAGGTTTGGTTTAAAGGTATCTAGATCTCTGACCAGATCGTATTCCTTAATAGGATCCACTGGCTTCTCTAACCGATTAGGGAATGGGGCAACACCCATTTTCATTTTCCCTCTTCCTTCCATCAGAGGAATTACAGGAACTTCTTCTGCCACTTGTGGCACTTCCTCCTCTTCTGTATCCTGGACCTCTGGTCCTGCCTCTGTAACTGTCTCTGTAACTCTCTGTGGCACTGTAGGGCTCTGTACGGCACTGTTAGGCTCTGTTCTGTTCTGTTCTTCTGGTGGAAGATTGAACTTCACTGTTCTGGCAGGAGGGTTATTTTCTTTCTGGATAGGTGGTTCCTTCTGCTTTGCACGCGTGATGGCAGCAACTTCCAATTCTACCAAATTGGAGGTAGGCTCTTGGGCCTTGACCGGACTATCAGTAGCACTGTTTTTCACTGGGGCTGGGCTTGGACAGTCTTTTGCAGTGTGGCCTTCTCCTTTGCATCGACTGCATAAGGGCTTGTAATCCACTGACCTTCGAGGATTTGGACAATTTGGTGAGATGTGTCCCTTTTCTCCACATCTGTAACATTCCACTTCTGATCTCTGACCACCGCCAGACTGTCTTCCTCTGTAACTTTGAGAGGGAAATCTTATGGGTCCGAAATTAGGACCAAACTCTCTAGGCTTGGGTCCAATATCTTGTGTTGTCATTTTGGATTCCAACAAGTTAAATCTTGCGTCTTCTTCCTTCCTTCTCCTATCATGCATCTCCTTCAGAGAGCAAATGTCCTCTGTATGATTCTTTCGCAAACAATAGGAACAGAAGGCCCTAGGAATGGTTGGTTTTCGTGTGCATTCAGTGGCTAAATGGCCTGCTTGATGACACTTACCACACCAAGTATTTGACCGCATCACATCTCTTCCTGCTCCCGCAACATTGGATATGCTTGCGGTATTCACTTTCAACGTCTGTAGTTGTTCTGTAATCACATCCATCAACTCCTTTTTAATGTTTGCAACTGAGTTGGATAAATAATCCTTCAAGCTTTCTCCTCCGGACGTACTGGCAGGAGGGTTTTGAGGAGTCTCTGTAATCACTGCATAAACGGGTTGGGCTGGTACAGAGGGGTCTCTGTTCTGGTTCTGATTCAGTGCTCCTGTTTGAACTGTTGGCTGTTGACTCCAGTTGGTAGGGTTCCACTGTTGCTGCTGATTTGGCATTGAGGAAATTGGTTGAGACCATGGTTGTTGTGGTGGAACCACCATTTGAGGCATGGATTGTGGCCACTGTGGATTTGGTGCACTGTACTGTGATACTGAGGGCATCTGTTGGTAGGGATAGGGAACAGTCCCTGGAACTGCATTTGGTGGATACATCATTTCTGACATCAGAGGAGGTAGGACTCCTCTTCCTGTATTCATCGCTAATCTAGCTTCCACTTCATCGTACAGTCTTGCTCCTTCTGTTGCAGCTTGCAGGGTGGCTGGTCTTTGTAGCTCCACAAACTTACGGACTTCTGGTTGTAATCCTCTGAGAAACACTCCCTTCTGAATGCCATCATCTAGATTATGGTTAGTCCATCTCTTCAGGATGGATTCCATTCGTGAGACATAGGCTTCTACTCTTTCTCCAGAGGTTTGACTTAGGTTCATAAATTCCTCTCTCATCCGCTCTTCAAAACCTTCACGCCTGAATTTAGTGAGGAAGGCCAACTTCAGGTCGTCCCATGTGCCAAAAGTTCCTGCTGCTTGTCTCTCATACCACTGAAACGCCGCGCCCTTGAAAGTGGCGGGGAATATTGCTAACCAATGCTCAGGGGTTCTGGCATTGTTAGCCACACATGCTACCATAAACTCTGCTACATGAAGATCGGGGTCTTCATTGTACTCTCCCTTAAAAACTGGCAATGGGACTACATTTGCTGGCCTGTCATCAATATTTCCAGGACAGATCTGGCTTGGAAGTGGACCTCTAGCAGGAGGAGGAAGGGCTTGATGTGCCATTGGGACTTTTGTAAAGAGTTCCGCAAGGGCGTCAAAGGCGGCTTCTACTGCGAGCTCGCTCTCGGCTCTGATTTTTGCTTTCTCTCTTCTCACGTACCTCTGGACTCGTTCTAACGCTTGCCTTTTTATTGCGTCATTCATCAGGGGGTTGGCTCCACTATGTTGTTAGTGCTCCACAGAGGGTTAACAGAAGGCCTCAGTCTCTGTAGGACTCTCTTGCCAACATTTCTTCTACTTCTTTCTTTTCAACGTCCCTGAATTCTGCTTTCATGCCACTACACAGAGGAAGGTATTCGGTTCTGAAGGTGTCAAAATGCATACGTCTGAGCATTGTGGTGGTGCCATCATTATAGTAATGCCAGCTTTTGATGGTTTCAATAGTGTATGTTGTGAAAAACACTCTGTCTACCAACTTCCAGTGGGTTGCTAATTGAACAAACAGAAGATTATCAGTACACCAAGCATCCCATGTATCTTGCTGTTGAGCATCCACGAACAAATTCCAACTCTTTTCCTTCTTGTCCCTGTGAACCTCTACAGACCAAGACTCCTGAAGCTTCTTCACAATCTCCCACTTGATGTTGTCTGGAAACTTTTCAATGAATGCCAAATCTTCCATGGATGGTCATCCTCTCTGTTTTTGCTCTTCAGTTTGTTCCCAAACAGTTTGCCACCAAGATGCAAGTTTCTGCTGCTTCAACAAGGAGAGGAAACTGTCCACCACATAGAGCATGCATCATGATGGTGATGTGTTTCCGCCATTGTGGGATGAACTTCTTGTGGAAAGTGGCTTTGATTATGAGAAATTCCAACTCTTCAGTGGAAGAAGGAACTTTACAAACATCCATTGAATTCTTCTCTTCTTGGCAATGCCAATTCCTTCATTTTCAGCCTCTTTTGGTGCTTGTTGATGGCAAGATTCCCCGGCTGCGCACCAAAAATATGGAGCCCCAAGAGGAACACCAAGGAAAATGGAATTCTCTTGTAAGAAAATCTATCTTGTAACATCAACAAGCTTGTTTATCATGTTTCATCTGATCACAATGAAGAAAATAACACCAGGCACAACAAATCTTCATGCAGCATCATGTAGATCTCCCACGGATTTTAATAGAATCAACCATATTCTTCAACATCTTCACAAAATCCATCAATAGAACAAAGAAAGCAAAGAAGTACACCATCTTTGAATGGAAATACATCACATAGTATTCATCTTCAATATCTTCATAGTCTTCTCTCTCAATCTCTCATATACAATCACTCTGTTTGAGTAGAATTGGCTATCTCTGACTCTCTCTCTCTCACTCCATCAATAATACATCATATCCTCACTACAATCTATCAAAAATTACTCTCAATAATCACTCTTAGGTCGTGGATACCCCTCCCAAGAGGTATGTCTGATATGAAGGGTCACCAGAGCCACTACAGTGTCTCTTCACCGCTCACTACTGTCACTTCACTCTAGTCTTCTCTTGAGTCTTCAGCAGCTACTTCTTCCACTTCCTTCAGCTCTTTTGCACTTGTATTCACCTCTTTCCAAGACTAAAAAACTTTCCCAAAGTCACACATACATTCCACAGAACACTTACAGAAGCATACAGAACAGTCTACAGAACAGCTACAGTACAGAACAGAACAGAAGCAGAACAGAAGCAGAAGCTCTACAGAAGACCTACAGAAGGTTACAGAAGGTCATCAAAACCTCATAACTCACTCTCAACCCATTCCAAACTCTCACAAACCATTCAATAAACTTTCATAATATCTCATTCTTCATTAATCAATACTCCTTCCCTCCTTATAGAAGACAATCAGAACAAAACAAACCAAAACATAACAAAACAGAAGGTATACAGAACCTATCAGAATATCATAGAACCATCAACAAACATCATGATCTTCCAAAACACAATCAATATCATCCAAAACACTCTCAATCCACTTCTAAATCAACCAATCATCCCATAAAATCAATCATTCAGCTCTCAAAAACAACAAAAATCATCCAAAAAACAAGTCATTTCAACACTCAACAATGGCGCATACCAATGCTCCATTCCAACAGTCCCTTCGAATTAGAAGCATTCCTCCGACGCCGGGAACAAAGAGGCTTCCCCGAATACCTCACCAAGTGGTGCGGATGTCCACTCAAGGAGGCCACTTGGATCTCAGAAGCGGAGGCCCGCGAGTGCAGAAAAGATGCCTTTTCCTTTTGGCTTGAGGAGAATCCCCTTGCTCCTTCCAACGACCCTTGAGCCTCTCCAGAAAACCAAAACAATGTGGTTCTCAATCATAGACCCCAATGTGCCTCCACTCCTGAAATGTAATTGAGTCGAGGTTGGACCCGCATGGTACAATCTAGATGGGCAGACACTGACCAGCTTGTTAGAAAAGGTTGTGTTAAGACCCCCAAGTCCTAGTGCGGCAGACACTGACTAGTCTGATAGTATAGACCCCGGGGTCCCCTTAGACCGGCAGACACTGACCAACTTGCTAGGAAAAGCCGTGTTAAGACCTCGGATGAGTCAAATAACAAACGCTACCTTTAGATTGTTGAGGACAGCAATCCAGTAAACGGGGGTGAGTGTAAGGGCTTTGTAGCTATACCATATCGTTGCTACCGAATGCACCTATATAGGGAGTAGTAGTGACTCAAAGCCTTGCCTTGTTTCCACACTACGTGTGATTCCCTATACCCAGTGTGGTGAATCCTCATATGTGCAGCGTCACGAGAGTGTAGTCCTGGGATGTGTCTATGTTGTCCCGCTTTTTGGATTGAATAATACAAGAGTATACCTTGAGCTCATATATCGTGTTACCTTTCTGTGCCGTGTTGAGTGCGTAACGAGTGCAGGTTTATCACACCCTCCCCCCTCTCTAAGGGTTATAAAAGACATTAATGCTTTAGTATTAGCATTGTTTTTTAAAAATGTTGAGACGTTGCTCGAAGAGAGAGAGAGAGAGAGAGAGAGGAGGAGGAGGAGGAGGAAAAAAAGAAATCAAAAATCCGCAATTGAGGCTATCGATTTCAACTTTTAAAGGGGAGGTAAACTTTGCCAACAAATCCCATCTCCATCATCCTTATATATTATGCAAGGGAACTTGCAATATAGCCCAACATCGACAAATACTAAAATGTTCAAGGAGCTAAGGAGTATTATGAAGGAGTGGGAAATGAGACAAAGAACAAGAAAGAAGCTATAAAGTTGGATGGGAAGTCACAAAGATAAGTGAAGCTTCTCCATCTACATCAGCTTCTATCAGGATGCCCTTGTATTATGTCAAAGAAAATAGTATGAGGATAAAGATTATGGTTAGCTTAACTTGCTCAAAGTATGAGTTGATAATTTTAGAACCAGCATTGGTAAGTATGCCATCAAGGCAAGACCTTAGGAACTCTAAGTACTGATTCATAATATTGAATCTCATGAAAATGTGTACTCACTCTTGAGAAGAATTTTATATTGTAAAATATATGTTACAGAAGCCTGATTGAATTACTTGATAAAAGGAGTATTAAACCATGTCTCAAAGTATTATTAGAAATGCATAAAAGGGTCTAGTGATAAAAACATGGACTCAAATTTCGTAAAGATTATATCCTAGAATATAGGATGTCTACGATGGATAGAGTGATCCCTAGGTCAAATGAGATGCAAAGGTAAACTCAAGCGACCCTAGGCAACAATGCATGTGATATTCCAACAGAGTTCTAGGCAACATCGTCTAGGATAATCTCTTGATGTATGGCATAAGGGGCATTTAAAAGGCACATTACACATGGTATCAGAGCAAAATAAAATGAATAAGTTAGCAATAATCTATGCATAAGTTGCCTTAACATTTTGACTTGTAAATTCAAGAGTGAAAGAGTTGAAGCTATCCTAAAAGAAACAACCTAAATAATATGGTCTTCATTACCAAGCACCTTCTACAAACATGGATTCTAAGCTCTAAGAAAATAAATTCTTCTTGAAGAACATCAAGCAACATGAATTCATGGGAAAAGGCTCTGATGTTGGGACTCATGCTGAAGTCTAGATCGAAACCCTTGAAGATTATTTTGATGCGGTAGGAAAAAGTGCATCTAACAAGACTATGATTGCAAAGCTACAATTGGTAGGTGAGGTATGCTTGTGGCTTGGGGAGGTCAATCAATATATGTATGTATCACATGGGTTCAACATAAGGGATTTTTTAAATACCATTTTTACACATTTTTTACATATAGAAGGGTCCCATATAAAGGGTTACTTACAGATTGAACACAAAAGGGTTATACTTTATTAAGGGAAAATTCATAGATAAGGATATTTATAAATAGGCCTTGAATGCACGTGATATAGAGAGTATACATATAGTGAATTCTGTGGGGCTTGTGATGGTGAAAACAATGGTGTGACAATAATGCTACCACTAAAACCCTCATAAGTTGGGAAGATATCAAGAAGACCATAAGATAAAGATATTTTAAGCCTTCCTATCATTCTATCAAAGTTCTTTTCCTTATGTCAGCTAGCATTAAACATACAAGCCTATTATTCTTTGTTGGTAACACTTCATAAATATGCACCCCCTATGGATACTACCCAATAGGTGGCTAAATTCTTCCATGGATTGAATCAACCATTGGATACTCATCTAAAGTTCAGAAGGCTAAATGACTTACAAGATGCTCTTATATAAGCCAAAGCCTTAATTGGGCCAAATGGAGACCGACCTCTTGAAGATAGCTACTTCTTAGAAAGTGCCAATGAGGACCATGGCAACTCTAAAGACCAAGGAAAGATATGCCACAAGTGTGGGGAGATAGAGCACATTTGAAATAGTTTCCCTAATCTTCAATGCTTCTATTGCAATGAGTTAGGGCATGTCCAAGAAAGTGCCATGAATTAGATCAATATCACGAGGAGCCAATAGCAAAATGAAGACATGCAAGTTAAGCATTTGCCTTTCCTTTAAATCCAGATAATGGTGAAGGCCTAGTCTAACGCATTGTAACATTGAAAGATGACTAGAAGCCTTAGGGAAGTTATTTACAATATGTAATAAGCTTTGCACTTATAATGAAGATGTGTGTGTGTGTGTGTGTGTGTGTAGAGAGAGAGAGAGGGGGATTAGAAAATCGTAAAGGAGGCTATTGGTGTCAACATTGAAAGGGGAGGTAGACTCTGCTAACAAACCCCATTCCATCATCATTGTATCTTATGTAAGACAACTTCTGAGATGGTCCAAGAGCAATAGACTTAAATCTTCAAGGAGCTAAGGATTATTGTGGAGGCGTCAAAAAGGAGCCAAAGAATAAGAACAAAGCCATAAAGCTAGACATGAAGTCATAAAGATAAGTGAAGCTTCTCCATCTACATCAACCTCTATCCAAGTGCCCTTCTATTGAGTCAAAGAAAATAGTACAGGGATAAAATATTTTATACTATGGTTAGCTTAACTTGCTCAAAGTATGAGTTGATAATTTTTTAGTCACCACTTGTAAGTATGCCCTCAAGGCAAGACCCTAGAAACTCTTAAGTAATGATTCATAATATTGAATCTCATGAAAATCTGCACTCACTCTTGAGAAGAGTGTTATATTGTAAAATCTCTTATAGAAGCATGATTGAATTACTTGATAAAAGGGTTATTAAACTATGTCCCAAATTGTCATTAAAAACACATGAAATGGTCTAGTGATAGAACCTTAGACTCAAATTCTATTAAGATTATGTCCTAACACATATGATGAGTCTACAAGAGACGTAATGATCCCTAGGTTGAATTAGATGCAAAGATAGACTTAAGCAAGCCTAGGCAACAATGTCATTGATATCCCAATGGAGTTCCGAATAGTGTTGCCTAAGATAATTTCTCAATAGACTACCCAAATTGTGTCATCAAGGAAGGTTTGGCATGCACATTACAAAGTGGTTATGGACAATGCAAAAATGTATAAAAATGATGCTAAAACTATACAAAAAATGTTATTTATTGATTATCCACCACAATGGTTGCAATACCCACTCGCTCAATTTAGTGTTGAAAGATTGGTATGAAAAGGAGGATAAAGATTGTTTCACTATATATTATTAATGATTGTAGGAAAGTTTTCAAGTTTACTCCCAAGAGAGGTCAAGCACTTGATATTTACTGGGCTTAGATATCATGTGTGTTAAAGATTCATTGTAAGAAATATAGTTCCTTCTAAATAAGAAACAATCAAAATGAACTACAAAATATTGTAAAAGCTATAAAAGGTGGCCATAGCTAATGCTCAAATATCATGTGGAAGAAATACAATGGAAAAAATGTGGATGGCAACTAGACACCCACCTTTTGCTATGGTGAAGTAAGGTACACACCCCTTTGCTATGATGGGAGGTCCAAAACTATGAATCCTTGAGTGAAAATTTGATTAATGGCAAAAATATGTGCGCATCTTACATTCTTAGCCTTTTATCTCTCTTTCTTGCTCTTGCTCTCCTGCCATAGCTCTTCCAAGCAAGCTTCGATCCTTCTCACCTTTCACTTAATGCACTTGCAAAAAAACATTAACATGACCTGGTTGATATTGAATCATGGGTGAAATTTTTAAATTAAAAATTTCCATTTAATATATTGGTTAGAAATTAAGGATTAATTCAGTAATGTTTTATAGCTTGTTGACCAATCTTTATAAGAACTTTAGACCCCATTAAATAATATTTCTAAATATCTAAACCATAAATTACAAGTAATAATTCTTTATTGTACATATTATAGTTTTGTTTCAAAGGTTTTAGTTTATGGATTTCATAGGTAATAGGATGGTCATTTTGCATTAAAACAACACCTATGCTTGAATCACTAGCATAAGTGACAACTATAAAGAAAGGCTAGGAAAAGTCAAGCAACTAAAGTATAGGTGCATGGGTCAAAAGATATTTCAAAGTATCAAAATATTTTTCCTACCTAGGGCCCCAACAAAAAACAATATTTTTGTCCAGCAACATGGTCAAAGGCAAAGCAATCATGGAAAATTTTCTAACAAATTCTCTAGAAAACTCAATTAAGCCTAGGAGAGATTGAACTTCATGCACACTCTTGGGATTAGGCCAATCTTTAATCAACTGAATTTTCTTGGGATCGACAATGATACCCTTAATATAAACTATATGACCCAAATATTCAATTTGATTTTGAAAGAATAAACTTTTATTAAGGTTAGCATACAAATGATTTTTGTGTAGTAAATCAAATACAATGCAAAGATGTTTCTTATGTTCCTATTATGATTTACTAAAGATAAGTATATCATAAAAGAAAACAATGAGACAAAGCCTTGATAATCTTTAAAATTTTTATTTATCATTCAAGCAAATGTAGCTTGTGCATTAGTAAGACCAAAAGGCATAACAATAAATTCATAGTGACCAAACTATATCTTAAATATATCAATTGAATCCATGAGAGTTTGATGATATTCCAATTATAAGATCTATATTGCTAAAAATTGTATCTCCTTTAAGTTTATTAAGCAAATCATCAACTCTAGGAATCAGATATCAATATTTAACAGTGACTTTATTTAAAGCTTGATAATCAATATAAATCTTATATGATGCCTTATTTTTCTTTTTAACCAATGAAACAAGTGTACCAAAAGGAGAAGAACACGGATGAATTAAATCTTTTTCTACTAATTCAGTCACTTGTCTTTGCATTTCTTTTTAATGCAAATGACTATACCAACATGGAGCTTTGTGTAGCGGAATAACGCTAGGAAATAATTATATTTTGTGATCTAATTCTCCTTGTGATTGTGGCAACTCACGTTGATAATCATCCACAAAACCATGCTTATATAAATCTACAAACTTTTTTAGTGTGGGCGATAATGCAAAAGAATCAAACTTTTTAACTCCAATCACAAAAATCATGCATGCCTTGTGTTGTTCCCTAAGTGCTCACTTAGCCTACGTATGACTAATTAATCGAAACAATTCAATCTCAAGAACACTCCTCAAAGAAATAAGCTAGTCTTGGAATTCAAATGTTATTATTTGACTATGATAATCAATATCAAGATTAAATCAATGTGTCTAAAAGGTATACAAGGATAACGTTTGATGATAACTGAAGAGGTGCAACTAAGAAGTCACATTTTTCTTTATATTTTTCCATAGAAATTTCTAACCCCTTAATTTCCCTTGTACCATTGTACCTAATTTAAACCTTGTACAATGAAGGACTAGTTTCTAGTTGTAACCTCCCAACCAATGTTTTTGAAATAAAGTCATGAGAACTACCAACATCATGCAAAATAGTCACATTTAAATTATGTACAAAATGTTTCATCTTCAGTAAAGCCGCATGCAACAAAATAGACATACTTGATTTTTTGTCAGCAGTTGTTTCTTGTTGTAGTGTGTCGATAGTCCAATTAGGAGCATAATTAGATTCCCCTTCGATGTTGTGCAACTTGTTGTTCAGATTATTGTTTAGGTACCTTTGCACATTGCCACTTTGTGGTTGGAAATTAGAATACGTGTTAGATGGAAAAGTATTAGGGCAATAAAGAACAAAAGGTCTTTTCATATTGCAATTGTTGTTAAAGGAATGACATATATTGGATTGTTAAGTGTGAAGCATATAGGCAATAGATTGGAATTCTTTCTAAGCATCATGGGTATAAGAGATAGCTTTGTAAAGAGAAGTAGGTTTAAGAGAGTTCAGTTTAGCTTTAATGCCGAATTGAAGACCATCTTCATATTTGCATTGTAGTGTGCTCTTGGGGACTTCCTCACACATGCACAACAATAAACGTCTCTACCAAAATCTTTTGGTGTAAATATAAACATTATCATAATCTTGCCAATATAAGTTGGACCAATTGCACCTCATTTAAAGATGAAATTGAGGCATAAGAAAAGATTCTTTAACTTTATCTTGAAAATCAGCCCATGTTCTCGAATAGTCTATGCTATGGCATAGGATCTTCACCAAAGTGAAGCTTTATCCATCAAATAATTGGTTGCACACTTAATTTCATCCTTCTCAAAAAAAGCTTCTTCATCAAAGGAACCATCAAACTAGCTCAACTAAGACAAAATAAAATTGCTATCCTTTTTTCCATCAAATTTAGAAAACTCGAAAGACATATATCTTATTTTTTGGTTTTTTGAGCATTAAAAACACCCTTCAAGATTTGAGCAATTAAATTATCTTCAACTTGAGCGGAAAGATTTGGTTTGCATTCATGATATTGAAGCACTTGCATAGTTGCATTTAAACTATGTTGAAGAAGATCGATTTGTTGTTGCAAGGTGATTTCTAGGAGTGGTGATTCCATATTTTCCATGTTTACTTCATCTGTATTGGAAGGACCTTACATTATGAAAATAATTTGGTGAATAAGAAATAGCTTTGAAAGAAACTTGATGTGTAGCCTTGCAACTTTACAAGCTTTGAAAGAAACTTGATGTGTATACAGCCTTCCAACTTTACAAGCTTTGAAAGAAACTTGATGTGTAGCCTTGTAAGACTTTATACAAATTTATACAAGCTATACATTCTTAAGACATTGGAAGTGAAGAAAATCTTGGATCTTTGAAGAAAAGGGTTCTTTGTACATTATGAGGCTCTTGTATCGTGGATGCAAGCTCCAACCTCATAACACCTTGGATGATCTCTCTCTCTCTCTCTCTCTCTCTCTCTCTCTCTCTCTCTCTCTCTCTCTCTCTCTCTCTCTCTCTCTCTCTCTCTCTCTCTCTCTCTCTCTCTATTTACTTTTTGTTAGCTCAAATGTTACTTTTTTCTTTTTTTTTTGAAATGATCTAAATTCGATATGGCAATGTTTTGAATCAACACGTGTATTAACACATTAAAAATTGTGTGTACATTATTAGTTTTGTTTGTATTTGTGTTTATGTTTAAAAGTTTGCTTTTGTCTTTCTTGGTGCCAGGAGTTTAAACAGAGCTTTAATCTCATATTTAAATATGCCCACTTATGTGCATTTGGCTTTCACATTTGTGCTTCCATTCAATTATAATGTAACTTTTGGCATTGATGCTAGTAAGTATTGTTGCATTGTCTTGCTATTTGAATGACTTGTTAAGTAGTGAAGTCTTTTTGCTATATGCTACATGCATAGAATAGAGCTACCTATAGAAGTAAAACTACTATGGTTTCCTTCTACAATTGGAATCAATAATTGAAATTTTCACTTTTTCTATGCTAATGGGGGTGTATGATAGGTCTATCGATATGATGGTAAGCCCTTTGTTGGAGCTAATTTATTATTCATCATATCTTGACCTAAATTGCTATTGATAGCCATGAGTAAAATTTTGTGCAGTAATTCTTCTTGCTTATTATTTGATTAATGACATTCATTAATAGAAATATGAAATCAACCAAACAAGGTATAAGGACCAACATGCACTCATTCTTCTTATTCATAATCTGATTAATGACATGAATTAATTGAAATATAAAATCAACCAAACAAGGTATGATGAGAGTACCCAAAGATGCTTACTAATGGAGAGAGATGTAAGGATGGATTGAATGTGACACACATGCAACTAATGCACAGAGGAACTACATGCAATAGAGGATGCACTGTCAAATTGGTGATTATGAATACAAACAATAATAGTTCTTGAACAACTATCATTGAACACTTGCTCACCTTCTACTATTCAAGCCTTCAAATTAAAAATCCATTGAGACTTATTGTGATGACGAAGCACTATTCACACGTTATTGGAGATGCCTACGAATATTTTGTGGAAGTTGAACACTTAGATGCTAATAGGTGATCAAGGGTTGCCTTGCACTAGAGTCAGATGTTGATTGCATGAATTCTTAATTCCAACTACAATGTCATGTAAGGGAAAAATTTACCATAATCATTGATGACAATAATTCTTATTAGTAGAAGGATCATTGGGGAAGTTGAAAACATTTCTCCCATTTAGAATGATACCCCTTTGGGCATTATTTCACTCAAAGAGGGATATCGTTTCACTCTTGCTGGCCACACTTAATCTACTATTAGCAATTTTGTAACTACTAGGAGGAAATAGAATGATAAATTCTTTTTTGTTTCATGCAAAAAAATGTAGAAGGTCCACAACTAAAATTAAGTGCTCTCATTGGCATTGTTTCATTAGTGTTAAGTGTAAGCTATGAAAATTTGGAAGGGTCACTATAACTACAAGGAGAAAAGTTTGAAATAGGCACACTCTATGTGCAATACCCCTAGTCTAAAACTTTGGTAAAATCAACTTCTCTCCTTCCCCCTTCCCAATCACACATACAAAAAATCCATGTAAATAGCTCCTATGAATAAAATAGGTAGTATAAAGGATTAGGCCACCAAATAGCCACATTGGTGCACATTTTGAACTAAACAAAATACTTATTATAGGCACGTCTAGCTTCGAATTTATGAGCACATCAAAAGACTTTGATATAATCCCATATGTAAATTGCAAATTGTAGATGAAGGGGAGCTACGAAGCTCTACCCCGAGACCTACGGACCGCTTATTGATCAAGCGTTTCAAGCCGAGCGGCCATGGCTACCTCTCACATAGCCGACGCGCAATGCCTACCTTACGGGTGTAGTGAGCTTACCTTGATGCTCGATTGAGTTCCCTCCTCTCTCTTGCACTCCGGTAGCTCCATGATCCTTGCAGCAAGCTCAAGCCCTCTCCGTCAAGCTCCATCCTCCATAGCCGCGCGAGAAAAGAGAAGAGAAGAGAAGAAGAGAAGATGAAGAGAGAAGATGGGGAGCTTCTTTTCCACGATCCCTCACTCTCACACACTCACTCCCTTACACTCCCTTAATCCCTCACTCAAGCACAAGCAAGAAGGCAAGAAACAAGAGAAGAAGAAGAAGAAGCTTTGGCCACACACAAGAATGAGCTTCTCATTCACTTTTCAACTTTATACACAAAACCCTAAATCCCTTTTGGGCTCATCCCCTTATCCCATTTTTTACATGGCCGGCCGTGGCCTAGGCCCTTTTTCCCATTGTCCTCCTATCTTCCTAGCTTCCTTCCTACCGCCCATCTACCTTTACAAATTGCACGTGTGAGAGCTCGACGCTTCTTAAATTAAATCACGATGGGCATGTGCTCTTTTACAAAAGTATTGACTTGCGCTTTTCCTTGTGCGTATTTCTCCCTTATTTAGGACTTTTCTGCGCTTCTTGTGTTTCTAGATTTTCCTTGTGCGCCTTTGTCTTCCGTTTTACTTTTCCTTGGCCTTTTTCTTCTGCTTTTTCTTTTACATATTTTCCACCTTGTTCGTTTGATGGTTAACATTACCCTCCTCCTAGACGAGTGCCAGTCCCATGGCACTCACCGTCGTAGGTAGCAGGCTTTGTCCTGCACTGAAGACGTGGGTGGAAGGTACATCGATGGTTGCCGTGGAGGAGTGTTGGTGGTGGTGTGGAGGAAGGTCATTGGGGGCATGTTGGTGGCCTAGGTGGCTGGTGGTAGGGTTGTTGGAGTTGGTGGTAGGGCTGTTCTTTGTTGGGGATTGCACTTATGGCCAGTACAAGTGTTGGTTTGTTGGGGATTGTGCACATGACGATTCTTGGCGGGCTTGCAGGATGATAAAGGATAAGAATCTAGAATGGGTGTCAATGAAGAGCGAACGACACTTTCGTTGGAGGCTTCAATACCTGCAATTGAAAATCTCTCATAGATGGTCTCTCCCTAGGGGTAGTGCTAGTCTTCTCTATCGTACACAAGACATAATTCACTTAGTTTGGGAGACAGGTCGAACTCAAAGCAAGCTAAGAGTATTGTCTTGCACTTGAGGACCCAAACTGTGTATATATTTTGGTGCAGATATTATGTGAGTGCTCGTGCATTCTTAGATATTACGTAGTTAGAAGACCGCAGGCTGGTTTCTCGTAACAATGTGTGGATAAAGCAAAGTTGCCCATGTTGAGAAGAAGTACACGTGAAGGTCTATGAGACATCCTTTGCATTGTGACTGCACGATATAGCATAATTGAACACAGGGACACCGCACTTTCGGTACTATTGGACTTGCTTGATGAGGACGGTGTACTTTTCATGGCCATTCGTGCGGTGCTTACCATGATTGATTGCAATGATATTAAGGCAGAGTGCAAGAGGGAATCGTGCGAATGGGTCAGGGTGACAGGTCTAACCATAGGCGAGGCAAGCTCCCTCGGTATGTCCTGCCCTTTGATGTGCCCTGAACAATTGTGGGTGATGCTAAGGGGCTAGGGGACTAGGGACAGAGCCAGCCGACGAAGATCACTAGACGTACCTAATTTGAGGACCCCTAGGTGTTGTGATGTGATCGTGGGTGCTTCGTATCTTTTAGTTTTTTTCTTTTTTTTGTTTTTCTTTGCCATTTTCTCTTTCGTTTCCTTTTCTTGTGTTTTTTTTTTCCTTTCCCTTTTTTTTGACCTGCCTGAGTACAACCATTGCAATATGTTGAGGCTATTAGTCTTTCAAAGGGTTGGGAAATGTCAAGCTTCGAAGGCTCAAGAAATGGATATTCCAGTGATGATTGTGTCCTAGCCTCGTTGTTAGAGAAGCAGTCGTTGAGATGGGGAGATACACTTGAGATATTGCAACCCTCTTTGGAATGTGCGATGTTGGTACAATTGGGGTAACAACTGCCATGAGTGCCTGGTGTAGAGTGTAACCCAGAAAGAGGAAGTGGTTAAGATAATGTTTTGGCCCATGCGACATGGGCACTCGCATGGGTGATGTTTGCTTTCCGCAACGTGGCTTTGTCACGGCTGTTTGTGGGGTCAATGGACTTGCGGTGACTTGGGCATTGAACACTTTCGCACAAAGACCTGTGTCATCCTGCATCCACTTGTCGCTTCATGAGAGTACATGCACAGCATATGTCGCAACAATAATAAACCAATGCAACGCAAGGAGACATCACTTATTTAAATTCTGTGGTGTTGACTTAGATACTTATCACCTATGCTTGATTAGCTTTTTCGTTTGCTTAAAGACGTGAAATATATTAAACACAGATATGAAAAGTTTGTACAATTGGGGAACATGTCAGCACTTAACCATTTAAAGAAAAAAAGTCATGGCCAGGTAGCATTTGATAAGCCTTTTATACAAGATGGGGGCTACTCTATTTGTACGGGGCGGGGCGAGTTTGGGTGGTCGGGCAACTGAGGCTGTGCTGGTGAGGGGCTCCTGTGAGGCTGGGCAAGGAAAATGTCAGCTGGGACCCGGATGGTGTAGTCCTTGGCCGCGATTGTCTCCAGAATGATTTTAAACAATGCGTCAAATTCCTACTTGTCTCGAGCTGCCCTCTCCTCTTTTGAGCACCTGGTGCCCGAGCATCTGGTGGGAGCCTGCACGACCGGTGTTGCCATGCCCCATGTTCTCCCTTGAGCTTCTATTTCCCTGGCCTTGGGATTTTTTGGCCTACGTCTGGGGCGGTGTTGCTTGGGGCCTCGTTTCGTTGCATACCTTTTAAGGGTAGGTTCTGGCAGAGTAGCTTGTGCTACATGCTCCCTTCGATGGCAGATAGCGTCCTTGCAAGCCAGCTGCACTAGGTGCTCCATGTCGGCTACCGTAGGGGGACCTGCAAAATGCGAACCAAGGATTAGGCCTTGAGGCAGGATAAAGCTATTCGCATGGAAGGGATTATACAGTGTGTTATCAAGCGCATATGATGAGGAGGGGAGAGGTGAGGCATGCAGTGTTTATTGTAGAGGGATGGCCCCCATGATGATGTTCGTTATGCCTCCAGCCATTAGATCTTGGCTTATGCTAAGTTGCGTGGATTGGTTGTCATGGAGTGGGGTAGGGCTCATCCTCAGAAGGATAGACCGAAAAGGGGGAAAGGTGTATAGAAAGGGATGGTACCCTGTCTACACCATCAAAGATGTTGGTCAGGGCTTCCTATGGTGGTAATGAGGGTTGCATGCCCTCCACCTGGAGGTGGGAATGGTCACACAACTTCTAAATGTGTGGTGAGAGGAGGACCTAAGGAGCTTAGCCTGTTGAACCCAACTCTTCTCCCTGTGCTTGACTATCATTGATTGGGTGTGTTGATATTGTCTATATAGGGTCACAAAATTCATTGTTTATTTATGTACATATTTATGAATCCATGTCACTTTACGAGGATAAAAGCCAATTGTAGAACTCCGGATTGTGGCACACGCATCTAGTACTCGTGTCAGCTTACTCAATATCGATAGATATTTTGCAATATCGAGTAGCATGGAACCTTGTCTGAGTCTACTGGCAATATGGAACTCCTCCTCAGTGAGAACCTTATCAAACAGAGAGTTCTCTTGGCTAGTTTCAGCTAAGTCGTACCCCGAATGGTAGTCAACACTTGAAAGGAAGTTGGTGCCACATAGGTTGGGTCTCTTTGAGACCACCATTTGGCCAATCGCTCCTCTAAGGCTGTCATGATCTGGGCTCCTTGTTCAGCCATTGCAACGCGGCTTTCAAACCAACGTTGTTCAAATTGACTTGACCCTCTGATTGTTGCTTTAGTTGCTCTATCTCTAAGAGATTTGGTTGGCAGAGCACATCATTGAATGTTAGAGTTAAGTGTAGTTCGTCGGCTTCCTCGTCAGAGGTGAGTCACATGTGTTCATGCAGGATCCTGTTATAGTGCTCGTCAAGATGTTCTCTCTCTTCCTAGGATAAGGGAAATGGCAAGTATTTTTCAAGCTACTCTTTAGGGAATGTGTCCATTTCTGCCAAGACATAGACACGTGCGAACACTTTGAGGTTAGCATCCAACTTAGTTAAGCATTCTGCGACACTTCTATGTTCAACGAGGGCTTGCTCGATTGCTATCTCATGCAAGGTTCTAGGAGTTTGCCTAGGCTTTAGCATAGCTGGGGTCTCAAGCCTAGACGAGCAAGATTTGTCAACGCTAGGATTTCTTATGCTCTTGGGATTTCCATGTTTCTTATGAGGCTTTGTCATTGCGTCATTGTTCTCCTTGGATGTGACTAGTATAAATTTGTCACCCTGTTGTGACACTGTTGTATCCACTCTTGATTGGTCAATGTGAGTTCTGCTATTAGTGGATTGAGTGTTGCAAGCAACCGTTGATGGTAATGACTGCTTTGATTTTTCAGAGCACACGGATGTGTCTGAGGTTTCACCACTATTAGGAGATGCATCAATGGGGTTATTGGTGGATGGACTCGATGCTTTATTCCTCAGCTCTCTAGGGCTCTTGGTGTTAATGTTCTTGGGATCCACAATCACCTGTAACTACTGTTGTTTTCGTTGTTTTCTCCTCTTTTTCTTGGTCAGTGAAGGTGCATCTCTCAACGACTCAGGACCCTGGACTAGGTCAACCATTGATGTGCTTGGTTGGGCCTCAGCATTCTCTTTCTCTAGTGTGTCCTTATGGGACATAGCCGTGGCCTGCTGAATAGCCTCGCTAGGTTGTGAGGGTATAACTGTCTCCCTTTTTGGAGAGTCTAGCTCTTCCCTTCTGTTTAACTCCTCTAGCCTAGACTTTAGGCACTTTGGGAGTGCTGGAGTTGTCAATGAAATTGGTTGCGACACCTCCTCCACATGTAAACTACTAAGGACATGTTCCATAAGGGGCATTGTCACGGCCAAGGGCTGTGACTGCTGTGATCCCTGATTGAAAGTAGTAGCAACTAGTTCAGTGGACTTGCTACTATTGGTGGATTGCAGTGTCAAGTCCTTAGGTCGATTGGAAGTGATCGTGTCTTTTGTTGCCCTTAGAGCATTCATTTGCGTAGATTGAGTATCAGTTGAGCTAGCCACGGTGGATTGCACAAGCATATCCTTAGGTTGAGAGCTAAGGGTGTTAGATATGATCAATGCCCCACCCTCATTAGGTGCTACCAATGATCCATGGTGCTCAAAGTTGTAAGGCCCCCATTATGAGGAGAAGCCAAATGTGAGCCCGGACATTGGTTGAGTCCTGACTTGTATATCAGATGAGGTCTATGTGACCGGATGGCAAAAAAGGTGACTGTTGTGGGTCTAATCTTTGGGTTAGACGGAGTGGTTAAGCTGGTAGCAACTCGAGGCACATTGCATTGAGTTGCGTGGTAAGGGAGTTAAAAGGGGCCCCTATTGTGGGGTCCGGGGGCCGCGGAAGCGGCCCCTGGCTGGGGGGTCCCAGGGGGGCCAGCGGCCCCCCTGGCGGGGGTCCGGGGGCAGCGCCCCCGGCCCGATGGTAAAGGGAATATTCCCTGGAATATTCCCTGGCCGACTAGTGGAGGCTCATATGGTAGGTCGGTCAGCAGGCCGACCTAACGACCTTCGCGGGCTATAAAAGCTAAACCCCTTCGCAGCCATCTTACACTTATCTTTCACCCAGTCAGAGTTGTTGTTCCAGCTAGCCTTAAGCTCTTCACCTATCTTCTGTCTAGATCGCCATCTAAGCTTCATTCATTGGAAGCGCACGGGTGGACAGAGCCATCTTTGTATCAGTTGTTTGGAGTTAAAGAATTTTACTGATTCTCCTCTTATCTGTTGTGTACTCTCTATCTCTTTCTCAGATTCTGTTCGCTGCGCCGTGTAATATTTTTACATGGTATCAGAGCCCAGGGGGCTCTAGAGATCGGAGAGCGTGCAAGAGGCAAAGGCTTCAACAGCAAAGAGAAACGATGTCGACTCCGGGAAGCAGTTCTGGCGCATCCGGAAGCGGTGCAGGAGGTGGTGCTGCTGTACCGGCTATTCAAACACTGAGGATTCGTCCACCAACCTTCAGCGAAGGCAAGTTAGATGGTACAAACTACACCTTGTGGAAGTTCAAAATTACTACTATCCTTGATTCTTATGAGCTTCTGGAGACTGTGCTGGGGACTGACGCAGAACCACAGCCTACCCCCGACCCATCAAATCCTAGTGTGATGATTCCTCCGAATGCAGATCTTCTACGAGCTTGGAAACGAAGGAATGCAGATGCATTGTGTGCCTTAGTTACAAGCTGTTCTGACAGTGTTTTGACTCTGATTCAGCATACAACCAAAGCGTCGGAGGCTTGGAATGTACTAAGGAGTCAGTATGAAACACGAAACCAAACAAGGATTCAAAACTTGGAGAATCAACTAGCAGCGGAGAAGTTTGCTGAAGGAGAGACGGTTGAAGCATTCATCACTCGGATTAAGAATCTACGCGACCAGATGGCTGGCGCTGGGATACAAAAGACTAGCGAAGAGCTAGCTCGGAGGTGTCTTCGGATTTGTCCACAAAAGTTTGATGGACTAGTAACTGCCCTTAATACTCAGGTGAGACCTCAAGCTTTGACTTTTGAGGAGTTTTGTGCATTATTAATGGAGGAGGAGTTGAGGCTGAAAGCCCGAGAAGGAAGCAACAATGGAGATGCTGCATTCTCTGCCAATGCAAAAGGCAAAGGTGTTTCCTCCACCAAAAATGATGGTGACAAAAAGAAGAAGGGCGGCAAGAAGAAGTTTCAAGGAGAGTGCTTCTACTGTAAGAAGAAAGGACATGCAATTGCAGATTGTCGTGTCAAGAAGGCAGATGAAAAGAATGGTACCCTTAAAAGTAAAGGGAAAGAGACAGCCAATACGGCTGAAGCAGAGTTGGAATTATTCATGGCGACCATTGAGGAAGTGTGCTCCTCGGCGCAAGAAGAATCTACCACTGACTCTTGGGTGTTGGATAGTGGGGCCTCCCGTCACATGACCAACAAGAAAGGTCTATACAGTTCTATGCAGCCTCTACAAGAATCCATCACTGTGACGGTTGGAAATGATGCTAAATGCCCTGCTGCGGGCACAGGTACTATTTCTTTTGTTGCTGCAAATGGTGAAGTCAAAAAGCTTTCAAATGTGTTGTATGTTCCCGAAATCAGGAGAAATCTCTTATCAGTTGCTGCCATAACTGATCTTGGTCATCAAGTGAGGTTCAAGAAGACAGGTGCAGAAATTATTGATAGTGCTGGCACAATTGTTGGCAAAGGAGAAAGAAGGAACAACCTGTATGAGCTAAGTGCTCTTACAGCCACCGCTGGAGTGGGCACAAGTAAGCTTTGGCATGAAAGGTTTGGACACATCGGATTTGCAGTATTGAAGGAGATGCAAAAGCAAGGTATGGTTGCTCACCTACCTACAATAACTGAATTGAAGGAACCATGTGAAGCTTGTATGATGGGCAAGCAACAGAGAAAGGCATTTCCACAAGAAAGCAAGAATAGAGCACATGCTCCTCTAGAGTTGGTGCATGCTGACTTGTGTGGTAAGATGCCTACACAGGCCTTGGGGGGATCTTCTTATTTTATGTTGATTGTCGATGACTACAGTAGGAAGATGTGGGTGTACTTCCTTCGTGATAAGGCTCAAGCTTTTGGTAAGTTTAAAGAATGGCTAATACTTGTTGAGAATGAAACAGGGAAAAGTGTGAAGAAATTTAGAACAGATGGTGGTGGTGAGTTCAACTCAAAGGAGTTTGAAGGCTTTTGCAAGAGCAAAGGGATCAAGCGTCAATTGACGACGCCTCACACACCTCAGCAGAATGGTGTTGTGGAACGCAGGAATCGTACCATTGTGGAGATGGCAAGATGCATGCTAAAGGGCAAGGGATTGCCTAACCATTTTTGGGCTGAAGCTGTTAATACTGCAGTCTACATTCTAAATCGGAGCTACACAAAGGCTCTCAAGGGAAAAACACCTCATGAGGCTTACACTGGTAAGAAACCATCTGTTTCACATTTCAGAATTTTTGGATGTGAATGTTATGCACATGTTCCAGATGAGAAGAGAAACAAGTTACAACCAAAAAGCAGAAAATGTATCTTCTTGGGTTATAGTGATGAGCAGAAGGCTTACAAGTTATATGACCAAGAGGCAAAGAAGATCATCGCGAGCCGTGATGTGGTGTTCAAGGAGGAGCCGCATACAGTGGAGGAGGAGAAGGCAAGGTCTTCCACTTTATCATCAAGCGAAGAAGTAGTCCACTATGAACCTGTCCCGAGAGCTATCCCTATCCTTAAGGAGGAGGAAGCATCATCTTCAGATGATGAGGAAAAAGTTCACCAACCTGACATCACCCCACCGGAAAAGCCATTGCCGCGCTGGGTGAAGCAGCTCTATGACCACAATAATCCTATGCCTGCATCTGTTGAGGAGAAGGCAGACGGACCAAGGAGGTCTCAGAGAATAGAGGAGCAAAGGAGGGCTTCTGCTCACATAGTCAACATGGCCTTGATGGTTGAGATTATGAGAGAAGTAAAGGAGCCAACTGACTTAGAAGAAGCACTTGCAGATCCATCATGGAAGGCTGCTATGCAGGCGGAGTATGACAGCATAATGAAGAATGACACTTGGGAGCTAGTGGATCGGCCAGCAAAGCGGAAGATTATTGGCACCAAGTGGATCTGGAAGGTAAAGTACAAGGCTGATGGTACCTTAGAAAAGTACAAAGCTAGACTGGTTGCCCAAGGATTTTCACAAGTTGAAGGGTTTGATTTTCAAGAGTCATTTGCCCCAACTGCCAGAATGACCACTATTCGCACGGTACTTGCAGTGGCTGCCCACAAGAAGTGGCCAGTGTACCAAATGGATGTTAAGTCAGCGTTCTTAAATGGTGACCTCAAGGAGGAGGTGTACGTGGCTCAGCCACCAGGGTTTGAGGCCCCCCATTCTGAGAACAAAGTGTGTAAACTGAAGAAGGCATTGTATGGGCTGAAACAAGCCCCCAGAGCATGGTACCAACGGATAGATAGGTTCTTTTTAAACCTAAACTTCAAAAGATGTGCCTCAGATGCTAACTTGTATGTTTACAGGGATGGTAAAAAGTCTGTAGTGATTGTCCTATATGTGGACGACCTTCTTATTACAGGTGACTATGAAGATATGATCAACCAAACTCGAAAGGCTTTGAGTTTTGAGTTTGAAATGACAGACTTGGGCTTGCTGCACTATTGTTTGGGGATTGAAGTCTGGCAAGAGCCAGGAAAGATCTTCATCTCTCAGAAGAAGTATGCATGGGAGATCTTGAAGGCATTTGGCATGACCGAGTGCAAGGAGATAGCTACACCTATGGAGGTGAATGTAAAGTTATCCGTTGAGGATACATCAGCACTAGCAGACATTGGGAGGTATAGGAGGTTGGTCGGCAGTCTAATCTACTTGTGTAACACCAGACCAGATATCAGTTTTGCTGTTGGTGTTTTGAGCAGGTTCTCAAACAAACCTCATGAGAGTCATTGGAAAGCTGGGATGCGGGTGCTCAGATACTTGAAGAAAACTCTTGACTATGGTATCACATACAGTTTCGGAACTTCTCTTGTGGGGAACTGTGACTCAGATTGGGCAGGAGACATTGATTCCAGGAAGTCAGTTTCTGGTTATTGTTTCTCTTTGGGTTCAGGAATTTTCTCTTGGATTAGTAAGAAGCAACCAACAGTGGCATTGTCTTCTACCGAAGCAGAGTACAAGGCAGCTTGTTTTGCTGCATGTGAGGCCGTATGGTTGAGAAGGATTCTATGGCATATGGGAGTGCAGGATGAAGAACCAACTGTGCTGAGATGTGACAATCAGAGTTGCATCGCCATTGCCAAAAATCCAGTGTTTCATGCACGCACCAAACATATAGAGATCCAGTATCACTATGTGCGTGATTTGATGGAGGATGGGATAGTGGAATTGGTCTACTGTCCAACAGAGGAGAATGGAGCAGATATCTTCACCAAAGCACTTACGAAGGATCTGCTTCAAGTTCATCTTCAGAGACTCGGCATTGGGCCGAGGAGATAGTTCACCTATGGGTGGACATTGAGGGGGGGTGTTAGATATGATCAATGCCCCACCCTCATTAGGTGCTACCAATGATCCATGGTGCTCAAAGTTGTAAGGCCCCCATTATGAGGAGAAGCCAAATGTGAGCCCGGACATTGGTTGAGTCCTGACTTGTATATCAGATGAGGTCTATGTGACCGGATGGCAAAAAAGGTGACTGTTGTGGGTCTAATCTTTGGGTTAGACGGAGTGGTTAAGCTGGTAGCAACTCGAGGCACATTGCATTGAGTTGCGTGGTAAGGGAGTTAAAAGGGGCCCCTATTGTGGGGTCCGGGGGCCGCGGAAGCGGCCCCTGGCTGGGGGGTCCCAGGGGGGCCAGCGGCCCCCCTGGCGGGGGTCCGGGGGCAGCGCCCCCGGCCCGATGGTAAAGGGAATATTCCCTGGAATATTCCCTGGCCGACTAGTGGAGGCTCATATGGTAGGTCGGTCAGCAGGCCGACCTAACGACCTTCGCGGGCTATAAAAGCTAAACCCCTTCGCAGCCATCTTACACTTATCTTTCACCCAGTCAGAGTTGTTGTTCCAGCTAGCCTTAAGCTCTTCACCTATCTTCTGTCTAGATCGCCATCTAAGCTTCATTCATTGGAAGCGCACGGGTGGACAGAGCCATCTTTGTATCAGTTGTTTGGAGTTAAAGAATTTTACTGATTCTCCTCTTATCTGTTGTGTACTCTCTATCTCTTTCTCAGATTCTGTTCGCTGCGCCGTGTAATATTTTTACAAAGGGTGGTGTGGTATCCTGTCTCTTGGACATTTGGAAGCTCTGATGTAGGTGGAGATTGGGATTGAGTAGCCACACTTGACGATTGTTGTGCTTCCTGTGTCTGTTTAGGGAAAGAGGGTGTAGGAGACTTGGGACTCCTAAGTGGCTTTGACACTGGCTGGGAGATTTGCTCGTGGCTGTTAGATGATTTTTCTATTTGCTTTGTTGAGCATTTAACCTTGCCATGAGCAATGTTGTACCTATGATGCCTGCTATCCTCTTGGGGAATCAAAGGCTCCTTGGGCACTAGTGGCTTTTGCGTATCCTCAACGATTACATTTAATATCTGCTTGTCAAGCACGCTAGGCTGAGGATCTACCCTCTGATTGGTCCCGTTTGGTTTCTTAATTTCGACCATGAGGGGCTCGATCACCCCACTATTGTTGACTCGAGACTTGGTTTTTTGTTTAGATCTCCTCCTACTCCTCTTTGCTCTTGATACGATCTGGCCTTCAATCGACAAGGGAGGTTTAGCAAGGGGTTTTGGCACCCAAATCCATCGGTTACCTGCATAATACCCTTGAGTACATAGCAATGCTTTGGATATCCATAATGGCCTTGTGTTGACCCTCCATCGATGCCTTCGTCTATAAGGCTTGGGCTTCTTTTGGGGTCTTCTACAATATTTGTAAGTCGAAAGCCCGTCCTTGGCATTGTCTCTTGACCTTCTTGTTTCAGGCACGGCCTCACTTACTGGTTCTCGTTGTTCAACCTGTGCTTGTATCAACTCTTCCAACAAGTCCTTGCTCTCGTTAGTAGGCTTGACTATTATGTCAGCACCCTCCTTGCCTTTCCCTCGAGGTTTGATGAGGTCACCCTTGCTAAAGGTTGTGACTATCCTCACACCCGATAGTGTCAGGTGTATCCTTTGTGCTACATAGTCGGCCTCACACTTGGTCGCCCTTTTGAAGGGTCTTCCTAGGAGGGTTTCCTTCTCGTAATTAGCACTATCTGGAGGAACATGAAATAGGATAGGCAAGCTTTCAGTTTCAATTGTCGCAAGGATTTTGCACTTCCCTATGAGTACTTGTGGGTGTCTCCCGTAAGGGCTAAGAGTTGCATTAGTCGGTGTGAGCTCTGGTTGGCCTAGTAGGGTCCATGATTCATAGGCCAAGATATTAAAATCTGCTCCTTCATCAATCAGAGCATCAATATTATGCTCTCTTTTCACTGTGAGTTTGACCCTAAGATAAGCAGGTGGTACTATGTCTTCATCTTCTGGGTCTTGGCTTGTAAATTTAAGCCTTCTGACAAATGCCCTTAAGTCCCCAACTGCACGACCAGATGTGGATTCTCCACTGATGTCTTGGATCGTCAGTGCAGTGCTATTCAAGGAGCATCTATCATCAGGACTATCATATCTAGTCATTCTTGCTGTTGTAGCTTGATGTTGCTGCTTTTCGCTTTGACTAGATGCAGTCCGAATGCAACACATATGTGTTTTTGTAATGTGGCCTTTTTTCCCTTGTTGGCTAGATTGGTCCATTGATGTTCTAGGGTCTTTGTTTCTCTCTGTTCGGGTATGGGCTTTTGGTTGCTCTTTTGCAAGTGAGAATCCATGCTTGTGTAGAGCCATTACTACACTAGGGTCCAATTTGGAGGACCTATCACGATATGTGTTTTCTCTCCAACCTACTTAGGGGAGGTGCAAAGGGGGCAGAGCCCCTTCTGTGGGGGTCCCGGGGGGGGGGGGGGGGGGGGGGGGAGTCAGAGATGTGAATAGGTGGCTAGGACTATCAGGCAGGTTCAAAAACCCTCTATTTTAAGTTCTGGTGAAGTGGTCAAATTTTGAAAGTCGGACAGGATGATCTGATTTTGAAAATCGGACAGGGTGGTCCAATTGTGAAAATCGGACAGGGTGGTTTGATTGTGAAAATCGGATAGTTCGATTTCTACTTTGGTCCGATTTCCCTAGTCGAACAGGGGGGTCGGACTCCTGCGATAGGATCAGTGGTCCGATTGTGGTGCTAGGACCAATGGTCCGATTTTGGCATTGGGTCTGACTGCTGAAAATCGGATAGGGTGGTCTGATTCTAGGACTCGGATAGGGTGGTCCGATTCTGGGAATCGGACGGGGCTGGTCCGATTCCCAGCCCCGTCCGATTCTGGCTGATCCGATTTTGGGACTCGGACAGGATGGTCCAATTGTGAAAGTCGGACAGGGCGGTCCGATTCTCGCAGTGGGACGGTCCGACTCCAGAAATCGGGCGGTCTGATTTTGGGAATCGTACCCAGACAACTTGGTCCGACTGTGCAGACGATAGCCTGCGGGTTGCGCGTGATGAGTCAAGCTCAACGCCTACTCCATGGAATCATCCAATGCCTTCCAGATAGGTGCAAAACACTACAAGGAAATGCCAAATATACCTGGAATCACTGTGGTGCTCGAATCAAATGGCACTCCAAAATTTGTGCCCCTATATGCCTGTTTTCAGTACTAGCAAAACCCTTTCTGTTTTTCTTCTTTTTCCTATCCTAATCTTAATCTAATGCAACAAAAATAAAAAACAGAGATGGAGATGGATGGTCCTACTCTAATATTCAACAAAAAATCAAAATACTTACTTGCTCCAAGGATTAAAACCTCCTAAATCTCCTAACTATCTTGAGCACCAGTTCGGGCTGCAAACCCTACTTCTATGCTCGATTTGATACGCACGGCGCTCGAGGCTTGATTCCGTCGGTCCCGAAAACGAAACCAAAATGAAGGGGAGCTACGGAGCTCTACCCCGAGACCTACGGACTGCTTATTGATCAACCATTTCAAGCCGAGCGGCCATGGCTACCTCTCACATAGCCAACGTGCAATGCCTACCTTACGGGTGTAGTGAGCTTACCTTGATGCTCGATCGAGTTCCCTCCTCTCTCTTGCACTCTGCTAGCTCCACGATCCTTGCGGCAAGCTCAAGCAAGCTCAAACCCTCTTCGTCAAGCTCCATCCTCCATAGCCGCGCGAGAAAAGAGAAGAGAAGAGAAGAAGAGAAGATGACGAGAGAAGATGGGGAGCTTCTTCTCCACGATCCCTCACTCTCACACACTCACTCCCTCACTCCCTCACACTCCCTCAATCCCTCACTCAAGCACAAGCAAGAAGGCAAGAAACAAGAGAAGAAGAAGAAGATGCTTTGGCCACACACAAGAATGAGCTTCTCATTCACTTTTCAACTTTATATACAAAACCCTAAAGCCTTTTTGGGCTCATCCCCTTATCCCCTTTTTTACATGGCCAGCCGTGGCCTAGGTCCGTTTTCCCATTGTCCTCCTATCTTCTTAGCTTCCTTCCTACCACACATCTACCTTTACAAATTGCATAGGTGAGAGCCCAGCACTCCTTAAATTAAATCACGATGCGCATGCGCTCTTTTATAAAAGTATTGACTTGCGCTTTTCCTTGTGCGTCTTTCTCCCTTATTTGGGACTTTTTTGCGCTTCTTATGTTTCTAGATTTTCCTTGTGCACCTTTGTCTTCCATTTCACTTTTTCTTCTGCTTTAGCTTTTCCAGATTTTCCACCTTGTTCATCTAATAGTTAACAGTAGAACACAAGTTTTAACAGAGTTTTTAATGTGAAACATTTGTAAGTTCCATGACACACTAAACATCATAATACACATGCTTCATATGTAACTTTCACATGTTATTTTATACAAATGTAAACGTGCTTCTAGTAGGAAAAAAACCAGGGAGTTGTTGGTTGTAAAACTGTGGCTTCAAGTCCTAGTTTTGCAACTAGCTCAGCTCCCTACCTCTTTCCCCTCCTTGTTGTGTAATATTAATTGGACCTTAGTTTTATGAATCAAATCCACAAATTGTAAAAGACTAGATATAATAACATAGTTGTGAGTCAACAAAATGTTGAATGATAATATACAACAAGAATGACAAAAGACCCAAATGGTAAAAATGAAAGTTCTTGAATTGTGTACTTGTAAGCATACCAATTGTTTGAAGCCATATTAGACTTCACTTTTATTTAATTTTTTTACAAAGTATATGAAAATAATGCTATGAAATGCATGGAAATTTTCTATAATTAGCTTGCCTTGCAAAAATGAGATATGATAGAGTCTCAAAATACATGATAAATCTTAAAACATGCCTACCAAGATTATTTTATTAAGTGTTATAATAAGTAAAAATATATGCATAACAATGATAATCCACATCTTAAATTTTGCGACTTCTCGTAAATTATTTAGATATGACTCTCATATGTTATTGAAAATCTACATATACATCATGGCTTGGGGCAGCTACACCTTCAACATATCTAGATCAGTCATATTAGTATTTATGGAATCTTGTAGTACTCAAGCTAGCAAAATTATAACTCCTTGTGTCGAACTCACAACATCTTCATATGCCCCATAGTCTCTCCCCTTGCTTCTCTTGCTTTCTCTTGAAAATGGAAGCTTGCATCTTGTATTGTGCCCATCAAGTAACATTCTTTGCTCGTTATAGGCATACCCATGGATGGTGGAGAATGGAACCTAATAGCAACAAGCCTTAGATTCTATGTTGTATTAACATATATAAAAATGGCATAAAATTTGCATATAAACAATAATTTGGTAAACTAAGACAATGATACAAAACCAACCAATATTTAAGACAAAAACAAAAAGATGTCTACACACTCCCATAGTTCAAAACTTGTATAGCTTTTTTAAATGTTTGAATTAAGTTTGAATAATTATCTACAAGATTGGTTTTGAAATTTTGGCACTTATTCAAGATTTTGGCACAATTTTTTTAAGTGTAGGCTTAAATGTTGGAGACTACTTGAAACTTTATCAAAGAATACCAACAATCTATAGTTGTCTAACAACTTTCTTTTTTTATAAAGCATATGTATGAGAGTGTATTGAAATGGAAGTCTTTAAATTCATATGTCAGCCACCCCCTTTGTATTCTATTAATGTGAGATCATCGAAATCTCTTATCCTGTTCAGCTTCACCTGTATGCACTCAAAAACAATGAGTATATCCACAATGCACCACCTCAATAAAAACTGGAAGTAAAATCTCTATATTGACATCATTACATAAATACTCAATGACACTTGCAAGCGTTCTTCTTATAATATCATGAGTTGTTACTGTGCGCAAGATACATTGTAGTTCCTTATGATACTTAGTAGTAGCTGGATAATAGCCCCAACATGAAGTAGGCATCTGCAAAAGTGGAGTAAACACTTAAATATAGCGTAGGATATAATTAGTTACTACTAAACCGAATATGGCATAAAGGCCATTTCACATATGAGCCAAGCAATGACTATGAAGCTATCAAATTTCAATGGATATATCCCTGCAAAAAAGCAAGCACACCATTGCACCCTCCAAAAAAACACATATTTGCATGCATCCTTGCAAAAAAGCAAAATACCTTATTGCATCTTCTGAAGCACATCCTTGTATACAATGTTCATTGTTGTGACATTCACAATGCTCCCATTTCCATCCAACAAGACTCTCACACCACATGAGGATTTCACCCTTGAAAATGCAACATACAACTGCCCATGTGTAAATATTGGTATCTTCAAGTAAAGACCAACAACAGACAAAGTCTAGCCCTATGACTTATTAATGGTCATAGCAAATGCCAATTGAATAGGAAACTGCCTCCACCTCATAATAAATGGAAATTGCAAAGTGCTAGGAATAAAAGTGATCCTAGGAATGAAAACTCGTTCCCCTACATTTGTTCCTGTTATCATCTCACCATCTATCACCTTTCTATTGAATGCCTTACATATCAACCATGTACCATTACATAGACCTTTTCTTGGATTTAAGTTCCTAAGCAGAATAATATGTGCATTCATCTTTAGCAACAATAGATGGGGAGGAAACCCACCTCTAAGATCTAGTGTATTTAGACACTCTACGGAGTACAAAAATGAGCTACCCTTTGTCTTTGCAGTGGAATCTACACTATACTACTATATAACTTCTCCATGCATCAATTGCAATGCATGATGATTCAAAGAAGCCACCTCTCTATTCTGTGCTGCAAGTATAGCACGCTCCCTGAAATATGCTCCAAAGTCTGTCACAGTCGATACTTCACTGTACACACTATCAACCAAGGTTTCAATAGAGTGTCCTTTTAATACCATGCCAGATGGAATATGTAACTTATCACAATTCTTTGTAATACCCACTCCATACCCTATCCCTTGAATCCAACCAATAAACCCATTATTGATTACATCACCAACAGTTGACATCCGCATATTCCCAGACAACCTTAGCACCTTGACACACTGCCATAAATGAGAGTAACATAGTGTCACATTAACAATATCTTCATGGGAGCCCTTCATCACGACATGAAGGATTTTTCTAAAATCACCTCCAAGTAAAGTGACCTTTCCACCGAATGGTTTATCACAACTCATAATATCCCTTAAAGTTCTATCAATTGCCTCAAATGCATACCTATGCATCATGGGAGCCTCATCCCACAAAATAAGGCTCGACTGTCTCAATTGTTGAAAGAGATCGCTTTGAACAGGAATACTACAGGTGGATCGATTACTTAGATCTAATGGAATTTTAAACCTCGAGTGAGCGGTACAACCACCCTGTAGAAGCAAAGCAGCAATTCTAGATGATGTCGCCAATGCTATATGACGATCACTGTGTAGCCTAGCAAACAAACACTTATAAAGAAATTTCCTCCTAGCCATCGGGACCATCCAAAAAAAAAAACATCCTCAGAGTTTGCACCAATAGCATCCATAACTGCAGTATATGCAACTCTCTATATGTCATTCAACATTGCCTCCATAGAAAGACCAACTCTATGTTTCTATAGTATATCATATGCATATTCATCTTCTAAAAGAGCGTTAGTACCCAACTGAGAATCTGTTCAATGAGGTTGTGGAAATCCATCAAAGTAGGACAATCTTCGCCCATGCTGCCGTAAAAGGTTCTGAAGATACAATAAAGCCTTGTTTGATGCCTCTTGGTACAGAATTGTAGAAGATACATGTGTATGCTCTAGTTGCAATTTATATAAAATATCCTCTATCATTGGTGCCATAAACCTATCCCAAAGCTAAGCAGGCCGAGCAAGCTCACAAAAGACCAAAATTGCAACAAACAAAGCACATAATTGGGGACCAATCTACATAGAGGTAGCTTCTCCCAAGCAGAATAGTCGAGCCTCTAGATGAACACGATTGCATGCAAACCACTTTGTAAGAGTGGTTTTCTTAACATCTTCATTTTTCATAACATCTGATATATTGTTTGTATCCTGAAACACCACACAATTTTCACCATGCAAGTGCACATGCAATCGATGTATATCAGGCTTCTCATTGTGCAATGTATAGTCATATATTCACCAACATGCTTTTGAAGCATAAACATATCATGCATCTAAATAACTCTCAATCTCGTCCACTTCACGGATGCTCATACCATTCAATCCTGAGCTTCCAATAGAAAACTTAATGGTTACACGATCATGTCCCTTGTATATATACTTATACAAATACTTAACAGCAGCCACTGTTGAGCATACCTAAACATTTATATGTGCATTGTATTTCTTACTCAAGTAAGGATTGTATGGAACAATCCATTGAAGTAGTATTACCCCTTATTGTGACTGTGTTTCCATCATCCCGTCTTCTATAAATAGCATAGCCAGATCTATCAATACTTGTCACATTCACAAACCTCCAAGGAAAATTTTTAGTACATTGATCATCACGCATGCAAGGGCTCTTGGGATTCAACACACCGCAAGGACCATGGACATTGCACTTTGAGACATTTTCAAAAAAAGCTGAAAACCTTGCTTTATTAGGAAACTCAGTAATGGGACCTAAAATGGGCCGGCACTAGCTCATGCACTAGCCGGACCTCTATCATGCGCTCAACAACCCCACAGCCTCGCGGCCAGGAGCGTGGATGACACATACATCATCTTCCTAAACATCTTGCATTTGTATCACGTATCGTAGTCCAACTCTAACCCAATTAACACTCCTCAGAGGGAGTCCCAATACATTGCCAAATAGCACGAAGCACAAACATAGGAGGTCCTCCCACGGCTGACTGCCGCTACCTCACTGCGACTCTCCTACACCTTGGGGATTGGCCCCTCGATGCATTGCTAAACATATATAACACATTATCGCACACAAAATTCTCTCTTTTATGATTCGCGTATTTCCACGAGATATACCATGCTGCCTCACTTGCTTTCCCCTTAGACCCAACGCCTAGCCTACAGCTTGGACAACCTTACTCACTCAACGTTGGTCATGTTTCTAGAAAACAATTGCCATGCATCCAGGAGGTATTGTCTGATACTTTTTATCATTCATGCTTTATGCAAATTGTGAATGTCCACGTGCTCAAACAATTAAGAAAATCAGCATTGGTGCACATGTGGAAAACATTTCTTTCAATGAATTTAACTATCGCTCGTATACGGCATTGCATGAACCTAGCACCGAGAAACCCTCATGCTACTAGGTTCTTAATCTTTAATTATCGACCAACCTAAATGGTATGCATAGAAACCAGCAAGCTTTTCATCATTTCATTTAGCATTTAAACACTTTTTATACACTCTACCCCCTCACCCGTTTAGGTTGTGCATTATTGACCGGTTTAGGGTTCATTTTCCACATTTTTATTGTATAAAAAGCTATAAAAACTCACTAAAACATAGAGGTAGGGCTGAACTGAGGCTAAACCTCATACTTCAGACCCCCCATACATCCACAAACATGAATCTTATTTTTTCTTAATTTTTGGCACTCAAAATCTATTTTTCTCTATTTTTTCCTTATTTTTCCTATTTTTCTTGTATTTTTTGCAATATTAAATGATTGAAAATACAAAATGAGTTATGGGCTTTGCTGATCGGTCTTTACTAACCATGGATTGCCAAAAGGTCTTTATCATAAATGTCTAAAATTAGAACTTTTGGCAATCCATGGTTAGTAAAAACAGTTTTAAAAAATAATTGTGCTGCTTGTGATGCTGTTAAAGTTTTCTTACATGGAATGAAATATGCTTGTTTACTAAATCTATCTACAACTGTCCAAATCATATCATGGTTAGATTTAGTATTTGGTAAACCAGTAATGAAATCCATAGAAATTTGTTCCCAAGGTTTAGATGGAATAGACAAAGGCATAAGTAATCCATACTGTTTACCATGATGTCTCTTAACTCTTTGACAAATCAAACATTCAAAAACAAAGTTAGATACATCTGCATCCATATGCGGCCAATAAAAATCTTCAGTTAACATACGTAATGTAGATATGATACCTCTATGACCTTGATATGGGGGACAATGAATTTCATTCAAAACAAAAGATCGGAATGGAATGGTAATACACAATCTCTTTTCATAAAACATAAATCCATCATTATATGACAATGAATCAACATGAATGAAATTATTTTGAACTAATTTATTCCAATCAGAATGAAAAGTAAAATCCTGATGATATGTATCTTTCATAGCAATCAAAGAATCAAAAGATATGACAGAAATATTATGAATGGCACGTCTTCTACTCAATGCATCAGCCACTACATTTTCTTTTCCAGGTTGGTATTGAATGATAGGATGAAAACTTTGAATAAAGGAGGCCCATTTGATATGACGGTCAGAGATTTGGGGTTGGCTAAGTAAATGTCTAATACTTTGCTGATCGGTCTTTATCCTATATTTTCCATTTATATCTCAAAAACACCCAAATTTTCCATATTTTGCATATTTACGGGTTTTTCACTACTAATTTCATCCACAACACTTATGATTTTTTGATTTTCTGATCATAAACAGTTGGAAGATATTGCAAATAACATTATAATGCATAATCATCTCATGGGAACAAGTATTCATGAAGCAAATTGCATAAAAACACCATTTTCCTTTGTAAAAATGAGATTACCATTCTTTGTAGGTTTCGGGTTTTTATTTGCCATATCTCAGGACTGATTTCCAGCCACCATTAATGCTCATAATAGTCCACAATCAGCAACCTTCCTTCCTCTTACACCACGGAGCAATCTGGTCTTCATTGGACAAGCATCCATCATCCATTCTTCTTCCTCTTCACCACATGAATCTGCCTTTAGGGGAGAGAGAGGGAGGAGAGAGAAAAACTGAAATCAGAATTCTTCATAGAGACCACCATTTGACGAGCGAGAGGCGGCGATATGACCAGCAAGGAGAAGGTAGACAAGGCCAATGATGATTTGTATAGGTTGTGTGTAGCAGGCATGTTGCCTCTCATCCTCCCATGGCGTGATTTTCGGCGCCATCTGTTCCTCACGTTTTCTTCTTCCTCTCATGCCCACGATTCGTCATATTGCATGCCTTTTGGTTGGGGGGCTAAAATTCCCCCAAAGGGCACCCCCCCTTTGGTCCATGTTGTGGCCACCCTTTCAAATCTTGACCATTTCTTGGCCTTTTCCCTGTCCGGACTCGGAATTGAGCTTTGAAAAATCCTGGGCGTCCGGCTTGGCATCTCGCATTGGCTAGTAACTCTTGTCAACCCGCACGATAGTCTGAAAAATTATGAAAAATCAACAAATGTTGCTCGGCGCCTTTAAAGCACTTTGACGCTTAAAATCGTCTTAGATCCAGCCGTCGCCTTTGACGTTGAATATTTTTCCCTTGATATTCATAATTTTTAGCTATTTTTAAGCACTTCTCGACACCAAAATTCTGCTCTCATTGGTGACCACAGGATAGGGCGAATCAGCTCGTCGAATCCACGAACATATTTGCACATAAACAACCAATAGAAGCATCAAGCTGATACAAAATAGACAGAAACTTAAATCACAACACAGTGCTCACCCTACCCCCCTGACAGAACCAAGGCATGACATCCACAAGGAGTAGGCCTAGCATCATCTGATAGAAGATCCGAAGCTAGTCACTAACCAGCTGCTCTAACACGGCCAAACTAAAAATAACGGTCAAAGAGGTTGCCCTAAGTGGTGGTCTGAACTACCTACCTAACTAAGGACAACACAACTAGGAATTCCTACTAGACGAGGACTCCTATAGCCTGATCAAGAAGTATTTTCTTGTAACACATCTCTTCTTTTAGGGTTTTTATTTTTCATACTCGGGTATGTAAAAAGGAGGGAGCTGAGTGTAGTGACCCAAGGAGAACAGGGCATCAGTCTTAGGACCTATCTCGGTACCCAAGAACCTACCAAGCCCTCGCAAGGCGACACTTAATCCTTTTTTAAGGCTCACTTTTATTTTCGCTCCAACCTTTCTTAATTTCTTTTTTCCAGCAAGATGCCACCCCTAGGAAGACAAGGCATCGGCCCCAGGTCTGACTCGTCCCCAGGAACCTACCAGGCCTTCGCTAGGCAATGATCAACTGCTTATAAATTTTTCCTTTCTTTTCTTCTTCAATTATTACAGGGGTTAGAACCCCTTTTTACACACCTTTGTATATATTTATTTTCTTGAATATATTCAGGGTTTTATTTCCCTTTATCATCATTATTTTCCTTCTGCAGGCTTCTCTAACTGCCTCACAACTAACAAGAACTCCTGGAACGGTTGCCTAGCAGGCTAGCAGAACAGGGTCACTAGGACTTCCTTCTAAAACAGGTCTTGCAATGCCTCACAATGTCTTTACAGGAGGCAATGACTACTCAAACCTCCCTCAAACATACTGAACCAAAACCTCGGGACTTCATGCCTTGGACGTCGGTCCCCAACAAGAAACGAAAAACCCCTTAACAAGTACACAACCACATATATCATAAAAACCACAGTACTCATAAAGGATAGATATCACTTGGATAGGGCCACAAGAAGCGTCGATGCCGCGCCAAAGGCTCCCTCCAGCTCCACGGAATCTGTCAAGCACAGGACTCAAACAAGAAACCATTAACCGCACCTGCACTAAACAGACAACTGGCCCTCTTGGCCTAATGAAATAAAACACTTCACTACAAAACTGAATCGGCCCTCTTGGCCTAACGAAATAAAGCATTCAAAACCTCGCAACACTGGCCCTCTTGGCCTTGAGATCAAACGGAATAACACCTACATATCCTTCCCTGGAAGAATCCAGATATATAATAATAGGCTCCCTCCCAAGGAAGAAAAACAGGCTCGTAGCCCTAAACTAAATGCATGAGGTTATGACCCATCCCTCCTGCATAGATAGCAAGAGGCGTATGCATGATATGTTGTCTAATTAACCTATGGGTCCCAGATAATAAGGGTAAATTGGTTTCGGCTACTCTTGGCATCACCCATATCAACCATCGTCTGCCATATATTGCATGTCCTGATAACATACGCCACAAGCGACCAGGTCATGTTTCATCATTGATCACAATAACCAAACTAGGACCACATTTAAAGAAGAGGTCTTCCTCATAAGCAAGATTTGCTAATGAATTCGCAAACTGATTCCAGTAATGTGGAATCAGCTGAAAAGACACTCTCTCAAACTCCTCTAGGAGGGCCATCGCAGTCCGATGATACATACAAAGAATGGGATTCTGCACTGTGTATGTCCCATCTAGCTGATTCAAGATCAACTGGGAATTCCCTTTTACTAACAATCGACGAATACCATCTTGTTTGGCAATATACAGTCCCATAATCAAGGCTTTATACTCTACCATATTGTTAGTGAATCCTACCCCGAGATAAGCAGCTAACTTCATCGCAGCTCGACGTCGGGGGTCTCGGATTACTACTCCAACACTCCCTTTTTTATTAGGGCCCCTGGACGCTCCGTCAAAATATAATGTGTACGTCCACAATGGGTTTAATAGCCCGCCATCACAAACTCCTCTATTCGTAATTATGGTAATCAAAGTTTAGCATGTTGAGAGGATGAACTGATGGCTCCATCCCACTTTCTTCATTGAACTCAACAGGGATACTCGTCAACAGTCGTAAACAGTGATGGCAGAAGACTTTGATCTCCCAAACAAAGGTTCCGTCTTCTTGCTCAATCACTTTATATCCTTTGCTCCACCAGATGAGTTTCCCCTGATGGTATCTTTGCTCCAGATATGGGTGCTCCAAATATGGGATTAACTGATCCATCAACCGACTTTAAGCTCTTCCGCAAGTCTCAGATCATTTCTAACATGGACCTGCAATGCATTTTCTTTGTATTAGCAGACTTAGAAATAATAAGGTTTAATCTTATTAAGATTAACCTTATTCTTAAACTCTACTCCCTGTAGATCAGCTAATAGGGCTGTATACCTATTCTTCCCTAACCGGACGATCTTATAGGGGCCATCCCATTTAGGCTCCAATTTTCCTGGGAACAGCTCCCTGCGCGCATCGTAATACAAAACCAGTTGTTCTTTCTTAAAGGTATACTTCTTCGTTTTTAGGTCATGCAATTGTTTCATGCGACGTTTAGCCACCTCTTGATGTAATAGACTTTGCAACTTAATTTCATCTAGGTGTGCTAAGGTCATAAATCGCTCTAATAGGGCGTCCTCATTACCCAAAGAATGGTTTATTGCAAATCTAATGGTCGGCAACTCAATTTCTAAGGGTAAAATGCACTCCTCACCATAAACTAGTTTGAACGGCGTATGGCCAGTGGCTCGCTTGAACGTGGTATTATATGCCTATACTGCCACATATAGCTTCTTATCCCAGTCGCGTTTCTTTTCAGATACGACTTTCAATAGGATACCCACAAGATGCTTGTTGGTACTTTCAACCTGCCCATTTGCCTGCGGATTATAAGGAGTTATTTTGTTGTGCTTGATCTGCCAAGCCTCTGTCAAGCTTTTAATCACTTTGTTCAGGAAATGGGTTCCACGGTCCGACACCAATTCTTTAGGTGGACCAAAACGGCATATTATCTGTTCTAGAAGGAAACTAGCAGTCTCTTTAGCATCATCTTTCCTTGTTACACATGCTTCTGACCACTTTGTGAAGTAGTCAATTGCTACAATAATATACCTCTTTTGCGCAGTCGACGACGGAGTAATAAGACCCACAAAGTCTATTACCCACTTCTCAAATGGAAGTATCGCCATAATATGGGTGAGTGGTCTTTTCCTATTCTCTCGACTATCATGTCGTTGACAAATATCGCATCTCTTAACATACGCAAACGCATCCTGGAAGATGGCAGACCACCAATAACCTGCTCTTAAAGCCTTCTTGCTATAAGCCGTCCAGCAAAATGGCCTTCGCAAGCGGAATCATGGCACTCTTCCAAAATGAATGGCACCTCGTCAGGCATCACACATCGGCGATAGATGTCATCAACCCCTTGCCGATATAATGTACCTGCGATCAAGTCAAACTTTAATGCCTATTGCTTAATTTTCCTTCTCTCAGCTTTAGATAGTTCGGATCCAGCCTCTCCTGTCGATAAATAATGTGTTATTGCAGCATACCAGGAGGGAATAGACGCCGTATCTATTTTAAATAACAAATCCATATCACTACCTTCAGTCACAGATTCTTTCGGCTCCCCAAAGTCCACAAGACATTCCACAATACCCTGTAACCTTGGTAGCTTACTCCTGATTTCATAATCAAACTCCTGCAAAGTGATTAACCACTTCGCTAGACGATCAGGCGGCTGCAGCTTATTCATCAATAATCGAAGCCCCTCCACCTTCGTATAAAGCACAACTTTCTCATAGAGGATATAATGCCTGAATTTCTTGGTCTCAAAGACCATCGCCAGACACAACTTCTCCATGTAGGTATAATTGATCTCGGATACCCCCAGCTTCCGGCTAGCAAAAGCAATCGGGTGATACCACTTTTCTTCCCAATTTGGGCTAAACAACAGCTGATACTATGCATGGTGGCTGCTGAAAATATATAGAACACCTCACCTCTTTTAGGTGCTTTTAAAACGGGAGCTTTTACTAGCTCCTGCTTCACATCCTCGAAAGCTACCTTACAGGGGCCACTCCATACAAACAAACAGCTAAAGGACAATAGATTTGTAAGTGGCAACGTTCTTTCTGCCAAGGCGTTTATGAATCTATGGTAATAACCAACCGAAGACAGAATGGAGTGTGTGGTGGACCCATGGCAACTATGACTTTGACCTTCTCGGGATTTGTTGCAATTCCTACCGAACTGACCACATGGCCCAGCAATAGCCCATAAGGTACACCAAAAACACACTTCCGTGGGTTTAGAGCGATACAAAATTGTCTGCAGTGCTCAAATCATTTTCTTAAAATGATCAGCTGCCTTTCTCTCACGGTGGCGGCCCCTAAGTCATCAATAAACACCTTCAACTCTTCAGGGGATATGTCACCGAATGTCTTATCTGATGTTCGTTGCCACGAACCAGGCGCATTGCATAAACCAAAGGCCATCACATGGTACGCAAAAGTACCAAAGACAGTAATAAAATTTGTTTTCAACTTGTCCTCTTCTGCAATTGCCATCTGGTTATATCCTAGAAAGCAATCCATAAATGAATATATCTCCCTACCCGCTAATTGATCCAAAATCTGGTCAATAAATGGCAATGGGTAGTAATCCTTAACCGTCTGCTTATTCAGCTCTCTAAAATCCACACATAATCGGATCTGATTATTTTTCTTCTTCCTGATAACAACGGGTGAACACCATTCTGTGTGTTGTACAGGAAAAATCAAACTCACTTTCGGAAGCTTCTGTAACTCCTCAAATAGCCCATCCCTCAGTTCAAAAGGCATATGCCTTACTTTCTGACGCACAGGACGACTGCCCTCTTTTATAGGAATAGTATGAACAGCCAGGCTGGGAGGAATGCCTCTGAGCTCATCATAACTCCAGGCAAAGATATCGCGAAACTCTTGAATCAAGGACACATAGTCCTCCCTTTCTGCTGAGCTGAGCATGGAACCTAATTTAATTGGCCACGAATCATTTGGCATGCCAAGGTCTAGCTCGATAACATCTGCATCTCTTATACGATCTTGGGCCTCTATCGGCTCATTCAAAGTGATCTGATAGATGTCTTCCGTGGTGGATCCCTCTTTGGACTCATCACTCGATGATGTCTCATTGGCGGATAAATCCTCTAATGTCTCCAATTCTATAGAAGATAGAGGAGCTCTCTCACTCTGCGGGGACTCAGGATAGGCATCAATCACCACGCGCTGAGCACCTCTGCCAAATATCAGCTGACCGGCGGGTATATCCACTTGACAATTCGCTTGCAAGATCCAAGGTCGTCCAAGTAATACTTGGTAACTTGGACGCCCTGCAAAACGAATTACCCTAAAGTCCAGCAGGCATTCTACATTTGCAACAGTGACATGGACCTTAGTAATGCAGCCTTTCGGCTATCTCAAACTATCATCCGCCATTCTAAGAATTGTGGAGGTATCTTTCTGGATCGCAAGACCCAACCTTTCCATCAGTTCAGAACTCATGATGTTAACAGATGATCCTGTGTCGACAATGGCATAATCTACTAATATCCCATCGACATAGGCTGCAACCCTTGGGCAATGCTTCTCAGCAAGCTCAAACCAGTCATCACCAATTCACACAATACCCAAAGGTTCTACGATATACCCGGTACGCAGGATCTTTCTAAATTCCTTGCGTACTCCTGGGGAAAGCTTAATAAGCTGTAAAAGATTCACATCCGGCTTGACTTCACAAAGGGAGCTTGCCAAATCAAATTCATGATAGTTCGGTAGAGTTCGCTTTTCACGCCAAACCATCCGCTCTTTAGGTCGTTGAACCGGCTTTATTGCCTCTTTTTTAACTTTCACCTTCTTCTTCGGTGGTTCTTTATCCTTCTTAACATCGGCTTTACTCTCCACGGGCTTCAGAGGTCCCCCTTCCATGGCAGGATCCAAAACTTGCGTTCCTTTGTCGCCCTGTTTAGGGTTTCTGTCAACATGCTTATCCTTGTCGGCCTCTCTATCCTTTTGACCTCTTGTAAGGACATCTTGCAGATTAGAGGTTTCAGTGTCATTAACGTGCACAGCCTCAATCAAACTAACCCCACTACCACTAGGCAGCTCCTCCACTGTAGTCTTTGGTCGTTGGAGTATTTGTTTAGGTCCGTCTTCTCGCTGGGAATCATTTCCTTGCACACGATGATTAACAGGTCCTGGTTGCCGATTACCTCGCTGGAGGGAACTAATCTTACTCCAGCAAGTGGCTGCTAAATGGCCGGATTTCCCACAGATGTCGCACTTGACATTTGGGCAATTTCATGGATAATGTTGCCCACCATACCATTTGCAGCTAAACCTCGAAGGTGCACCCTCATCTGGGTATCTACTTCCTATCAAATTTTGTTGTTTTTTAAGAAAGTTGACATCAACGGCTATTTGTCGATACTGCTCCGTAATCATGTCGGTATAATGCTTCATCATGTCCTTAACCTCGCCAAGAACATTGGAAGCGCTCGATTCGTAGCCTTGATCGTTACCCTATCGTTCCATCGGCCTAACAATTCGATTAGGCACTGGTTGTTGAACCACAGGCACGGTATTAGAATTAACTGCCTGGCCTCCACCATTTGGAGCCATTTGACTGCCTATAGGCATCGACATGCTAGGGGGAGCTGGTAATAAAGGCACATTCTGCATCATGTTCCCTCTCCCATTAGGATTAGCCATCGCTATCCCTTGGCTACCACTGCCATTGGCCGTCGCCATATTACTTCCCAATGCTAGACCCATATTCGAATTGCCTCGAGAGGCATAAGCTGCTTATAGTCGGGATTCCACTTCTTGTGCTCGTGTGATGGCAGTATTTATATCCCCCAAAGGGACACTACTCAACTGCAACTGAATATTAAAGTCCAAGCCATTCAGAAATATTGCAATTGGGCAGCTACGGGAATAGGAATAGAGGTGTCAAACTTACGAAAAACCTCTTTTATTTTCTTCGCGTAAGCACGAATATCCTCGTGTGGTTCTTGGCGGGTTATGTTGAGTACACGCAACCAATATTGCCCACCCCTTTCAGAGGCAAACTCCCTTCGAAAAGCTCCGTAAAATGCATCAATATTCAATATGGTTATGGCTTCTAAACCATGATACCATATGGCAGCACTTCCTTTGAGAGTCATGTTAAAGAACATCATTAAATGTCCTTCTTCTTGGATGCGACAGTTAAACGTTAGCTTTTGAAACTCCCTGATGTGGAGTTCCGCATCTTCCTCAACTAGCCCATTAAAAATGGGTAGCAGGTAACCTAGAGCCGGCAAATTCGTCATTCCTGTAGGAATTGCAATAGGCTGCGCCATGACGGAAATTGGATTTGCACTAGAAATAGGGGACGGTGGGGTTACACCTCCCGCACTTGATGTAGACTAGCTTATGGAAGAAAGGGGAGCACTAGAGCTTCCACCTTCTCCTAACTTACTGCTTGTGGCCCCAAGACCACTAGATCCACTCCCTCGTAAGGGTTCAGCACCGCTACGCTTAGGGGAATACCTCCTAAGAATTTCAGCACGTCGCCTAGCTCTTTTATCTCTCTCTTGCTTTTGGATTCTAGCTAGACGATGCTTATCAGTGAATAATGGATCAATCTTAGTATCCTTTGGCATAAACTGCTAACTGGTCCTTAGATAACCACGATTCGAGGACCGCCACTTCTAAACGGCTCCCGGCAGACGCACCACTAATGGGACCTAAAATGGGCCGGCACTGGCTCATGCACTAGCCGGATCTCTATCATGCGCTCAACAACCCCACAGCCTCGCGGCCAGGAGCGTGGATGACACATACATCATCTTCCTAAACATCTTGCGTTTGTATCACATATTGTAGTCCAACTCTAACCCAATTAACACTCCTCAGAGGGAGTCCCAACACATTGCCAAATAACACGAAGCACAAACATAGGAGGTCCTCCCACGGCTGACTACCACTACCTCACTGCGACTCTCCTACACCTTGGGGATTGGCCCCTCGATGCGTCGCTAAACATATATAACACATTATCACACACAAACTTCTCTCTTTTATGATTCGCATATTTCCAGGAGATATACCATGCTGCCTCACTTGCTTTTCCCTTAGACCCAATGCCTAGCCTACAGCTTGGACAACCTTACTCACTCAACGTTGGTCATGTTTCTAGAAAACAATTGCCATGCATCCAGGAGGTATTATCTGATACTTTTTATCATTCATGCTCCATGCAAATTGTGAATGTCCACGTGCTCAAACAATTAAGAAAATTAGCATTGGTGCACATGTGGAAAACATTTCTTTCAATGAATTTAACTATCGCTCGTATACGGCGTTGCATGAACCTAGCACCGAGAAACCCTCATGCTACTAGGTTCTTAATCTTTAATTATCGACCAACCTAAATGGTATGCATAGAAACCAGCAAGCTTTTCATCATTTCATTCAGCATTTAAACACTTTTTATACACTCTACCCCCTCACCCGTTTAGGTTGTGCATTATTGACCGGTTTAGGGTTCATTTTTCACATTTTTATTGTATAAAAAACTATAAAAACTCACTAAAACATAGAGGTAGGGCTGAACTAAGGCTAAACCTCATACTTCAGACCCCCCATACATCCACAAACATGAATCTTATTTTTCCTTAATTTTCGGCACTCAAAATCAAAATTTTCTCTATTTTTTTCCTTATGTTTCCTATTTTTCTTGTATTTTTTGCAATATTAAATGATTGAAAATACAAAATGAGTTATGGGTTGTAGCCCTTAGGTTCATTTGTAGCAAAATCACAAGTTTAGTTGGTGTGTCTTATTATATTTTCCATTTATATCTCAAAAACACCCAATTTTTCCATATTTTGCATATTTACGGGTTTTTCACTACCAATTTCATCCACAACACTTATGATTTTCTGATTTTCTGATCATAAATAGTTGAAAGATATTACAAACAACATTATAATGCATAATCATCTCATGGGAACAAGTATTCATGAAGCAAATTGCATAAAAACACAATTTTCCTTTGTAAAAATGAGATTACCGTTCTTTGCAGGTTGCGGGTTTTTATTTGCCATATCTCAGGACTGATTTCTAGCCACCATTAATGCTCATAACAGTCCACAATCAGCAACCTTCCTTCCTCTTACACCACGGAGCAATCCGGTCTTCATTGGACAAGCATCCATCATCCATTCTTCTTCCTCTTCACCACATGAATCTGCCTTTAGGGGAGAGAGAGGGAGGAGAGAGAAAGACTGAAATCAGAATTCTTCACAAAGATCACCATTTGACGAGCGAGAGGTGGCGATATGACAAGCAGGGAGAAGGTAGACAAGGCCAATGATGATTTGTATAGGTTGTGTGTAGCAGGCATGTTGCCTCTCATCCTCCCATAGCGTGATTTTCGGCGCCATCTGTTCCTCACGTTTTCTTCTTCTTCTCATGCCCACAATTCTTCATATTGCATGCCTTTTGGTTGGGGGGTTAAAATTCCCCCAAAGGGCACCCCCCCTTTGGTCCATGTTGTGGCCGCCCTTTCAAATCTTGACCATTTCTTGGCCTTTTCCCCGTCTAGACTCGGAATTGAGCTCTGAAAAATCTTGGGCGTCCGGCTTGGCATCCAGCATTGGCCAGTAACTCTTATCAACCCGCATGACAGTCTGAAATATTATGAAAAATCAACAAATGTCGCTCGGGCGCCTTTAAAGCACTTTGACGCTTAAAATCGTCCTAGATCCAGCCGCCGCCTTTGACGTTGAATATTTTTCCCTTGATATTCATAATTTTTAGCTATTTTTAAGCACTTCTTAACACCAAAATTCTGCTCTCATTGGCGACCACGAGATAGGGCGACTCAGCCCGTCGAATCCACGAACATATCTGCACATAAACAACCAATAGAAGCATCAAGCTGATACAAAATAGACAGAAACTTAAATCATAGCACAGGGCTCACCCTACCCCCTGACAGAACCAAGGCATGACATCCACAAGGAGTACACCTAGCATCATCTGATAGAGGATCCGAAGCTAGTCACTAACCAACTGCTCCAACACGGCCAAACTAAAAAGAACGGTCAAAGAGGTTGCCCTAAGTGGTAGTCTGAACTACTTACCTAACTAAGGACAACACAACTAGGAATTCCTACTAGACGAGGACTCCTATAGCCTGATCAAGAAGTATTTTCTTGTAACACATCTCTTCTTTTAGGGTTTTTATTTTTCATACTCGGGTATGTAAAAAGGAGGGAGCTGAGCATAGTGACCCAAGGAGAACAGGGCATCGGCCTTAGGACCTGTCTCGGTACCCAAGAACCTACCAAGCCCTCGCAAGGCGACACTTAATCCTTTTTTAAGGCTCACTTTTATTTTCGCTCCAACCTTCCTTAATTTCTTTTTTCCAGCAAGATGCCACCCCTAGGAAGACAAGGCATCGGCCCCAGGTCTGACTCGTCCCCAAGAACCTACCAGGCCTTCGCTAGGCAATGATCAACTGCTTATAAATTTTTCCTTTCTTTTCTTCTTCAATTATTACAGGGGTTAGAACCCCTTTTTACACACCTTTGTATATATTTATTTTCTTGAAGATATTCAGGGTTTTATTTCCCTTTATCATCATTATTTTCCTTTTGCAGGCTTCTCTAACTGCCTCACAACTAACAAGAACTCCTGGAACGGCTGCCTAGCAGGCTAGCAGAACAGGGTTACTAGGACTTCCTTCTAAAATAGGTCTTGCAATGCTTGACAATGTCTTTACAGGAGTCTATGACTACTCAAACCTCCCTCAAACATACTGAATCAAAACCTCGGGACTTCATGCCTTGGACATCGGTCCCCAACAAGAAACGAAAAACCCCTTAACAAGTACACAACCACATATATCATAAAAACCACAGTACTCATAAAGGATAGATATCACCTGGATAGGGCCACAAAAAGCGTCGATGCCGCGACAAAGGCTCCCTCCAGCTCCACGGAATCTGTCAAGCACAGGACTCAAACAAGAAACCATTAACCGCACCTGCACTAAACAGACAACTGGCCCTCTTGGCCTAATGAAATAAAACACTTCACTACAAAACTGAATCGGCCCTCTTGGCCTAACGAAATAAAGCATTCAAAACCTCGCAACACTGGCCCTCTTGGCCTAATGAGATTAAACAAAATAACACCTACACATCCTTCCCTGGAAGAATCCAGATATACAATAATAGGCTCCCTCCCAAGGAAGAAAAACAGGCTCGTAGCCCTAAACTAAATGCATGAGGTTATGACCCATCCCTCCTGCATAGATAGCAAGAGGTGTACCCATGATATGTTGTCTAATTAACCTATGGGTCCCAGATAATAATGGTAAATTGGTTTCGGCTACTCTTGGCATCACCCATATCAACCATCGTCTGCCATATATTGCATGTTCTGATAACATACCCCACAAGCGACCAGGTCCTGTTTCATCATTGATCACAATATCCAAACTAGGACCACAATTAAAGAAGAGGTCTTCCTCATAAGCAAGATTTGCTAATGAATCCGCAAACTGATTCCAGTAACGTGGAATCAGCTGAAAAGACGCTCTCTCAAACTCCTCTAGTAGGGTCATCGCAGTCCGATGATACATACAAAGAATGGGATTCCGCACTGTATATGTCCCATCTAGCTGATTCAGGATCAACTGGGAATCCCCTTTTACTAACAATCGACGAATACCACCTTGTTTGGCAATATACACTCCCATAATCAAGGCTTTATACTCTGCCATATTGTTAGTGAATCCTACCTTGAGATAAGTAGCTAACTTCATCGCAGCTCGACGTCGGGGGTCTCGGATTACTACTCCAACACTCCCTTTTTTATTAGGGCCCCTGGATGCTCCATCAAAATATAATGTGTACGTCCACAATGGGTTTACACAGCCGGCCATCACGAACTCCTCTATTCGTAATTATGGTAATCAAAGTTTAGCATGTTGAGAGAATGAACCGACGGCTCCATCCCACCTTCTTCATTGAACTCAACAGGGATACTCGTCAACAGTCGTAAACAGTGATGGCAGAAGACTTTGATCTCCCAAACAAAGGTTTCGTCTTCTTGCTCAATCACTTTATATCCTTTGCTCCACCAGATGAGTATCCCTTGATGGTATCTTTGCTCCAAATATGGGTGCTCCAAATATGGGATTAACCGACCCATCAACTGACTTTAAGCTCTTCCGCAGGTCTCAAATCATTTCTAGCATGGACCTGCAATGCATTTTCTTTGTATTAGCAGAATTAGAAATAATAAGGTTTAATCTTATTAAGATTAACCTTATTCTTAAACTCTACTCCCTGTAGATCAGCTAATAGGGCTGTAGACCTATTCTTCCCTAACCGGACGATCTTATAGGGGCCATCCCATTTAGGCTCCAATTTTCCTGGGAATAGCTCCCTACGCGCATCGTAATACAGAACCAGTTGTCCTTTCTTAAAGGTATACTTCTTCGCTTTTAGATCATGCAACTGTTTCATGCGACGTTTAGCCACCTCTTGATGTAATAGACTTTGCAACTTAATTTCACCTAGGTGTGCTAAGGTCATAAATCGCTCTAATAGGGCGTCCTCATTACCCAAAGAATGGTTTATTGCGAATCTAATGGTCAGCAACTCAATTTCTAAGGGTAAAACGCACTCCTCACCATAAACTAGTTTGAACGGCGTATGGCCAGTGGCTCGCTTGAACGTGGTATTATATGCCCATACTGCCACATATAGCTTCTTATCCCAGTCGCGTTTCTTTTCAGATACGACTTTCGATAGGATACCCACAAGCTGCTTGTTGGTACTTTCAACCTGCCCATTTGCCTGCGGATTATAAGGAGTCGTTTTGTTGTGCTTGATCTGCCAAGCCTCTGTCAAGCTTTTAATCACTTTGTTCAGGAAATGGGTTCCACGGTCTGACACCAATTCTTTCGGTGGACCAAAACGGCATATTATATGTTCTAAAAGGAAACTAGCAGTCTCTTTAGCATCATCTTTCCTTGTTGCATGTGCTTTTGACCACTTTGTGAAGTAGTCAGTTGCTACAATAATATACCTCTTTTGTGCAGTCGACGACGGAGTAATAGGACCCACAAAGTCTATTCCCCACTTCTCAAATGGAAGTATCACTATAATAGGGGTGAGTGGTCTTTTCCTATTCTCTCGACTATCATGTCGTTGACAAATATCGCATCTCTTAACATACACAAACGCATCCTGGAAGATGGCAGGCCACCAATAACCTGCTCTTAAAGCCTTCTGTGCTGTAAGCTGTCCAGCAAAATGGCCTCCGCAAGCGGAATCATGGCACTCTTCCAAAATGAATGGCACCTCGTCAGGCATCACACATCGACGATATATGTCATCAACCCCTTGCCGATATAATGTACCTGCAATCAAGGCAAACTTTAATGCCTGCTGCTTAATTTTCCTTCTCTCAGCTTTAGATAGTTCGGATCCAGCCTCTCTTGTCGATAAATAATGCATTATTTCAGCATACCAGGAGGGAATAGATGCCATATCTATTTTAAATAACAACTCCATGTCACTACCTTCAGCCACAGATTCTTTCGGCTCCCTAAAGTCCACAAGACATTCCACAATACCCTGTAACCTTGGTGGCTTACTCCTGATTTCATAATCAAACTCCTGCAAAGTGATTAACCACTTCACTAGACGATCAAGCGGCTGCAGCATATTCATCAATAATCGAAGCCCCTCCGGCTTCGTATAAAGCACAACTTTCTCATAGAGGATATGATGCCTGAATTTCTTGGTCCCAAAGACCATCGCTAGACACACTTCTCCATGTAGGTATAATTGATCTCGGATACCCCCAGCTTCCAGCTAGCAAAAGCAATCGGGTGATACCACTTTTCTTCCCAAATTTGGGCTAAACAGCAACTGATACTATGCATGGTGGCTGCTGAAAATATATAGAACACCTCACCTCTTTTAGGTGCTTTTAAAACGGGAGCTTTTACTAGCTCCTACTTCACATCCTCGAAAGCTACCTTACAGGGGCCACTCCATACAAACAAACAGCTAAAGGACAATAGATTTGTAAGTGGCAACGTTCTTTCTGCCAAGGCGTTTATGAATCTACGATAATAACCAACCGAAGACAGAAAGCTATCAACTTCTTTTGGAGTGCGTGGTGGACCCATGGCAACTATGACTTTGACCTTCTCGGGATCTGTCACAACTCCTAACGAACTGACCACATGGCCCAGCTATGCCCATAAGGTACACCGAAAACACACTTCCGTGGGTTTAGAGCGATACAAAATTGTCTGCAACGCTCAAAGCATTTTCTTAAAATGATCAACTGCCTTTCTCTCACGATGGCGGCCCCTAAGTCATCAATAAACACCTTCAACTGTTTGTTGCCACGAACCAGGCGCATTGCATAAACCAAAGGCCATCACATGGTACACAAAAGTACACATGAAAACCTGCAAGAAAACTCTCCTTCTCACCAAGAATCCATGCTCTCCAATCACACAAGAAAGAGGCACACAAGAAATAGATAGATTAAAACCATCCTCACTCTCTTCCTCTTCCTTACTCTTCATGAGATCTTGTAAAGGAGCACAAGAGAGGGAAACAAGAACAAGAAGGCAAGTGTTGTGCCAAAATGAGAGAAAGGGAAATGAACCGTGAGAAGAGAAGATAAAGAAAGAGAGAGGGTGTAACCACCTCAACCTCCCACCTCCCCAAATCCCACAGCTGCAACCACCTCCTTTTCCTTTCTTGAATTATAAAATTCAAATTTGCATACATGGACTAAGGTCTAAGGACCTTTCATTTTTAGCATGAGACAAAAGGGTTTGACCTTTCCTTTTCCTAGCAATATTTTATAGTGTGTCTCTTTTGGACTACACATTTTACATTGCTTCATATTTGAAATCTTGACAAAGGGGTACAATTGCAATTAGTCATTTTACAAAAAGTTGTTTCCATGTAAGCACATTTTTGTGTCTTTATTTGCACTGATTTGTCGGTCATCATTCCTCCCACACTTAAGTGTGAAGCGTCCCCGCGAACAAATTTGAAGAAGAACCACAATCATCACTTATTTTTATCTTCAATCTTCATTTCTTTTCTTCATCATCTTTGAATTGCCATTGGATAGGGAAGGAAAATAACACACAAAATAGAATCACAACAAGGACGTTAAAGCCTAGGTCACAAACATTCCACAAGAAAAATTCACCAAGCACACAAAAGATAGGGCTTTTAACCAACTTGCACACAAGAATAACTTCACACTTAGGATAGACAGAAAAAAAACCACACCATAAAGCTCATAATAAAAAGCCGAGAAAGATAATCATTCATCATACCCTCTCTAAAGATACAACAATGTAGTTCTCCACCCAGTAAATGTGTTTCAAAAAAAACATGGAAAATAGGTTTTATTGAAGATAAAACAAAAAGAAAGAGAAAAAGGCTTGTGTGTTTTGGAGAAGGGTGATCTTGCTAAGCAGTAGAATCGAATTTAGGATAAGAGAAGATGTCCACATGAACCACTACCAAAAAGGTTTTTATTTAAAAGACTAATGGTTCAATTTTTTTTAAAAAAAACTTTTGGGGTCAATGCCAAAGGATGCTGTATGGATGGATAAGACCAGGGGGCGTAACGACCGCGTGGAAGGAGACGAGCAAGTAAAGGAGGATGAGACAGAGCCAATGTCGCCTCCACCATCAAATCGGATCCATGGGGTACAGGCTGGATTGAAATCATATGAGCTTGGTTTCCGCACATTGGAAGGTTCCACCTAGTGAGGCTAGGTGAAGGAGGATGTGTTCAAGATGATCGTTATGTTGCTGTGTGGAGGATGAAGAGTAAGGGAAGGATGGAGGATGCTGTGATTGCTACATGTGATGGAATCCGTCATGCTACAGGGGGCGAACAGTGGACGACTACCACTTAAGTGATGACAAGTCTCGAGATGATGTAGGGAGCGAGGGCGAACAGTGGACGACTACCACTCAAGTGATGACAAGTCTCAAGATGATGTAGGGAACGAGGGAGAACATGTCGGCCCACCAGAGAAGAGTTGGGTAGAGTAGGTGGAAGGGGCGAAAGAGGAGGAGAAGGCGGGGGTGGACAAAGAGCTGCGGGGAAGATTAGTGGGTTGAATGGGGGTTTAGGAGTGGCAGGTGGAAGTGGACGAGGGCAGGGAGGAGGCGACAGTTAGAGTGGCAGAAAGATACGGGAAAGGAGACAGAGGACATGCCACATGGCAACCTAAGGGAAAATGGAGGAATCAGAGGAGTAGATGGGGGTGTTTTGGAAGGGGGGAAAAGAACGGCCAAGGCTAGCAGCACGCACGATAGCAGCATGAAGCCCATAGCCTCATCAACCTCCTCTCTTTCATTCTCCTCCAACGGCTCAACAAGACTGTATTCATTCCTTGCTCTTTCCCTCGAAATGCAACAAGGAAAAATCGTGTTCCATGGCCAAAATACACCAGCAAATCCTTTCTTCTTGCAAGTTCCATGACCACCTCTTTCCCGGCCAGTGTATCAAATGAACAGCACCCTGCCGCGTCACAAATAGAACCATGAACTGGCTAGGTAGAGGTTGCAAATACATTGCTGGCCATGAAAACCTGCAAGAAAACTCTCCTTCTCACCAAGAATCCATGCTCTCCAATCACACAAGAAATAGATAGGTTAAAACCATCCTCACTCTCTTCCTCTTCCTCACTCTCCATGAGATCTTGTAAAGGAGCACAAGAGAGGGAAACAAGAACAAGAAGGCAAGTGTTGTGCCAAAATGAGAGAGAGGGAAATGAACCGTGAGAAGAGAAGATAAAGGAAGAGAGAGGGTGTAACCACCTCAACCTCCCACCTCCCCAGATCCACGGGATGCTTAGTATCATAAACTTATATAAAGTTGTGCAAATCTTGACCATTCCTGTCATTGCACATTAGGAAGCAGAGGGCCTATACGATGATAGATGAAGCCATGCACTCTAAAGGTATAAGAATTTCTAGCAATAGATAAAAACTCATCAACATTGGCACCAAGTGACACAAATGCAAGATCACTATTATACGATCGTATATTATTCTTAAATACTCTACTTTGAGGATGCATAGTGTGCAACAAATCATGCAATGGTTGCAGTGGACGTTGCAATGGTGGCAACATTACTTTTCCATTCAGACAACAATGTTTACAAAAAAAAAACTGATCCTTGCACTTGAGTCTCACATCTCCACAATTTAGCCAAACATCGCTCACACATCTCAGAAAGACTTTCCATGGAATGCATAACTGGGTCTTGAAATAGCAATATTGTAGTTGCAGGATGAATATCCATTGCAGGAAAAGCATGAAAAATGGAACAAAAACCTCCATTTTGAGGACTAAATGTTGGAACATTATTGAAACTTGACTCATTAATCACAGGATTTCCTAGATTTTGGCTATTTTCAGTCTTGTAATTATAATTCATAGCAAAAGTAAATTGCTGCTCAATCAATTCACCATCTAGAACCTCCATGCGAGAAGGCATATTTTGCATACTATGTAGGGTACCCCCCTCATGAATCACACTATCATGATTTAGAGCTTCTCTCTGTGAAATGTTTTGGCACCCAACCATAGCAGAATACATCTCTTTGTGCCCCCTTCGACCATGTTTTATTTGTAGCCGAATCATTTGAGTCCTAAGCCTAGCAACTTGCCATCATCTATGCCACATAGAGTCGAGTCTATGCCTATGAATACGTAACACATAATCTCTACTAGTTTATCGATGTGAAAATAATATGACAGGATTCTCACAAAGCCTGCACACCAAGAGAGACATGCATTCTTTCAAGAAGAGACTTGATTGGGATTAGTATTTTCAAAAAGACTTAAGAGTAGAACCAATCTAGAATCACATAATTCAAAACACTGTAGTAATTTATTTAAATCAACACAATGTTACATGCAAGGAATGCTAGTACTAAAAATAAAATTTATATATTTTTATATTCCACATATAATTAGATATCTTATCCAAAGAGAGACATAGAAAATTTCTATCTAACCAGCAAGTGATACCCCAAGCTTACAACTCAAACCCAAATATATCATTCAACAAGAATACGCAATATACCCAAAACATTAAGATTCTTAAATCATTACCAACACCAACAATCACAAAACTATGCGAGTACTTTGATTAAGATTCAAGAGCTACCTTTGCCATGACGAAAATAGCAGTAGAGTTATCTCTTTACAAATTGCAAGCGATAATAAAACTTTCTATAAGTTAATCTTTAAACTTGATACATCTAGTCTAGCTTAGTTTAAGTTTGTCACATAAAAAGCGCTGTTGCATAATTTCTTAGCCCATGAAATGCAACTTCACAAAAAGAAAGCACACAATATTATAAAAAGAGTGTGTCAATGCACTTTAAAACACTAGTAGTCAAAATCAAAATTAGCCCAAACACAAGTTAAAAAAGGCCTATAAAGACCATAACTTGTGTTTGTGCGTGTGCGTGTGCGTGTGCAAGATATATGTATATATATATATATATGTATGTATATACATATGTGTGTGTGTATATATACATATGTATATATATATATATATATATATATATATATATATATATATATATATATATATATATATATATATATATACATATGTATATATACATACATACATATGTATATATACATACATACATATGTATATATACATACATACATATGTATATATACATACATATATATATATGTGTGTGTGTGTGTGTGTGTGTGTGTGTGAACATTTAAATGCAAAAATCAATTAAGTTTTCTCTCTAGATTGCAAGACAATAAGTTCTCTCTCTAAACCTTAAGAAAGAGGCATCACATTTATGTACCCATTACATTTCACTCATTACATTTCAAAACCAATGCAAGTTTCACAAAAAGGAAGCATATATCTCCATAAGAAAGTGGTGGCCTAAGCACTTTACAATAAGCAAGACAATAGTTCTATCTAGATTGCAAGACACAATGCCTCTTCCTATAGAAGAAACCTCAAGAAAGAGGTATCACATCACATTGCAAGTACCCAATACATTTTACTTAGTTTAGCTTTTCCACATCAAAACCAATGTAGGCCCCACAAAAAGGAAGCACACATCACCACAAAAAAGTGGTGGCCCAAACACTTTAAAACAATATGGAACCGATGATAAGCTTGATCCTAAGCAAGTCCTCCCCCTTAGTTGTGACCATCCATTTGATGACTCAATTGTTGCAGCAAGGCATTAAACCTATTAACATTCATTTGAAATTGCAAGAATGGTAGTCGAAAACCTCTTTGGAAAATCATAGGCTTGTGGTTAACTCCAAGCCCCCAAAACGATGCCCACATATCATTCACCAATAAATTCATCAACCTGCTTGTCTCAGAGACAATTGTCGAAAGTTCCCTTACTTTAGCACCCAGACCACTCGAGACTTGTTGAAGAACACTCTAGGTGTGCTTTGTCTCGTACACAACACTATACAAACCCTTAGCCTGTTCATGTAGCTCTAAGGAGTAAATGGCAAGTGTATGATCGACACGGGTGCATAAACTCATCTGCAATTCCATCAACTCATTCATCTTAGCCTCGAGACATTTAAAGTCCGAAGAAATTGAAGTAGCCTTTGTGTTCCTTCGAACCCTTGTTGTTCTTGTAGATTTAGCAACACACGTTCCTTGTTGCCTTGCTACTTCTTTCATTTTTCACACACTAACTTTGCTAACTCTATTAGACTCCACATTTTGACTGCAAAAACATATACAAATATACAAATGATTATCTCCAAAAAAAGTATACAACACCTAGTCGTAAATACAATTAGAACTATCTTCCATATCCATGCGAACGGCTCCAAGTAGGCAAGCGTCGAAGAGATGATGTCATGGCTATTTTCTTTAATTCCATTGAATCAAATGCATTCAATGGCGTCAAATGCACTATGTTTGGAACATCATCCATGGCATTGCTTTGTTCCATGATGACTACACGAAACTTTCAAGAGAGTATAAGAGTTCCACTAGAGAAATCTCAAAGCTATTCAAGATACAATCGATAAACACATTTGCAATCAAAAACCCTAAATTCAAGGTGACTCAGACTCAAAGATAAAAGAACAGTCATGCGCGTGAGCACATGCGTAAGTGGCCATACATGAGCACATGCATACATGGTGCTCGTCAAAGGCCAATTAATAACCCCTCCCTCTCTAATGGATGTCCATTCATTGACATTTGCATACGACTCTCACATCACCGAAGGCCTAGCAAGCACCACTCAAACTTGAAAATATGCTAGCCTCGACCGTATTCGAGACTTGAAAGCAAAAGAACAAATATGCATTAGGCCCAACATGCATAAGCAAATGTGTATATGCCCATGGTGAGCACATGCGTACACAGTACTCAATAAAGTCCAACCAAGCATTGTCTAATCTTCCCCCCTCTCTCTCTCTCTCTCTCTCTCTCTCTCTCTCTCTCTCTCTCTCTCTCCAAGCCTTGCCAATGGATGTTCATTAGTCTACATCCGTACGTAGGGCTTGCTAGAGGATCGAAGGTGTTGTAGATCCAAAGGTGTCTGAGGCTCCAACTGAAAGAATACTAAGGTGAAAGATGGAAAAAGAAACCATTAAAATGGCTCCAAAAAAGTTTTGTAATCTAAAATAGATAAACAACATATTTCAAAATGGAGACTTTCATCAATCAAATAAGGCAAATAAGAAGTCTCATAGAGGTTATACGTACACCAAGCAAACCATAGATCCGAGGATGTGCTTATGTGGTGATTCTTTCAAGTTAACATTGCCAAAAACCTATCAAGATAAACTTTGAAAGAAGCAAGTTACACATCAAGGGCAATGTTCTCTAGTGTAAGGGGATGAGCCTATGCGGCGATTCATCTGGGTAAACATTGTCGAGAACCTATTAAGACAAACTTTCAAAGAAGTCAGTTGCACATCAAGGGCAATGTTCTCAAGTGTGACCAAGCTCTCATTCTTGTGAGTAATTAACTCACATACTCCATCCTCTATACGACCTGCACTGTCAATAAGATATTTCATCTTCTAGTCACGATCATCCAAGGATCTAGCATTTGGCCAATATTTTCAAATATGGTCATATATCTCCTCTATATAGCCCTTGATTTCTTCCAACTCATCATGTATCCTCACTCCATCACCAAGGTTTCCTTCATATTTCTCCCCCAGCATTCTCTCAGTTCTTTGTAGATGGCTACCAATGTTCTCACTAAGAGAAATCGAAGCTCTTTGATGTCAAAATAGTGTCTTCACTTGCTTCTCAATCCCATCCAAGTGACGAATGATTCTCAAGAACCCAATAGAACTATCATATCCTCCAACATGCTTGAGTGCATGACGAATTGCCTTCCTCCTTGTAACCTCTTTCACCTTGCGCATACCCATTTGTACGCTAGGAATGCATTGTACAACATTTGATGCAGACACGTTCTTGTTTGCTATAAAACCCTCCATGTTGCACAAAACACGTGCGTTAACAATAAGGTGCGTATCAACTATCCTTAAAATTTAGAAATAATGAAAAATCCTAAATGGCATTAGATTAGCCTTCCAATACATTAAATTTGAAACATATGTGCTTTACACCATGTGATCGATCACGATAAGATTTACTACAGCAAGCATCACTTGGAGTGAGGTTCCAATCTATTTATCTCACGTGCATGACTCAAGTGAATCTTTCACTAACTCACATACATGTATTTCAAGCAAATTCACATGGCTTCCTAGTAGGCGAGAAATTAGAGTTATTGTCACAATGGATGTATTCATTTGAATATCCCTATGAATACATCCCTCATGATGCAAAACCCCTCTCTTAGTCTCAAATCTGACAATTCGTCTTTGTTCACAACCCATGGACAAATTCAAAGTTCTCTATAATTATACGCACCTCACAAATTGTAATGAGTAAAGTTGAGGATGGATCTTTTAATGTACCTAATGTTACAATGACCACTGAGTTGGCCTTTTAATTGGAATGAGGTTTTTTTCCCTAGACAAAGACTCTCATTACTTATGCACACTACACAACATCCTTTCCTAGAAAATCATGCCCTACAACAATGCAACACTCCCCATCCCTGCTAATAAAACCAACATTAAAAAAGTCCCAAAGTTTAAAAATGTCAAAAATAGGGTTTTTTATATCATTAAAGTTAAATTATTATTATATGCATACCAACCTTACGAATTGCAATGAACAAAGTAAAGGATGGATCTATCTCTCAATAATGAAAGTCAAATAAATAGTATTATCACTTAGCCCCTAGTGCATTGAATGCTACAACTACCAATGAGCTAGCTTTTCAATTTGAATGAAGCCTTTTCTCCAACACAAATAGCCTCATTACCTCATCTCATTCGGATCTGTAAGATGGACACCTATAGTCCAAGGGTGCACACAATACAATATCCTTCCCTAGAAAAGCACTACTTGATAATCCATGAAGAACATAAGTATAGAAATTTGTAGTCCCTACATTAGAGTTCAAGAGATATGGCTCCATCTTGATACCTTTAGGGGTTGATAATATAACACATATCTTACAATTAATATAGAAGATAATAAAATAAACATAGATTTAAATCCCCATATTGTTGATATCTTGCACTCCATGTCTTAAAATGCATATCTTAAAATGATTATTCTAACATAATGTAGATCCTCATATCTTAAAGTGTGTGGGCAGGTGTTCTCTATATAAATCCAATATTGAAAAGTCCACTATTTCAAAAGCCGATAGAGAGAGAGACACACACACACACATACAGACACAATTTTTGCCTATAAAACCAAATTATTACACAAAATCAAATCAAAATACGAAAACTTTGCATCCTACATGAGACTTTGAGAGAGAGAGAGAGAGAGAGAGAGAGAGAGAGAGAGAGAGAGAGAGAGAGAGAGAGAGAGAGAGAGAGAGAGAGAGAGAGAGTACTGAATCTTCCACTCCATGTACTAAAATCAGTGAAGATGATAAAATAAACATAGATTTAAATCCCCATATTGTTGACATCTTGCACTCCATGTCTTAAAATGATTATTCTAACATAATATAGATCCTCATATTTTAAAGTGTGTGGGTAGGTGTTCTCTATATAAGTCCAACATTGAAAACTCCACAATTTCAAAAGCTGAGACAAAGAGATACACACACACACACACATACAGACACAATTTTTGCCTATAAAACCAAGTTATTACACAAACTCAAATCAAAATATGAAAACTTTGCATCCTACACGAGACTCTAAGAGAGAGAGAGAGAGAGAGAGAGAGAGAGAGAGAGAGAGAGAGAGAGAGAGAGAGAGAGAGAGAGAGAGAGAGAGAGAGAGAGAGAGAGAGTGTGTGTGTGTGTGTGTACTGAATCTTCAACTCCATGTACTAAAATCAATGTAGAAGATAATATAATAAACATAGATTTAAATCTGTATTGTTGATATCTTAAGATGTTGATATCTTCCATTTCATGTCTTAAAATGTGTATGTTAAAATGTTTATTCTAATCCAAGGTAGATCCTCATATTTAAAGTGCATGGGTAGGCGTCCTCTCTCTCTGCCCCCACACCTGCGTTAAGAGAAAGAGACCTTCCCTCCCCCTCTCTCTCCCTCTCTCTAAGCAACCAACCAACCTACCAACTAACCTACTTCATACCCTATGAGAGAGAGGAAGACATAGTCCATAACTAATTGATCAATCACTTTCTCTCTCTCTCTCTCTCTCTCTCTCTCTCTCTCTCTCTCTCTCTCTCTCTCTCTCTCTCTCTCTCTCTCTCTCTCTCTCTCTCTCTCTCTCTCTCTCTCTCTCTCTCTCTCTCTCTCTCTCTCTCTCTCCCTGTCCCTGTCCCTCTCCCCCCTCTTCTCTCCCATACCTGAATATCTAGCTCTCTCTCTCTCTCTCTCTCTCTCTCTCTCTCTCTCTCTCTCTCTCTCTCAACTAAAAACAACTAAAAAGTTAACTAATAACAATAAAAACTAATAACTAACTATTAACTTAATTAGCCATATTATCTTAGTCTTAATCTTAATCTCAATTCTTATTGTTAATAACCTTAATCAACCATTAAATAATAATTATCATTATCAATTAAATTAACTAAGGTCAAATTAACAACCAACTAACTAACAAATACAATATATAGTACTGCTCTCTTATTTTGGCTTTTCATTCGGTTTTCGAACGTCCATTTCCTTCTCCCAAGCCTGATCTTGAATTTCTCCTAGGCCTAAATTTCAATTTGAATCATCATTGATATTAAGATTTTATAATCCATACATGGTCTGTGATCATTGAGGCCAGTTAAGGTGGCTTTTATGTCCAACATTCTCTCTCTCTCTCTCTCTCTCTCTCTCTCTCTCTCTCTCTCTCTCTCTCTCTCTCTCTCTCTCTCTCTCTCTCTCTCTCTCTCTCTCTCTCTCTCTCTCTCTCTCTCTCTCTCTCTCTCTCTCTCTCTCATGATTACAGATTATAGATAGATAAGAAAGTAGTGTAGATTCTCTTTCTCATTTTTTATTTTGCAGACTTGCAGGCACACTTACGCTCATGATTTTAAGAGCAGGTTGGTGGGAGCTTAGGGACAACTAATAACTAACAATTATTAATAAACTAATCAATTAACCAATAATTAACATTAATAATCAAAATTAATCAACATAAATAATAATAATAATAATAATAATAAACACAATATAATAAGAATAAAATAATAATAACTCATCACAATTATAATAATAACAATAATAATATTATAATAACATAACTAACTAACAAATACATACAATGTAATAAAACTATACAAAAACAACTAATAACTTAACTAATAAAAGCTAACTATTAACTTAACTAACCATCTTATCTTAATGTTAATCTTAATATCAATCAATTAATAATTATCAATTAAATTAACTATGCTCTAATTAATAACTAACTAATACAATATAACTACATAAAAATTACTAATAACTAACAATAATCAAATAATTATTAAATAGATTCAATAATAATAAAACGAAAAATTAATCAATCAATTAATTAATTTTCATAAGATTTAAATTAATTAATTTTAACAATAATCTATATCTATAACAATAATAAAAAATAACTAATCAAAATCAATAATTAGCAACAACAATAACAATTAACATTAATATAAACAATTATAATCAAAAAATAATATTATATTATATTTATTATTATTATTATTATTATTATATGATATTATTAATACTATAATAAAAACCAATATAATATAACACAATATAACAACATGATAATAACTATAACTAACAAACAAGTACATACAATATAATAACTATATAAGAATATCTAATAACTTAACTAATAATAACAATTATATATATACTCTTTCTTATTTTGGCTCTTGGTCAATAATAATAATTATTATTATAATATAAAGTATAGATCAATCTATATTCTATAATCTATATCTATGATAACAATAACATCAACACTAACGCTAACATTAACTATAATGTAAAACATTATAATATAACCAATAATAACATTTATATTTATAATATAATTATATAATCTATATCTATATATCTATACTCTTTCTTATTTTGGCTCTTGGTTCGGTTATCTCTTGAACCTCCATTTTTCCCCCCGAGCCTATTGTTCCTCCCAAGCCTATTTCGAATTCGAATTCATGTATGCATGGGATGTGATCATTGAGGCCAGTTGAGGTTACTTTAATGCTCGGCGTCCTCTCTCTCTCTCTCTCTCTCTCTCTCTCTCTCTCTCTCTCTCTCTCTCTATTAGAGTATAGATTAGATCATAGATCTCTTTCTCATTTTTTATTTTGCATTTTATAGGCTTACAATTCGGATCAATAATAGATTAATAATAATAATAAGCAACCATTAACTATTAATAAATATAAACATAAATATTAACAATAATTATATTATAACTATTATTATTATTATTGATAACTAACAATAACAACAATAATAACAATATAATATAATAAGAAACCATTAACTATTAATTAACATTAACATTAATATCAAATCATAGTGTAATTATATTATATATTTATAATTGTTATTATTATTAGTTAGCTATAATAATAATAATAATAATAACTATAGAAAACTAATATGATATAATATAATATAATAAGCAACCATTAACTATTAATTAGCATTAACATTAATATCATATCAGATTATATCATAGTATAGTTATATTATATATTTATAACTATTATTATTATTATTATTAGTTATATTATACTAATATATATATATATATATATATATATATATATATATATATATATATATATATATATATATAATGTAATGTAATAATAATTGTAAAGTATAGATTAATCTACAATATATCTATCTATATCTATAAAGTATACATTAGTAATTAATAATTTGTATCTATATCTATAAATATAAATATATGTTATATTATATTATATAACTAATTATTATTATAATATAATTATATATTATATATAATTATTAATTAATTATCAATCATCATCATCATCATTCATCATTCATATTCATAAATAAAATCAATGAGAATGATAAAATAATAATAATAATAATAATAATATAAGCAACCATCAACTAAACTATTAATTAACATAAACATTAACATTAACAACAACATCAACATTAACATTAACAACAACATCAACATTTACATTAACAACAACATCAACATTAACATTAACATCAACATCAACATTAATGTTAACGTTAACATTAATATCCACATTAACTTAAAACATTAATGTGGAAGAGAGAGAGAGAGAGAGAGAGAGAGAGAGAGAGAGAGAGAGAGAGAGAGAGAGAGACGCCCTGTGCCCCTGCAGCCGATCGTGTTGAGAGAGAGAGAGAGAGAGAGAGAGAGAGAGAGAGAGAGAGAGAGAGAGAGAGAGAGAGAGTGTGTGTGTGTGTGTGTGTGTGTGCTGCACCTCAATGAGAGAGAGGGAGACATGACACCTGCGTGTTCCATGTTCCCACAACCTGCGTGTCGCCCAAGCTCCCACAACTTGCAGCTTGCTCCAATCGTAAGCCTGCAAAATGAGATAAAAAATGAGAAAGATATCTATACTCTTCTTATCTAATCTATACTCCAATCATGAGAAGAGAGAGAGAGAGAGAGAGAGAGAGAGAGAGAGAGAGAGAGAGGGAGAGAGAGGACGCCATACATTAAAGCCACCTCAACCCCCCTCAACCATGCATGCATGAATTCGAATTCAAAATTTGCTTGGGAAAAATTCAAAATAGGCTTGGGAGGAACAATAGGCTCGGGGGAGGGGGGGGAAATGGAGGTTCGAGATAACCAAACCTCCAGCCAAAATAAGAAAAAGTATAGACTATAGAATTTTAAGGCATTTAAGGTATAGAAGAGGATTCTCTCCATGTTAAAAAGGCTCCCACACATTTGATATAAGCTCCAATATCAAGTAGGACACTCAACTAAATTGATAAACTTGATGAATCTGAGAAGATCCATGTATAAATTGATTGATAATTGGTGGACAATAGAAGGCCTTAGACACCTTGAATAGGTTTACATATGTGCTCTAATTATATTTCTAGTGTGTTTACGGATGGTGTTGATAGTGTTAGAACCCTATAGAGCTTCTTTTCGTCACCCTTACAACCATATATAAGAAAAAACGAACTATAAACAACCAAAACATTATGTATACAAACCATAGATTCTCAAGACAACGAAAGCGAAACAAACTTTGGATGTTTTGAAATTCAAGAGGTATCTCTCCACAATCTAACAGCACCTTGGATTCTCTCTCTCACACCTAACAGCAGTGAGCACCTTGGGACTCTCTCTCTCTCTCTCTCTCTCTCTCTCTCTCTCTCTCCGTGCCTGTTTAGTTTATGTTAGTCCTATAAGCTTTTCTTTTTAGAAATTTTAAAATGCCTAATTCCGATGCGGTGGTGTTTTAATCGCTATGCATTTAATAGCGAGTGGAGTAACTTGTAAGCTGTTAAATCTATTGTTTTAAATTCGCATTTGATGACACGTTTACACGGGTGACTTGTTTTCTTTGCTCCCGAAGTGTGAACTGTAACTGCAAATTTTAACATGCCCACTTCAGCATGTTTTGCTTTCCGTCGCTTCCATTTTGTTGTGGGGAGGGGCTGTTACGGAGAACAAAGTTATTGTGTCTTTCATCAGGGAACGGCTCAACCTGATGAGTCTTTGCTGGTTTGCTAGCCTACGGGCTGCTGAAATCACCGGAAGAGTGTAAGAGTTGGTATTTAGTTGTTGCCTTTGTGTGTGCTGAATGCCATCTAGCTTGAAATTATCCCCATTGTATTGTGCATGCTTGTCTGCAGGAATTAGAGCCACAACCGTCTCACCTTAAAGCTCGGTGCCATGGACATCTTCGAGGACAAGAGTGTGCTGGAACTGTTGAATTCAGATTCACTGCCTCAATTCTCAACAGCGAATTTGAATAGGATCTCGGATGCACTTGCAAAGGTTAGTGCATGTCTCTAATCTTCTTTTCTGCGGCTCATTTTTGCTTGCAAAAACCATTTTGCTGCACTTCACAGATTTGGATGTGCGCACTCATGGATCTGCAGGTTTCATTAGCAAGCAGCTTTGATTATGGGGTTCTTTCTAAGGTCTTCAATTGTCTGCGGAGCTGGTCCAGTTTACATGATGTTTTCACAGTTTGGTCTCACCTTGCAAGCCTTTATGATACTTTACTCCATCAAGATTATGGACAACTGGAGGTCTTAGACTCCGCTTGCGAGCTTCTATTTCTTGTTGAGGACATGATTGATCAAGAAAAATGTAAAATCTGCTTACCTGTGTAGAAAGCTGTGCCTATCCTTTTCCTGTATACCGTTTTGACTCGCACAAGCTGGCAATTTCCACAGATAAGGTTACGGCTGGAGAACATTTTCTGTTGCGCCTGGTCACGCTGGCGGGATCTAAAGTTACCTCGGTTAAGCTTCAAAGGAGCGCTGTTGAAGTAATATCGTCGCTGATTGTCAATTGTCCTGTCAACCAGCGAATTCTGGTGGAACAACTGACTCCGCAATGGTATGACGCTCCTGTTTTTCTGATCGAAAGGAGATGGAGCTTTCTTTTCGTCGCCGACTGAGGAATACACGTTTTTGTAGGGAGAAATTGGTGCAACAGGTACTGCCGAAGTGTGGGGATTTCTTTGTGCAAGCGAGCATTGTGGAAATCTCTTATAGGCTTTCAAAAAGGGATGTCCAGCTGCTTGACTTGCTTAAAGATCAGAGGTTAAAAGAGGAAATGCGAGTGCTTCGGCAGTCTAAAAGGCGTGATTTCTACGAGCAAACCAGGATATTTCTCGATCATTTGAATCAGTCCCTTGGTCTTTCAAGGAGGTAAAGGTCGGGATTCATTCAAGAAAGATGCCTTCTTGTTTAAAAAGTGTCTTATTCGAAGGCTTGAAACTTGTTGGCTTTCTATCAAGCAGTGTTTTCTCTTTCTTGGCAAAAGATATTGTCATTGACGGGCAACCAACATCCTTGAAGGAAGAGAAGTGGGTACATTTTGGCCACGATCATATGAGTTGTTATGGAGTGTTGTCGGTAGGTGATACCAAATCTGGGCCCTGGAAGTTGCCAGCCAGATAGTTGTGTTCGCATCTAGAATTCCACTTAACAAAAAATTTCTGTGAATTGTAGGGAAGCAGCAGTCCTCAGCTTGTGGACGTATATTATAAGACAGTCACAGGCTTACAGAGTAAGTATCTCCTCTCAGTTTCTCTTTATCAGGTACATCTTCATGGGGAAATGTCTCATGGACACGGATAGAAATAGATAGCTAGGAATGATCACAAGGAAAACTTGTTAGCTGTGTTAGTGCCAAATCGTAGAAGTTGTACCAAACCAGAAGAGTCAATTGGTGCATAAATTGCACGCTTGACATGATGTTTAAGACTAGGTTATAAAGTTTTTCTTAGACGTAATGCTCAAACGTTATAAACCTTAAGATGAGGCATTGTTGATGCACGTGGGATCAGGGTCTGTACTGCGTCACCTTAACAGTCACCAGACATCTGATTTGCTGGCAATGAGGATGGTAAAGGACAGGCATGATAAGAATTAAGCTGAATTGGACAGACCTAACCTCTTCCCACTGCTTAATAGTAACAAAAGAGACCAATGAAATTATGCTGGTTTCTAACTTATACAAACTATGTCAAATTAACGCATTGTTTGTTTGCAATCTCTCTCCATTATCTTAGCATCTTATTAGTCTTTAGGTTTTAGGTTTATACTATGCAACACATCATGACTCTTCTATCTCAGTTTAAGCTTCAGGTAAGACAAACTGAGTGGTGTATTATAACTCTTGCCTTAGTTGTTGACTGATCTTGGTAAGCATCTAGGATTTATATTTATGGTACCACTGTATGGTGGAATCTGAGCTTGTGCAAGCGCTGTATGAGACAAGCTGAATGCATAATGAGAGGTACGGACGTGCTGAATGCAGAATGTGCAGCTTTGACGTAACTTTGCAGAAATGGGATGAAGAAAGAAAGGAGAGACGGAAAGACGAAGGGACACCACATTTGCTGTACATCAGTTTGAAATACAAAACATACAAACGTATGTTAGAAATAGTTGGGTAAGCCCGTTACTATTTAATGATGGATGCGAAACTCAGTCACTAGAGTGCCCAATTTGGGATACGTGTGAGGTTGATGAAGTTTGTACAGATGTAAGTTACTTCACACATGGAGATTATCTCGAAATATGGTGGAAATATGACATAACATCATGCCTTGGACATTGTCTCCAAGCATGGTATATGACTAGGGACATCAACATTTAACACCATGCCTTGGAGATTATCTCCAAGCATGGTGGAAGTGCTGACAAGAGACATCAGTGTTTAACAGTGGTGCATTGTGGACCTTAGGGTCTCGCACAGGTGTTATTCAAGACTTAAGCGAGGGTAAAGAATCTGGGTGAGGACGTTTAATATGTACATGCTTGAAATTTGAGATGTATAACTCACAATATGAAGTGCTTCTGTCAATCAAGTTTCATAAGCTCTGGGAGCTTTCAATGTAGATATGCTAAGCTGTCTCCTGTCTTTTCTGATGCAGTTTGTTCCGATAGCTCCATAGAATTTTACATAGGAGGGCTGCCCAGATCAGTGCAGGTGTCCCCTTCCTTGCTATGTGCCATATTTCAGCATGCAGATCAATTTTTTAAAATATATTGTCTGTTATTTTTAATGATAGACGTTCCTACAGGACAAAAGTCCCTCTGAAAATTTCAAAATGGCTTTCTACTTCAAAGAGAAAGGTAGGTGAATTTTATTTTGTAACAAGAATTTTGATGGCACCCTTTGTTTAGGTAAGGATCGATTAGTGTCTTTGAACAGATCTTTCCAGTGTAATTGAGCACATTCTTCCAAAAATTAACTGCCAGAAACGGAATGAAAAGGTAGTGTCTGAGATGTCTCAACTCATTATCTAACTGTGAAAAGAAGGAAACTGAAAAACTTGCATTGATTTATCTTTTTCAAGCGTGATTTCAATCATTTGAATAGTGGGAACACATCGACGACTCCAAGTATTTCCTCAAAGTCCGAGAGAAGCTTCAGAAAAGCTTCAGTGGGATTCTTTATTCCCCTCCCCAAAAGGTTCAAATTGCCAGTCTTACCGAGAACTCTCGACTCGCAAACACTGATCAACAAGGCATCTGAAGACAAGATTCACCGGGACACTTGCAAGCAACAGAATCAAGCTAAGAACAATAACTCTTCTCAATCAGCTTCAGTGCCAAGTGATCATATGTGGGAGAGTGCCTTTGAAGCTCGTGAAGAGAAGTCTTTTGTCTTTGAGGGGTCTGCATTGCCTGGTACTGGTAAAAGTTTGACCTACCAAGATCAAGTACAAGGAAACTGCATCAATGACATGGCTGCCACAACAGTGATGTTTGCAAAAGAAGATACCATTCTTGAATGTGAGTCGGGAAGATCTAAGATAAATACTGAGCAGAAAGATTTGCACCCATGCTCAGAAAAATGTGGCGTTATTGAACTCTTGCCACCTATAAAAGGAGCAAAGGCCGAAAGTATTAGTGCTTTTTCAAAACGCAATGGTGAACAACAGTCTCATCCAATTTCAGAAGGCACAGCTCAGAAGCGAGCAGTCAATAACAAGAATGGCATATCCAGTGCTTTGCTCAAAGCAGCAAAAACATCATTGACAGCTGAACACAGAAGCACTGCTGTCGGGCAAGCTCCCAAAAGGCTAACCAAGAAGGGAAACACACTTTGTAATCACAATGGTGAGAAAGAAAATGCAATTTCCGATTCTGTGGATGCCCCCGATGTTTGTAATATTCAGAACGATGCTTTACCAGATTTATGGATGCCGAAAACCACAAAGACACAGAGGGGGAAACACAAAGCGGAAAGCACGGAAAGGAATGAAATACTGCGTGACAAGATCCTTGCTATTCTTAAAGATGCCAACTTGCCTAAGTCAGATAGTGAGACAGGGAAAAAGCATTCAACTTCGGATCCGATTGAAACAAGCAGTGAGGGTAACTCCATTCAGAAGACACTTTGTGCAGCATCCATTGAAGGGCAGCGAAAATTGAGAAACCAACGAGCAAAAAGGGTAGAACGAAAAGCTAACTTGACAGAGGAAAAAGAGGAGAAGCTGGCTTGCGTGAAAACTGTACCGCATGATGTTATGCTTCTCAATTCAAACCAACCACCCGTTGCTGCTGAAGTCAGAACTGCTCAGAAAAGAAAATCTGAGTACCTTCAATCTAAGATTGAGCAAACGGATTGTATCCACGCCTCGGTTTCTCCTACAACACAAGGTGCTATGAAGCAGACATTTGACAAATCGTGTCTTTACGAAAGGAAGAATCTATCTAGGCGACAACGAAGACTGTTAAACTTTGCAAGGGGAGATCCAATACTACCACCATTGATTGGTGTAGATGAGTTGTTGCATTCTGATTCTGGTAATCAATAATCTTTCCTATTGTTTTCAACTTATCAGTACATGCCAAATTGCAAGCCCGAACAGTAATTCAAGGCGGAAGTTCTGAACTTTATCACCTTCTGCAGAAAAGGGACTTATTAGTCCTTTTGACCACACAGTGCCTTCAAAGTCACGTAAGTCTATAAATATTATGAATGAGAACATCGGCAAGAGAACACGTGCAACACATTCCTCAAGTGAAGAAAGTCAAGGTGATCAGGCCAGCGGTAAGACCCATAAGGTCTTTTTACTAGTCTTATATGTAAAGACCTAAGATTATTGGTTTAGTAATTTATGACGCCACAATTTCTAGCAGCAAGAAGTTCTGAAGAAGCCTGTGAGCTGACGTCGTTCAAATGCACTCCACGAATCTCTACTAGGGATAAGGAGCTTAGTGAACAGAATTATAAAAGAGTCAAAAACTTGCACACTCGTGGAATCTTCTCGGCAGGTTTCCTTTCAATTTCCCCATATTGCTATATGTTGTATTGCCGTTCTTCGTGGCTTTTGAGCTGGTGCGTTGATCAATTGGTGCAGAAGCTGATGATACGATCAATGACAATGATGGTAAAGTTGTCTCAATTAGCCGGTAAAAGTCTTAAGCTTTGATGCAACTGATATCTTCTGTCATGACACATTTTGTGAGTGAACTCATTTCATTCTGGATTAGGGAGATGCAATTGCTGGCGACATTAATAGAACAATTTGCACAAAAGATTAAGCTTGAGGCACGTCGGAAATCAGAACATATTCTTGCGTGCACCTCTGAGGGCATTCAGCGTCGGTGTCGAGAAGTTGAAGTGGATATTCAAGCAGACGTGTAAGTCAAATACGTAAAGCCAAGCTGCGTTTGTTCCCCTGCGTACATCAATCCTTCTCTGTGAAATTGCGTAAACCAAATGGTTTCTTCTTGTAATCGTACTCTGCAGAGTGGAGTGCATAACATTAGGCAAGGAGAAGTTTGGGCTACTAAAGTCACTATTGCAAGGTGAAACTGCGCCATTCTCATTGTCTGGGGTGGTTTTATGAACCTAAAGGTCTCCAAGAAGATGCATGCACTTCACCATTTTAGTCAATTTCGATTGGAATTCCACTTACTAGACGGAAATTTATTTTGCATTTGTAGCTGAACGTGAGAAATTTGAAGATACAGTGCAACAATGGAAGGATAATTTTCAGACGCATGTTCAACGTTTGAAGGACATTTCCTCTCAAGTGGATATCACTCACAACCATCTAAAAAGTGTTTCTGATAAGCTAAGTAAGAAAGAATCTAGTCCGTTATTACCCGTTAGTTTGATCGGGAATTCTACTACGTAATGAGACCTTCTATGGGTTACTACAGAGTTAGCACACCGGAAACTTCTGGCAAACTTGAATGAGCTTTTCGAGCAGCAACTGACAGAAGCTGATCAGAAACTCTTGGCCATTCGGAAGGTGACAACCAAGCTCAAGAGTTGTGTCATCTAGAAGGAAAAAAGCAGGTTGACTGCGTCTAGGAATACTACATATAATTTATCCGTAACTTCGATTTTCCCTAATCAATTTGCAGGCTGCAAGAGGCCTTCGTGCTGAGCTCAAGGGAGCGCTGGTAGCCGTCTTATTTTAGAATCAAAGGTATTTAAATGTAGAGTGTTGTCAGATTGAACAATACGTGGGGGTGTAAGTGTTGATTTAAATTTTTCCTTGAAAAGTCTCATTGAAACATTCATTCAATATGACCAAGCAGAGAACATGCAATGTCTTCATCGGTATGCATATGCAGTGGATATTTGTTGTCTGTGTTGCACACATGTACAGTGTTACATTTAACAGTGTGGAGATTCAGAGGAGACTCCAGAAGCCTCCTCACCACTGGTTGTAAGCCAGCTCCATGCATGCCAACTTCTGCAAGCCTGCCACTGCTGGCTGCACCAAATATGCTTCCTGTTCCCTCATCTTCCCACCCCACCCTTCTCTCTTATCGAACGTCCCTTTTTTTTGGGGGGGGGAGGGGGAGAAGGTTGTAAGATAATGTTTCGTGAAGCTGAGTACTCAGTAATTGGCTTTCAGCGATAGCTAGTAGAACATTTTCAGCACATATGATGATGCTATATATCTGAGGATAGAAGGGTGAAAGCATGGTAAGGTGGCTCGAATAGTTGTATCCTGAGCATATATTATGATAGCATAATAGTTGTAAGCTGGAAGGAGTTTCATTCCCTTTACAAAACTTTTAAAAATCATATCTTTATTGCATAGTCAATTAAATTGTGCAGAGTTGGGCCTTATCTTTTGGACTAAAAATAATAACGTGATTGTATGCACACGCGCGCGCACACACACACACACACACACTCTCTCTCTCTCTCTCTCTCTCTCTCTCTCTCTCTCTCATAATCAAGTGGCTATCCTAGTGGCAAGCCACTTATTTTATTACTCAAGACACACACACACACACACACACACACTCACTCTCTCTCTCTCTCACTCTCTCTCTCTCTCTCTCTCTCATAATCAAGTGGCAATCCTAGTGGCAAGCCACTTATTTTATTACTCAAGGGAGTCACTCTATGAATAGATGTGCATATTAGGTGGGTTCATAACAAGGGATTTTAAAAATATCATTTGTATGCATTTTTCACATATAGAAGGGTATAATATAAATGGGTTATTTATAGATTGAATAAAAAGGGTTGCCTTTTATTCAGGAACAATTCACAAATAATGATATTCATAAATAAACCTTAAATGCGCATGATATAGAAGATATACATATAGTGAACCCCCCAAGATTTATTAACTTGTTGATCTAGGTTCAAATCTCCCTTTTTCTACACCTATACTAAATGATTGTGTAGAATGTAAAAGTTGAACCCTAGACCTTTTGGTCACCATATGTTCAACATAATCAAATGAGCTATATTTGTTTGGGGTGGGTGTGTGTGTGTGTGTGTGTGTGTGTGTGTGTGTGTGTGTGTGTGTGTCTCTCTCTCTCTCTAGTGACTTTTTTTTTTTTTAAAGCCATAAGAGGTACAATAAAAACAAAAGGACTAATAGCCTTGATCAAATAGTCTGTAGTTCGAGAATATATTTGAAGGTGATAATGAGATGAACCTTGGAAGGGATTTGAAAAAAGATCATTGATTGAATAAGAGCTATAATGAAGTATGAGGCCAAATGCAAGGAGCAAAGATAAAAAAGGATATTAGAAAATTGTTGTGTCAACAAGTAAGTCTGCTACAAGAATCAACATCATAGATTGTCAAGTACATATTAGGAATACTAAAGCCATTCCTGAAGAAGAAGAAGATTCAATTCACGAAGCATGTTTTAAATGACATAGAATTTTGGCTTTCATTAAGGAAAACATGAACATCGACCAAATGCAGTATGTATCTATAATTAGTGTAGTGCTTAAGGCTTCCTTGTAGGTTCTTAAAGTTCCTCAATGCAATGATGATCATTCTATGGAGTAGGGAGCTTTGAACATAGCTATACATTTATGTATAAGTATATCCAAAATCAATGTGCAAGGTAGGCGTATACAATATGTGTAAGCATATTGTATGCAATACCTAATATTATATACAAAGTGTATTGTATGTATAGATATATACGTGTATGCTTCCTTCTAAATACTTATTATAGATGATTCGTTTGGTCAATAGATGAGGTTGCCTTTGAAGATATTAAAATTTGAAGAAGAGATTTAATGTCAATCCCATTGTCATTAAAGTTTCAAGAGAAGGGAATGCTTGAAAGGAGCAATAAGAGTTCTAATAGTACCAATAGAGTGCCAACATTGAAGATAATAGCTGGAGCATTGATTTTGAAGTGATTATGAAGCATTTGATAGTTAGAAACGAGTGGGAATAGGCTTGTAGGAGGTTGGCAAATTGCACTAGCTTCTCTTGGCCAAATCTTGGTTAAGTAATCCACAAAATGGTACTCCACGAGTTGTATTTGATGCTTAGAAGGCCTCCCGAGAGTTTTGAGGACTTGAGAATGCATTTTAGGATGTAGAGAGAGAGAGAGAGAGAGAGAGAGAGAGAGAGAGTACTCTAGACCAATGACAGCAAGGCCTTCATAATGGAAGTTTATTTTTGAAAAAGAAAAAAATGATTTTATAAATAGACATGGATATACTATTACTACAAATCTTTATCATAAATGTCTATTTTCATCATCTCATAATTGCGATTATGATATCATTTATATTAATGACAAGGTCTCGACCATTTTGTATTAATAACATAAGGTCTCGGTCATTTTGTATTAATGACATGTCTAGGATTGTATAATAATCACAATTGAAACTAAATTCAAATTACCAAAAAGCTTAGTATTCATCTTTTTTTCCTTGTTTTATTATTCTTGTCTCTTTCCTTCCTTGGTGGTAGCTTGTTTCTCTCTCTTCTCTCTCTTTAGTATGGATATAGAAATTCGATCTTCAATAAGGTGCCCAAGCTTTAAAATCACATCCATATCTATGTTTAATTATTTTTAAACAAATGGAAGATGGATTCCCACCATTATTAGCAAAGGTAGGTGGATTATCATGCAACAAGCAAAACATAGGAAAAGACAGAGATGTGAGAGCTCCTTTATCTCTACTTGGAAGGGTACGATCTAGATTTCAAACTTGGAGCAAACAAGAAAAGCATAAAAGAGGTTTCAATACAATACGTATTTATGCATGAAGAGTTACATTTTGAAAAATGGAGCTTCAAATCTTCTATTGCATAGACCGAATTGTAAGTATTTCATTCTCAATGCTTTTCTTTATTAAACTTGGCATTACATTTTATCGTGACAAATTTTATTTTTATTAATAAATGCCTATCCTTCTCATTCTTGAGGAATGGACGTAGTCAGCCAAGTCGATTTATTGATGTTATACATGGTTTGATTGGAGAAAAAATGTGTATAAAGGTAAGAGAAAAGCACACCTCACAGATAATGAAACATTTTTTAGTGACTATTTTTATATTATTCTGATACACAATGGCCAATGAGAACCAATATCCCTACTTTCTTTACCTGATTTTAGAAGCCTTGAGTGGTATTTACCAAGTCTAGCCACTAGTGAGAGCTATAGAGGGGCTAGCATATATTCATGTCCTACAATTTGTTGATGAGGGGTGGAATACCAAGATAGAAGGAAAGTTAACTTATAAGATAGATCAAGACTTTGTTGCTTACAATTACATGCTAACTACTCAAAGTTTCATTCTTAGATTTTATTACAATAGATGACATTATATTGGTAGTAGTTTAGTTACTTTGGATTAGAATCTTGAGGATTTTAGCAAAGATCCTACAGTGAATCTTTATGTTTGGATCAATGAGGACATTATTATGATACTAAAGGTTATATCATCATGTATATTTGTATCAAGTAAGAGAGGGTTTATACTCCATTTGTGCAAGTAGATTAGAAGGCATAAAATGTTTTTTTTATAAAACTTCAATTAATATTTTGTAGCTCTATACAAAAGAATAATAAAATTTAGAGTACTTACAATACATAAAGGTTTGAATTATCAAGGAGCCTTGAAATAATTTAACTTACATCTTAGCATTTTCATGTATTCCTTTTAAAGAATTGATTTAAAAATATTATTTATCAACAATTTATGGCAATCAAGCTCCAATAAGATTTAAAAATACTTATAAGTAAATAATTAAGCCTAATAAACTATTTTCAAAGTAGAAAAAAATGCTAAATAACTTAGTTTTTATGATATGGAGTCATTATAATCTCCAAGGTATCAAAATCAATTCTAGTAAGCCAATTATCAAATGCATTTGCTTCAAGCTCACTTAACCTCATGTAGTAGGAGATTGAAGAATTAAGAATCTTAACCTTTTGCTATATTTCAAAAGGAAGTTTATGCATCATACAATTAGTAAAAGTAGTAAAATAGTGAGTATATATGAAAAAAATATGGATAGAAAAATATCATTCTTAAGAAAACATTAGGGGAGATTTGAGGTCTCGAAAATGCCATGTAAGCGATCCTCGAGAGATAAAATATTTTAGGAAATAAAATTACTTCTTAGCTTTTTAAAAACGTTTATATTTTGGTAAGTAAATATATAAAAATTTATTAATAAGTCATTGTTGTGATATTCTCGTGGTCACATCAAACCTAAAAATCTAGACCGCCCTAAAGGTGACAAAGATTGTCATAATAAAAATCTTACTCATCCTCATTCAAGTGAAAACTAATATTCAATTTGAATTTTGTTTGACGTTTGATTACTTCTCTCCATTCTCACTCTTTTCTTTTTTTCCCATCCTTACTAGTTTCTTCTTTGTTTTCCTTCTTGATTCTAATTTGCATACTTTTTCAATCCAATCTTCTAATCACATCCTTAGATATGGATCAGTCATCCAATGATCTCTGTAGCTCTAGTAAAAGGTCTCTTTATCATCTTCATATTGAGTTGGATAGTTAGTATGAACCAATAAGGAAGAGAACAAAACCCATTACTATTACAGAGTCTACGAAATATATACTTAGGTTTGAAGGAAATAAGAATCTTAATCTTTGGTTAGATGGTAGGTTATATCCTAAAGATCCTAGCAAAAATAGCACTCCGCCTTTCTATAATAGCTCTTCATTGTTGAGGTTCATTGGTGATGGTTATAATGGGTTTCTAGGCTATACACTTAACTTGGTTGTAGAAAAGGATGTCCTCAAATTGGAAAACCATATTTTATCGAAGCATAACAATGAGTTACTGCAGAAGCTAGAAGGCTATTAATAGAGGATTCATTTATTGGAGAAACGCATCAAATCTTATCAACAAAAGCAAACTATTTAGGACTTCGAAATCGACAAAAAGCTCTTAGAAATATTGAGAGTCTCAGACAAGGAGGAGGCGGTTATAGTAAAAGAATCCAAGCAGCAAGGTACATTTTTTTTCACTTCAAAAATATGAAATATGACTTTGTTTATAATTAATTGTATTGATTTGTGATGTTGATTTTGTTTAGGTCTCTTCTTCAACCGAATACAAGTGAAATAGATTCTTTGAAAGCATCTTAGTTTTATTATCATCTTCTTCCTTCAGTAGTTTCAAAAGATTATTTGGAGAAGAAGAAATTTAAAAAGACAAAGAAACAATGCTTGGAGTCATTTATAAAGGATGTCTCTTTGGATACTTAGTGTAGAAGACACTAGATAATATTAGTATCAGTCAAGATGCTTATATACAACTTTTCTAGCTTTTACAGTCAAATATGAAGTAACAACAAGTACATAATTGCATACTTCCAAGGCCATCTGTGATTAGAACTATTAGACAGAGAGTGAATAACAAAGTAATTGAGATTTTGGGTGAGCCTTTCCATATCAAGGCTAGCTTCAAGGGTAAGAAAAAGGAAGTTGTATTCAATGAATTTAACAATATTTTACTTAACTTGCCCACCCTACAATGCTTAATGATTAGATTCTATGACTTGCTAGTGTAAGAGGCACAAGGAGTGGCTAGATTTATGGTTAAACTTGATGAAAGTGAGATTCTAAAATGTACAAAATTAGAGAGGGTCTCTATTACCTTGATGAATAGAGCACTTTCATTAGATCATTACAATCACTCAATATCATTTAGTGCTCAATCGGGACACAGCATCTGGTGGCTAGGAGCATTCGAAGTAGATACAGAGGATTTTGATATATTGTATTGGGTTTTTCATCAAACACCAATACCTAATGTTATTAAGAGACAACAAGCAGGAGAAGAGCCATTTTTTGAAGAATTTGGGAACTATAAGATTGAGTGGCACATAGCTGGTGACATAATGACACTTAAATGTATATACAATGTATCAAAGGGAGCCAACTCTAGATCTCCTTGCCTATATTGCATGTTTCCAGCCATAGAGTTGAACTAAAGCAATTGGAATAGAGCACCCTCTAAGCACAAAAAGGATCCACACTTTAAGCCAGTCCTAGATATTCCTTTAGTGAAAGCCCATATCTGTAAACTTCATGCGCTTTTTGTAGGATAATTGAAAAGCTTGTTCATCTTTATATAGGATTTGCATGGAAGCTGAAGCCATTATCAGCTAGAACAGATGTTATAATAAAGATTGAAAAAGTCTTATCTGCAATTGGTTTGCATGGTAGTACTGTTGTTATTGAATGGGATCTTCAAAAGTCTAAGGATGGCAATTGTGTCTCCAAAAAGCCATCTATTGGTGAAGTGAAGGCTAGAAGGTTCCTAGACTTTCATGGAAGACTTGGTAAGGTAAACTCTAGGAATGGTGGCTTAACTATTAGATACAATCAATGAAAGTGCCTACATAATGCAGTTAAGGATCATGTTGATAATGGACAAAGCTTGAAATAGAAAAGCAATGTTTGGAAAATACTAGACAAAGTATTCTTTTATTGTGATAAAACAGAGTGAAATGATGATGATCTCAAAGACTTCAAAGATCAATTGAACCTTTTTTAAAAAGCAATGACTGAAGCTTGGGGTAATCAACACTTCACTCACTATATGGTAAGAAGTTTGCATATGTATGTTTCTTTATTGAGTGACTCATATAGGGGTTTCTAATTGAATTTCTTTATTTGTTATCTATGCAGCATATTTTATACAACCATGCTCCATATTTTATCAAGAAATATGGATCTCTATCTATTTGGTCAACCCAAGGTATGGAAAAATCACATTATCAAGCAAGAACAAAATACTTTAGACACACAAGACATAGAGGTGGAAGATATAAAGCAAATAGTTTACTAGAGGTCTTTCAATGGTTCTATAGACAAATTTGGCACAAATTCAAGCTCAAAGGCACAATCACATCATGTAATATATCATCTTTGGCAAGGACTATATCCACTGTTACCCAAAGAAGAAAAGATGGATATTTAAACTCTTATGCAAAACAAAGATATTCTGAATGGTTACAAACTAGACAAAGAGATGGAAAAAGATGGGTTTCAAGAAACCTGTAACATCTTTTAGTCTGACTCTGTTGCAGAAGAGTCGTTAATTTCAAGGAATTCACTAGGTCCTCTAAAGGAATCTTTTGTTTCATCCCACCCGATGAGACCTCTATATTTCAAGAACTCTTGTTTCCTATAGCTTGGAAGGAGCTTCAAATTCTTGGCAACTCCTACATGGGAGAGCAAATAAGAGGCAAGAACTCCAAAGTATCTTGCCCTAGATCCACTGTATCCCACGGCATGAAGCCCAAAACTCTTACAACCTCTTTCTTCTCCACCAAAATTATCTTGTGTGAACCTCTATTGAAAGCTTGGGATGCAATCACCTTGGAGATAGCTTTCAAAGCCATTATTGGTAAGCTTGGAGAGCTTGACAACCTGCTATGATAAATTGCAACTATTTGATTATTTAAGCTTCCAATATAATGACCAAGGCCTTGACTTTTGCCAAGCTTCAATGGCCTTGAGCCCTTGGCTCTTCCAAGAAAGTTATCTACATCTTCAATTTCTATCTGCACAATAAACCACAATAATATAATATGTCAGTAGATATGCATAACATACTATGATATAAATCACAATGGATATCTTAGAATAATCTTTCATACCTTAGGGTTTTCATCTTCTTCAAGAAGACTATCATCATATAGATTTATTGAACTTTTGGGTTTCTCCTCTAATGGAGACTTCAGTTTCTCTTCATACCCCACGTTATCAATACCAAGTCTTTGTTGAATTTGTAAGTACTCTTCCTCTGTAGGTATCCCCCCCTTTTCATATTCCACGATCTGATTAATACAAGAATGGAAGGCTACAAAACTGTCTTGAAAATTCTCTCCCTCAATATCAAGAGTTACTAGCAATTCCTCTTCATAACCTATAAAATTCTTATCATTTTGACCCCATGCAGCAAGGATTGCCAAGTAGTAATCTTCTCTAAGATAAAAAAATGTGTTGAATATCATTTAGCAATACATATCTCTTTTTGTTGATGAGATAATTGGAAAATGTTGGGACACATTCAAGAGGACCTATTTCAATCTCTGCACTTAACTCTATCTCATTTTCTTCCACTTTTATAATGTTCTCACTTTTAGACAAAGCAACATCAAATCCCGGCACTAACTGGTTCTCAATATCCTCTTGAAAATTTTCACCCTTATCTTTAACGTCTTTGTCTTTGCATGCAATATCCTCCATCTTCTTCTCTTGTATTGTATCTGAAGAACAACAATGCATATATTGAAGATATACAAGAAATCCAACATCCTTCTGTACAAGAAGACATTGTTGTTGATTCTGATGAAAAGAGAAATCTACTTTCCACTTCTTGAATTCTTCATCAATAAAGCTAAACCTTGTTTGCAATGTTGTTCTAGTAGCATTGGAAGCTTCCATTACATTGCTATAATGGACAAATCCCTCAATCTCTAGGCCTTCCACATGTCTATCATAAAAATCCCTGAAATTCTTCAGTTTATCTTCAAGATCCTTCAAAAGCTCTAGCAAATTAGAGGGAACATTGAGCATATCTCTGATGTAAATAAATCTAGATGAATTTCTAGTTGCATGAAGAAAATCAAACAGCTTTTCATCACAGGCATCCTCCAAATCCTCCTTTTCCATTCCCTTTAAATACAACTTTCTTTTAGTCATCTTGATTACTCACAAAAAAAAAAATCCAGAAAATAAAAAATCAAATTTGGGGGATAATTTACAAATCAACATTTGCTCATATCTAGTAGATTAAAGAAAGATTGCTAAAAAAATTTGGCATAAATTGAAATGAATTGAAACTTTATGCAACCTTACAAAATCTATAATATACAAGATGAAATGATTGAAATGAATGAATGAAATTAATTTTAGCCAAAATCTATAATATACATGATGAATGAAATGAATTGAAGCTTTATGCAACAAAGAAAGCATGAAACATTCACAACTCATGAAACACGAAAATAATGATTCAGACGGCCTCACAGCTCACAAAATCGTGTTTCATACGTCACTTTGATATTAAAAACTTGACGAATTCATGTTTTATACAACCGAAAATTTTGAACAAAACAATGCATTAAGAACATCAAAACCCCATCGTTTAACATGTCTACTAGACCAATATTGATAGAAAAACAAAGTAAACCCTTACAGAATTTCTAAGTCCCAAATGTAACATTGTCCTCTTAAACCAACTAACATCTTCAATGCCATGAAATTCAAGATTACATAGAAAAATATTAAGAAAAGTGTGATATGTGATATTTGCAGGCCTTGCTTCTAAGAATAAATGGTTTTTGATAAGAATGTGCTTGGTATGGCTTGTGATTCTTACAAGATAAATAGCTGGTCGAAGACAAGACAAGATACATGTAAGAAATAGTAACCAAAACTCGAACCTAAGTGTTCATATATATATGCCAGCAATCACCGCATATTTGATCAAAAAGTACATTGCACTAATTCGGAGGAGGTGCGTATAAATTGAAGCAATAAAAGTGCTATCATGCCAAAAAAGTAAGTGACATGTAGCACAACTTCCCAAGTAAAAACGGTCTGTAGTCGCACATGTGAAATTAACTACGCATTACAACAGCCACACATATAAACAAACATTCTTATAAACCCAATTTTTGAACCGTAAAATAGTTTTTTTGAAGACAAAGCTCTTTCTCTGCTCAATCATACCAACACAACGCTAATTTGATAGCATGTACAAAATTATTCTTCCACACAAGGCTACTAAAGAAGGTTTCATCACCCAAGATACACATCAAATACTCGAGAATGTAAGTTTTTTGCTCAAATATAAGTTACCTCTAAATCACTTGAGAATTCCTACTAGACCATTCTCAAAAATGCCAAAAGTATGAAACGTGATGAGCATGGCTCTTCACATCGACAAGAGCTATTTCACGATTCATATGTATTAAATGCGAGATTGTGTTGGTTTCTCTTCTCCATATAAGGCCTCCTCGCGTTTCATGTGACTTAGGCATGCATTTATCCTTTTGTGACATATGAAACGTGATGGGTGTGAGATTTCTCTTTTTCATGTGAGAGCTCCTCGTATTTCATATGACTTAGGCGTACATCGTTTCTCTACTGATGTATGAAAAGCGATATGGTTTTAAGTACTTTGGTCAAAAAGGTCCCTCGCGTTCCATACAACTTAGGCATGCATCATTTCTCCTTTGACGTATGAAACACAATATGGTATTTAGTTCTCTGGTCCAAAAGGCCTCCTCGCGTTTCATACGTCTTGTGCATTGTTTTATTGAAATTGGATTTAGACTATGTGATTAGTGTTTGCTTGCTTTTTACTGATTCGGTATCTTTTCTAATTTGTTTGTATTATTTATTTTTTTGGATATTTCAGATGGCTAGAACTAAGGCCATTGCACCTACAAGTTTTTGCTGCTTCAACAGGAAGAGGAAACAGTCCACCACATAGAGTATGCATCATGATGGTAATATGTTTCCGCCATTGTGGGATGAACTTCTTGTGGAAAGTGGCTTTGATAACGAGAATCTTCAACTCTTCAGTGGAAGAAGAAACTTTGCAAACATCCATTGAATTCTTCTCTTCTTGGCAATCCCACTTCCTTCATTTTCAACCTCTTCTGATGCTTGTTGATGGCAAGTTTTCCCCGGCTACGCACCAAAAACATGGAGCCCAAGAGAGACACCAAGGAAAAGGGGATTCTACTGCAAGAAAATCTATCTTGTAACATCAACAAGCTTTTATTTCATTCTTTTGATGACCAAAACAAAGAAAACAGCAAATCTTCACGCAGCATCATAGTAGATATCTCCCACGGATTTGATAAAATCAACCATAATCTTCAACATCTTCATAAAATCCTTCAATAGAATAAAGAACCTAAAAGAATACACCATCTTTTGAATGAAAATTAATCACATAGTATTCATCTTCAATGTCTTTATAGTTCTCTCTCTCAATCTCTCATATACAGTTACACTGTTTTGATAGAATTAACTATCTCTAGCTCTCTCTCTCTCTCTCTCTATCAATAGTACATAATATCCTCACTACAATACTCTCATAATAACTCTCAATAATTCTTCTTAGGTCGTGGATGCACCTCCCAAGAGGTATGTCTGATGTGAAGAGGTACCAGAGCCACTACAGTGTCTCTTCATAGCTCACTACTGTCACTGTCACTCAATCTTCTCTTTAGTCTTCAACAGCTGCTTCTTCCATTTGTTTTAGCTCTTTTGAACTTAGATTCATCCTTTCCAAAAGTTAGAAAACTTTCCCAAAGTCACACATACTTTCTACAGAACACTTACAAAAGGTCTACATAATAGTACAGTACAGTACTAGAGCAGATACAGAACAGTTACAGAGCAGAGATAGAGCAGAGACAGAGGCTCTACAGAAGGTTTACAGAGGGTTACAGAAGGTCATCAAAACCTCATAACTTATACTAAAAATCATTCCAAACTATCAAAAACTATTCAATAAGCTTCCAAAAGATTTCAACCTTCATCAATCATCAATCCATGCTTCATACAGAAGAAAATTAGAACAAAACAGAAGCTATACATAAGGTATATAGAACCAATCAGAACATCACAGAGCTTCATATTTCTACTAAGAATCATCACGAACTTTCAAAATATAATCAATATCATCCAAAACACTCTCAAATGCTTCCATTAACAACCATACATCACTCTAAATCCATCAAAAATCAATCATTCAGTCCTCAAAAATAACAAAAATCGGTCAAAATTTCAATCTTTTTCCACTCTCAACAAGATGGTTGGTAGTTTGATTTATTTGACCATCACTAGGCCTGACTTGAGCTATGCTGTAGGCCTCATAAGCCAGTTTATGCAGAAGCCCAAAAAGCTGCACTTGGATGCAGTTAGACGCATTATGAGATATGTTAAGTCCATTGTAGATTATGGGTTATTCTATGTGAGAGATAAGCCCTTGAAACTGGTTGGATAGATTATGGGTTGTTCTATGTGAGAGATAAGCCCTTGAAACTGGTTGGATACACTAATGCAGATTGGGCAGGATTCTCATATGACCGTAGATCTACAAGTGGCTATGCTTTTGGGTTTGGAAGCAGAATGATCAACTGGAGCAGCAAGAAGCAGCCTACGGTTGCTTTATCAAGTACTGAGACAGAGTACAGGGGTGCTACATTGGCAGCATGTGAGATTGCATGGCTGCTCAAGCTTATGGATGATTTGGACATGCAGGTAGATGCTCCAGTGACTCTGCTATGTGACAATCTTAGTAGTGTACTTTTGACCATGAATCCAGTATACCATGCTAGGACAAAACACATTGAGGTACACTACCACTTCATCAGAGAGATGGTTCTTGGAGGGAGAGTTGATCTCATGCATGTGAAGAGACTGATGAACAGGTTGCGGATATCTTTACCAAGTCTCTAGGTAAAGATAAGTTTAGTGTTTTCCGACAGCTGCTTAATGTACATATGTTGTCTTGAGCTTGAGGGGGAGTGTCAGACTTCAAGCTCTACTTAGCTGTCTTTGGTGTGAATGGTCCTAGTGTGATCTTAGGTTGTACTCTTTTGAATGATGATTGAGAATAATGAGAGTGTTTGTGAGAGCTCTTTGCTCTGCACTGTTAAAGCTCCAACCCTTCTTTGACTTCAAACAGCCTCCACTACTTCTGTCCTTGCTAGTGCCATGATTCATTCCCTTTCTACCAAGGCAAGGCCTTTAGAAAGGTCTTTGAGTCTTCCAATAGTCTTTGTCAGAGAGAGAACCAGGGAGAGAGAAAGAAGAGAGAGAAGACTGCAAAGGAGAGAGAAAGACTGCAGGAAGAGAGAGAATAAGAGTGACGAGGAGAGAGAAAGACTAGATTTAGAGAGAGAAAGACAAGAAAGAAGGGGAAGCCATAGAAGCTGTGAGCAAGAAGGGAGAGAAAGACTGTAATTGTATTAACATGTCAAAAAGATATGAAAAATTACATCTTCTCTCCTTTTATACCGATGTCAGTGTGACATGGCTTAATATCAACATTTTTAACACTTATTTGCTATTCCCAGCTTCTTACAATCCATCCCTTCCCAAAATTTTTTGTCCTAAAAAACAAACCTAGAAACAACTAGAGAGGAGATGGATAGAACAGAGTACTACTCTGTTTTACAGCTTTACAAATGGAAAATGAATGAAGAGTGACCATTACAAGAGCTGAATTTGAAGAAAGGAAGTAAGGCCCAACTATATACATGATTTGAAGTACTTCAGAAGCAAATGAAGCCATAAAATCTTCAACAAATAGTCCCAGAACAAAGTAGACAGCTTGCTGAATAAATAGTCCCTGCTGGACCAAATCTGCCATAACTTTTGATAGAAGTGTCCAAATGAGATGTACCATATATCAAAACGAAGCTCTTGAAGAGTACTTTAAGCCCATATAGATAGCTTAATTCTGAAAATTAGGTACGATAAAAACTGTTCTAAAACAGCATGCTGTCCTGAACCAGTCTGCATCAATACTAGCTCCATAAGCAATAGGCTTCAGCCACCAATGTCTCGCTCAAGTATGGATACTCATCCAATATAGAATCAGGTCTTCAAGAAGCCTCTTCAGAGGGTAAACCTCTCCATTTGATCAAATATTCCACAATAGAACGTGATCGAAGCTTCTTTTCGCGCTGACCTATAACAGCCTCTGGGATGTACTGAACAAGACCATCTTCATCAATAGGTGGCAGCTCATTAACTATATCGACTGGATCACCATAATAGGGCTTGAGCTGACTAACATGGAAGACGTTATGAATGTTTGTAGAAGAGGGAAGCTCTAGTTTGTATGCCAAATCTCCAATCCGTTTAAGGATCCTGTAAGGGCCATAAAACCTGTGGGCAAGCTTATTACTGGATCCATCTTTCAACGTAGAGGACTTGGATTTGGGCACCTTCAACAAAACCAGCTCTCCTTCTTGAAACTCTAAAGGCCTCCTCTTCTCATCAGCATACATCTTCATTTGATCTTGAGCCTTCCTTAGATTCACCTTGCATTGCTGAAGAAGCGTCTGCATTCTTTCGAACTCTTCCTTCCCATGAGGATTGATCTTTTCATTAAAGATGACTGTGGGTAAGGGCACCTTGTAACCATACAAAGCCTCAAAGGGTGAAACTCCTATACTCGCATGAGTGGAATTGTTGTAAGCAAACTCAACCAGGTGTAACCAAGAATCCCATGAGGTTTAGACATCATAGCAAAAATGGCGAAGATAAGTCTCCAACCATTTATTAACTCTCTCTGTCTGTCCATCAGTTTGGGGATGATAAGCCATAGATGGAGCTAACTTAGTGCCCATAGATGTAAATACCGCTTGCCAGAAGTTACTCATAAACTTTAAGTCCCTATCATAGACAATCACCTGATAATCCATGTAGTCTAAAAATATGCTCCACAAACTGATTGGCCACTTGAGAAGCAGTAAATTGAATTTTTGTTGGGTTAAAATGAGCTGCTTTGGTGAGTCTGTCAACCACCACATAAATACTATTCCACCCCTTCTTGGTAGTAGGTAAGCCAGTGATAAAGTCCATAGTAATATGAGTCCATTTACCCGTAGGAATAGGCAATGGCTGTAACAAACCTCCTGGCTTATGGGTGCTATCCTTATTTTGCTGACAAGGCATACACTTCATAACAAAGTCCTTGACATCTTTCCATAGTCCTTTCCAATAAAAGCTCTTGCTGATCCTGTCATAAGTCTTGAAAACTCCCAAGTGTCCAGCTAAAGGCGAAGAATGTAACTCCTCCATAATTTTCCGCTTGAAAGAAGAAGTAGAGGGAATAACAATCTTGCCCTTCCACCAAATAAGACCATTTTTAAGCTGGTAATGCGAGTTTTCTTCCATAAGACCTTGCTGTAATTTCTGAAAGATTTGGCTGAATTCCTCATCTAAAAGATAGGCCTCCTGTAGTTCTTCAATCCAATCATTATGTAATTCTGTCATGGCTGACACTTTGCAGGCCCATATACGAGAAAGAGAATCAGCCACTATGTTATCTTTACCCCTTGTATGAGTGATGTCAAAGTCATAATTCTGTAATGTAGCTACCCATCGTCGTTGCTTTGGAGTGAGTTTTGACTAAGTAAGGAAATACTTGAGTACTCGATGATCACTATGTACTCTGAATCGACTGCCATATAAGTAATGGTGCCATTTCTTGATTACATACAGGATAGCCAACATTTCCTGGTCATAAATATTCATGGCCATCTCCTTACCTGTAAGCTTACGGCTCTCAAATGCAATTACTCCATGCTCCTGAAGCAAAACAGCCCCAATGCCACGGCCACTAGCATCACACTGTATAGTAAACTCTTTGGAGAAATCCGGGCATACTAGGATAGGAGCAGAAGTAAGTAGTTCCTTTAACTGGTTGAAGCTGCTATCTGCAAGAGCATCCCAAAAGAAAGCCTCTTTCTTCAACCTTTCAGTCATCAAAGGAGCTGCAATTGCCACATAATGCTTTATAAATCGGCGATAGAATGAAGATAGACCAAGAAATCCTCTAAGAGAGATAGTAGTAGTAGGCGTTGGCCAATCTCTTATGCATTGCACCTTCTTGGGATCAGCCTGTATTCCTTTTTCACTGATTATATGCCCCAAGTATTCCACTTCAGTCTGCATGAAAGAGCACTTCTTCTCCTTAGCAAAAAGCCTATGATGTCTCAACACATCAAAAACCTTCCTCATATATGACAAATGATCCTGTAAAGTCTTGCTATAGATCAAAATGTCGTCAAAGAACACCAAGACAAACTGAAAGAGGAAAGGTTGCAAGATCTTATTCATCAGGCTTTGAAAGGTAGCTGGAGCGTTTGTAAGCCCAAATGGCATCACCAAGAAATGATAGAGCCCACGATCAGTCCTAAAAGCAGTCTTGACTTCATCACCCTCTCTCATGCGAATCTGATGATACCCTGATCTCAAATCAATCTTCGTGAAAAATCGAGCCCCCTTAAGTTCATCAAGCAAATCATCAATCTTGGGTATAGGATACCTGTTCTTCATTGTTATCTTATTGAGATCCCTGTAGTCAATGCACATTCTGAAAGATCCATCTTTCTTTTTGACTAACAGGACTGGGGATGCATAAGGTGAAGAACTTGGTTCAATGAATCCCATTTCAAGAAGCTCTTTGATTTGCTTGGCTACTTCCTCTCGTTCACATTTTGATAGTTTGTAAGGTGGCTTATTGATTCTCTTTGAGTTGGGCTCCAAATCAATGGGGTGATCCACCGCTCTCTTAGGAGGCAATGAAGTAGGTACTTTAAACAAATCTCTATACTCCTCAAGAAGAGCTGTCAAGGCTGGATGGTTTGCTGAATTATTGGGCTGATCCTATGTTTCTTTGTTCAAACGCAAAACAAATATCTGTGAGCGCTTCTTGTACTCTCTCTTGAGTTGTTGAATGGTGATAAGCTAAAAATCAGATCTACTAGGAATTCCCTGTAAATGGATGAGCTGTCCATTGGAGAAAAACTCCATATATAACTGTGAGAAATCCATAGTAATCCTGCCTAATGTCATCAACCAATCACAACCAAGTACAATATCTATGGGCCCCATTTCCAAAGTGATCAGGTTTACTTTGACTTCAAAATTTTCAGCCAACTGCAAAGAAACATGTGGGAAAATTTGTGTGTTGATTTCCTCTTCACCATTAGCCACTTGTACTCTAATGGGCTGATGTAAGTCTGTGGGAACACAATTCAACTTGTCCATAATGGACTTATTGACAAAACTGTGAGTACTGCCACTATCTATCAGAATGAACACTGGCTTTCCACATATGCTTCCCTTCATATGAAGTATATTAGGGCTCTTAGATCCCGTCCAAGCATCCATAGAGATAGAACAATTAGTGGCAGCAAGCGACTCATCACAAGATCCACCAGGATCAAACGGAACATCTCCGCCTGGATCAAAAGGAAAAGAGTCGGCTGGATCATAAAAGTACTCCTGTCCACCATCATCCTCAAAATCTTCATTTTCAGCATTGATTGTCACTGCATTAGCTTCATCTATGTCATCTTCAAAGTCCTCAAAAACTAGCATACTTTGAAGCTTTGGCTTGACATTTTTGTATACACACTTTGAAGCATGGTCAGGAGTATACTTTTCTCCACACTTGAAGCATAAGCCCTTGTCCTTCCTTTCCTTGTAAAGATCCATGGGAATAGATTTAGGATTTGTATTAGCTGAAGTGGACTTAGGCTTGTTGTCACCCTGCTTAAATTCAACCTTTGGACTGTTTGCTGTCCTGAAATTACTTTGAAACCTAGAAGCATTGAATGGAGGATAAGTTGGTACCCGTAAGCTCCCACTAGGCACATGATTGCTGCCATAAATGTTACCAACTTGTCCTTGCTTTAAAACAGTCCTTGGCTGTCCATAACTTGGCTGAAATGAAGACTCTTTCCTATACTTTCTTCCATAGCGCTCCGCAAGCTCAATAGCCTTGAAAAGTGAAGTAGGATTTTGCGCCATGACATCAGCTGACAAAGATGGCTCTAAACCATACATAAACTTGTGAAGCTTGGCCTCATCACTGATGCTTTCCACATACATGGTCAAGTTGAGGAATTGGTTTGTATATTCTCTTACACTTAGGCCCCTTTGTTCCAAACCATACCATCTCCGTGCTAGCTTCTCTTTTTCAAGAGGTGAAACAAAGACTTCAGCCATAAGTGCCTTGAAAGCTTCCCAATTCTCAATAAGTACATTCTCTTTCTTGATATACCTCCACCAAGTATGGGCAAATCCTTCTAGGTGCAAGGAAGCAAAGTGAATCTTCATATCATCAGTTTTAGGATATATATCAAAGTAGGACTCCATCTTAGAGGTCCATTCCTCTAATTCTGATGGTGAAGATGACTGGCCATTGAATTTGGCTAAAAAAAAATTGTCCTTGAATTCTCTTTCATGAAAGGGTTGCTGTCCCAAAATTGGCTGATCAGGATTTCCAAGTACAGAACCTCCAAATTGAGACTGAAATCTTCCAACAAGTGGTTGAGAATTACCATGTAATCTTCCTGTTGGTAAAGTACCCCTGGAATTTTGAGTATGCAGTCCAAAAGCTTGAGTATTGGCCCCATTCAAACTGCCCAAATAGTCATCATGCCTTTGTGAAGCTTCTCCTACTTCATACTGACTATTTGGAATGCCTCTTCTTCCAATAATCCAATTTCCATGACCATTCTGGTTAGATGGCTGAAGTGGGACTGAAGGGCCACTGTTTGAACAGGCTTTCTCATTAACTTCCTTTGATGCCATTTGCAACTGCATAAATTTAGCAATTTGTGCCATGAGTTGTTCGTTGGATTCTACCAACTTATCAATAGAAGCCTTGGTTTGATCAATAGATTGAACCATCTGCTCCATTCTTGACAAGATGGCCTCATGTCGTTCCCTATGTCTTTGTTCATGGGCACACAAAGTATTATTGAGTATACTGATTTCTCCTTGTTGTTGAAGTTCTTCAGGGTTCTCTTGAAGTGTGCTATCCATCATGGAATCCCTCATTTGCTGAGCATAATCCTCCTGGACCTTATTTTTGCCTTTATGTCCTGCCATTTTAGTGTAGTCCTGCAATACCCCCTATCAGTAAAATGGCTATAACTTTGGTTAGGAAGCTCCGATTTCAGAACTTTTTTGTGCGAATAGAAGGTAACAATGCCCTCTTCGAGATGAGCTATAGCACGCTATAATAGATTTAGGACAGAAAATTCTATAGCTAGATTTCAGAGTCTGAACTGTCCAGTCCTGCAACCTGTCTAGACTTGTAAGTGCCATGTTTTGACCCTGTAATGCAAGATAGTAACCCCAAATGGTTACCAAACCCTGCAAAGGGGTATATAGGACCTGTGGGTACCCTGTAGTACCTGCACCTATGCTTCAGCAATGAAGGGTGTACCTGTAACCACCTGTAAATACCCTGTAAGTGACCTGTAAATTCCCCGTTTTACCCTGTTTTGGTCCTGTAGGTACTTGAGTCTTTGGAAAGTCTTCAATCTTCAATCCTCCACTCGCTATACCTGTGTGAGGGATAAAACAGCATGACAGGCTCTCTACACGGGCTCTGAATCACCGGGAGGTGGGCAAAGTTTCCCCCGGGTCGGTTGGTTGTACCCCTTCGGGATCTTCGATAGTGAGGGAGGGTCACCTCTCTTTTGTCCCACTATCTCCCCCAGCATCCACCTTTTTCCTCGGTGGGAATATCAACATGGCAAAGGCTAGTGTGCTAAGCAATCAGCATGATATGCAATTCATAAATATTCATTCAGCCTTTCATGAGATGCAATTGATTGAGATAAGAAAATTTGGGATAGGAGAAGGGTCTTACCTATGCAATTCAGTGACTCACTGATTGCTAGTACTTACCCTTTTACAATATTTCAGCTTGGGTGAGAGAAATTCAACAAAACAAATCAAGGTTATGCATCAAGCTGATCAAATGATACCTATGATGAGTAATGGTTTGAATCAAAATGGAATTCAATGAAATAGGCTGAAATTGAGGAAAATTAACACTAATCTCTGATCTATTGATCAATCCAGTGAATTCATTGATCAATAACCTCCCATCAACAAGTGGAAAAGCCATTAGCAATAGGATTATTGAGAGATTTCAGAGATTAGTAAAAGGAAAATACCTCCATTAATCTTGAATAATATGATGGATGTCAGCTTCAACCCCGTTGATGCAAAAGTTCTTCATAATCCATCATAAAGCTTGAAATCTCCATGAAATCAGTCCATACAAACTTAAATATAATGAAATCCTTGAAGAATCAATGCTCCAGCCTTGCTTGAACACTTGAACCTCAAAGATTCAAGCTCCTTGATGAAAAGCCCCAAAATAATCCTTCCATTTGAGCTCCAATGTCATGCACGGGCTGAAATCTCTTCAATGTCTTCAATCTTGGAGTCTATCCAGCTTGTACTTAGCTTTAGAGAAGCTTTGGAGGTCGGGAAGGTCCAAAATTTTGAGAAATTTGAGCTTTCATGTCTGCGGCTATGGCTGCCCTGCTATGTATTAGGGTTTGAGCAAGAGAATGACTGATCAGAATGCTTCAGAGGCTGAAGATTGTTGCCAATCAAGTGCTTGATGAATCCTTTAAGAGCTGAGATCAATGGCTGAGTATGTGGAGCAAGCTGAGCAGGGAGGAGAGAGCAGGGAATTCAGCGCAATTTTCGGTGCATTTTTCGGGCTGTTCCTGGCTGGTCATCAGCATCACACCTCAACCATGGTACTCCTCCTGAAGCTCATGCTGTAAGGATCCTTTGCCCCATGCTTTGACAGAGAGAAATGTTCAGTAGAGAGAGATATTTGAGGACATTCTTGACAGCCACCATGAAAGCTTCAGCCAAAAGCTTGAAGGAGAGAGAAGAGAAGCTCTCTTTTGAAAAGTAACTGTAGTTTAGTCTCTCTCTAACTAAGCCCAGTTAACCATCCTTTACCCTAGTTACCTCCATTTTTGCATGAAATTTGATGACGTCCAGCCATTTAAGTCTTTATCCGCCATATCTGACCTTGGATATCTCCAGATGTAGTCTTTTGCTAACTGTAGGTGTCCTACAGTACTCCACTAGTCACTGTCTTGTACCATTTTTGTCTGAAATTGGTTTTGAAATAGGAAAATGGGACTGAAAATGGAAGAAAATAATGGATCAAAGACTCAAGCTCTAATACCACTTGTCAGAGAGAGAACCAGGGAGAGAGAAAGAAGAGAGAGAAGACTGCAAAGGAGAGAGAAAGACTGCATGAAGAGAGAGAATAAGAGTGACGAGGAGAGAGAAATACTAGATTTAGAGAGAGAAAGACAAGAAAGAAGGGGAAGCCATAGGAGCTGTGAGCAAGAAGGGAGAGAAAGACTGTAATTGTATTAATGTGTCAAAAAGATATGAAAATTTATATCTTCTCTCCTTTTATACCAATGTTAGTGTGACATGGCATAATATCAACATTTTTAACACTTATTTGCTATTCCCAACTTCTTACAGTCTTTTTCTCCCAAGCCTTGGCCTTTTCTTCCAGTCTTTTGACACCCTAATTTTGGCATTGAGACAGCATCATGACCATCTATTCTTGCTCTTTCCAGATTCTGAGCATCTCTCTTTCTGCTATCTAAGGTAGTTCAGCTACTCTGCCAACCGTTCTTGCTCTAAGAGAGCCACATGGAGTTGATTTTTCACACCTCTATCAGCTTTTGGTTGACACTTCATCCTGTGCCTTAGCCTCATGTAGTTCCTTAAGCAGTTGTTCCTTTTTTTGTTTTTCCTTTTGGTGCTCTGTGTAGGCCTAACCCTTTCTAGCTCCTCAACAAGCTGATCTTTGATCTTTTTTAGCTAGTCGAGGTATTCTTGCATCTACTCTTTTTGCTACTGCAAGAGCACCAAAAAGTCCTCCAGCATTGTCTGTTCTCCTCTTTCCTCCTCGTGGGGCTCTTTTACATCCTTCTTCTTTGTCGTCCCTTCTAGTACCAGTTTGGTTCCAACTCCTTCCAGACGTTGCTTATTTGCCTCTGCTAAGTGGCTATTTGGTGTGTTTTTTTGAGTTGTAAGCCGAGAATGTTTCCCTTTCTGCTTCCAACTCCACCACCAGTGTTTCCCTCCTCTCCTCTTTTAGTCTTTCTAATTGGCCTAGGAGTTCTTGGAAATATTCATCGTATTGTGATGACCCTGGCATGGTTGAGGATATGGACATAGATGAGGCTTCTACCTTAGCCTTCTTCGAGTCTTTTCATGTTTTTGCATCCATAGCGGTGGTAGGTCTCTTGGTCCGTGGAATTGGGGCTCCTCCCAACCACTGGGTGTTGGACTAAGCTGCTCCACCATGTTGACTAGGTATTATACCCAAGCCATCACATTACTTTGGTTCATTGTTCCATCTATGGTTTCTTGGGTGGTGGTAGTGGTGGCAACCATGAAGGGAAGACGGGGCCTTCCCTTTGCTTTCCACTGTGGGTCCTCAAGCCACTTCTATCACTGCGGTGCTGGTTCTAGGTACATCTTTTAGGCTCCTCTTGGCCAACTCGTTTGTGCAAGAGGGTTGCTTGACTGATAGCCTAATGGCGAGAGCCATATGCTCCTCCTCTTCTCTCCTTAGTCTCTCCTTCTCTTCTTGTCACTTATTTCTTCATTCTTCCTCCATTCTTTGGGACTCTTCTTCTGCCTTTCATAGGCGTTCTTCCTCTTCTTCCTACTTCTTCTTTTGTTCCTCCTCTACCTCCTTTGATTTCCTTTGCACTACTGCTAGGGCTTTATCCTCTCTTGTTGTGGTTTTCTTCTTCTTGCTCAATGGACCGAGCCCTCCCCACCTTGCTCACTAACGGTCCTTTTACTTGACCCCTTCTGATGCTGCTGTGCTTGGAGTTGAGCTCCTTTCTTTCTTGGAGCTTGCTCTAGGTCTCTTTCCATGGCTTGCTAGCTTCTTTGTCTCCCACATTTCTCACTTTTGGAGACATTGATGGCTTTTTGCAATCAAGGAGAGGTGTTGCTCTTGAATAGGAGATCTCTTCGAAGTTTCCCCTACTTCATCATCCCTTTCCATATCTCCCATAGCTTCTTGGATGATGGCCGTCAACGCCCCTCCAAACCTTATCATGGGGATGCTTTTGGTGTGGGCATTTTCTTGTCCGATTAGTCATGGCCAGTGATTCACCTCCTGTAGATCTTTGGCTTGATCACAACACTTTGGCTAATGATTCAATCATTTTATGGATGTAGGCATTCGGATTTATTTCATCTAGGGCCCCTGCTGCAATGCTTTCAAGCATTGGCACTGGGATCCGGTTGCTAAATTGATCCCATCATTGGTGTGCACCTTTGCCTTTAGCATCTTTAGCATGCCGTAAACATCCCTCATCAGTCTCTTTCCCTATATTTTTGCCAATCCTAAAGCCTTCTCCACTATTTCAGGGCTAAGCACAACTTCTATCCTTTTGGGTGAGCCTCCTTGCTTAAGGGTCATCGTACTACTGTTCTTTCTTGCATCGAAAGTTCTTAGAAACCCTATGCATCTTCCATGGTCGACTTTCTTTACATATCTCTGGAGATTTTATTGATTGACCATTTACTTGACCGCATCTTCCTTGTTTACTAGCTCTTCCACATTATTGACATTGCAATATTTTAGCCAATTGTAGACTTGTATCTCAGTTGTGGGCAATCGGTACATGTTGTGCTCTTCCTTTGAGAACAAAAGTTGTCTTGCCATCTTCATGATGAAAATCCTTCCTAGGATTGGAGGATGGAGGATTAAGGGCATGAAGCACTTGCTTGTTGTGCTTTATTTCTTCATGAGCCAAGTATAGAACTGTGGGTTATACTCTAAGTGGGTGTGATGGTCCATGGTTTGAGGCCTAATGTGTATGTGTGGAATGTAGGTCAAGACATCAGTTAGGAAATCACCAGAGTTTATCTGGCTAGTGGTGTGCAGTTATTCCTTCGTTAGGAGTCAATCCAAATAGGAATGGACCATCATACTCTTCTAAAGGTCAATTCCATGTGATGGCCAATGCTCTGAACAAGGTAGGAGCTACATAGGTTGGATCGTACTCAAAGGTTTTGATTGCACGTCTTTGCTCAATGTTGGTCATAATTTGGTAGCCCTCTTGCTCCCATTGGAGATGAAGAGTATACCATTTTTGTAGAAAGGAAGAGTTAGAGTTGGCTAACCATTTCAGCTTTGCTAGTTTTTGGGTTTTTGTAAAGACTTTGCTCTTGCTATAGGAGGTGAGCATCCAATCGTTTGAGAGATTACTCTTGAGGAATCTTGTTGGCAATCAAGTCCATTGGAGATGGAGAGTATACCATTTTTGTAGAAAGGAAGAGTTAGAGTTGGCTAACCATTTTAGCTTTGCTAGTTTTTGGGTTGTTGTAAAGACTTTGCTCTTGCTATAAGAGGTGAGCAACCAATCGTTTGAGAGATTACTCTTGAGGAATCTTGTTGGCAATCAAGTCCATTGGAGATGGAGAGTATACCATTTTTGTAGAAAGGAAGATTTAGAGTTGGCTAACCATTTCAGCTTTGCTAGTTTTTGGGTTGTTGTAAAGACTTTGCTCTTGCTATAGGAGGTGAGCAACTAATCGTTTGAGAGATTACTCTTGAGGAATCTTGTTGGCAATCAAGTCCTCGGCCACCTAGGGAAACTTGATAAACATGAATTCATATTTCTCCCAAGTGCATAGCAGGGAATGTACTTCCATTGCTAATGGCTCACTAAGGAGATCTAAATCCAACTGTTCTTCATAGCTTTTAGCAAACATAATGAAGGTAGCATCCAAGCATTTGATGCAGGTGATCAGATTGTCCCCCGTGTTTGTGGCTAGGTATGAGGCCAAAGTAAGGATAGATCTTCGCTTATAGGGGGGTCTAAGTCCTACGAGAGATTGGGGTTTGGTTGGGGGCTGGACAATTTAACTATTTATGTCTGCTGCATGGGTTGGTCAGTGGGGTGTTTAGCAGCCATTTGTGCGATGGGTTGGTCATGTAGCAGCTCAGTTGATGTGTTGCTTTTGGCTTGTGGAGCTATTATAGAACAATAGAACTGATAGGTTGAGTCGGTTCAGATGTAGTGGACTATGGTTTTGGTTGATAGACCTATTGAGGTTCAATGGGTTTGGCTCCTTTTGGGTCAATTTGGTTCTCACACCTAGGTGGCTTACAGTCTCATGGAGATGGGTTAGAAGGTGGTGGTGGTTAGGGGACACACGTATCCACGGGGACTTAGGAAACCAAATCCAAGTGTTTCCATTGTAGTAGTCTTGAGCATGCTATAGGGCTTTGGGCACCTATTGCAACTTGACCGTTCATCTATTCCTATAGTGCCAAATGTGTCTCCTAGGCCTAGGGCGTGAGGTTCTCAGATTATGAGTTTGTGCAGATTGGCTTCTAGGTGACTATGATTGTCATTTGGGCACCCATTTGAGCTGTTGCTTAGTGGTTTTGGGAGCTCATTGGTGGTTTGCCACTGGTTTGTTGTGGTGGGGGTTGGGATAAGTCATGACCCTCCTCCTTAGGCTTGGCACTAAGTTGCTTTGTTGGAAGCACTGTAGCCTTAGATGGAGCCACGCTAACCTTGCTAAAAGCCATCACTATTCAAACATTACCAATGGTAAGGTGAATACGCTATGAGTTTTAGCTGACATTATAGTGTGCTTAGTTCTTAAATGCACGTCCTAGAAGCAATTCTTTACCAACGACCTTAATGTTAGGAATCACATAGAAGATCATTGGTAGGCTTTTAGTCTCGATAGAGACCACTATCTTGCACTTTTCAAGCAGTGAATAAGACTTCTCCCCAAATGGGCTAAGTTTAGCATTAGTAGGTTGCAATTGAGGCTGACCAATGAGGGTCCAGTGATCATGTGCAAGGATATTACAACCAGCTCCCTCATCAATGAGTGCATCAAAGGCAGTCTTGTGGCCAATGACTGATATGCACAAGTATACAAGTGACACTACTTCCTTGTCCTCGTCCTCTATCTTGATGGTGGCTACTCTTACATTCACAAGTGGGTCAAGCATTGGAGACTCGTGTAGTGGGTGCATTGGAGGATAGTACTTCTTAAGGTGAATGCCATTAAAGAAGACTTTGCTCTCTTCCTCTAGAGTCTCAAGCTCTATGTTGCCGGTTTGCCTAATGTTGTGGACCTTGAAAGGTCCCAATCCTTTGAACTTCATCTTTTTCTTATGGCCCTTCACCGAGTATAGGAGCATTAGGTCGCCCTGCTAGAAGTCACGTTGTTTGACATGCTTGTCAAACCAGCTCTTGCATCTCACCTTTTCATAATTAATGCATGAGTTTCCAAGAGTTAGGTTTTAGAGAGACATTCTAACTCTAGCAAGCATTCCATCCAAGCTTCCTTTTCGTCCCATCTCTCTTGTATTGCCACTCTCAGGCTTGGAATGATGAACTCTGCCGGCAGGATTGCTTTGGTCCCATAGGTTAGGTTGAATGGTGTCTGTCACCCTAAGGCCATCTTGTATGCTATCCTATAGGTCCATAGAAGTTTCATGAGTTTATTATCCCAGTTAGTGTGCGAGATGGAGACTACCTTAGCTAGGACATTCACTAGGATCTTATTTGTAGATTTCACTTGACCGTTAGCATGAGGGTAAAACTGTGAGGATTTCCTATGGATGATCAAGAAGGTGGATAGAAAATGGACAATCACCTCATTAATGAAGTGTGTGGCTTGGTCACTAACTAGTTCGATGGGGTAGTCAAATCACAAGATCACTTGCTCCCAAAAGAACTTAGCCATGGTTCTAGCATCATTCTTTCTAGTGGCTCTTTCGTGAGATAATCCATAGCTACAATTATGTACTTCACCTGTGAGTATTGCACTATGGGATTGATCAACCCAATGAAGTCAATTCTCTACTTTTTAAAGGGTTGTCATGCTATCATCGGGCTCAACTCCATCTTGTCCTTTTAGATGGGAACTTTGGCACTTGTCGTCACAATGTTTCACAAACTTAGCCACATCATGGAATAGGGTGGCCACCATAGTTGAGATTGTAGCACATTATGTGTTGTGGTGTCTTTGTTGAAGTGTCCTCTAGTAATTCCACCATGCGCTTCAGCAACTGTATCATGCATTTGGTGGTCACACATACATCTTTGTAATAACCCATCCCTTCCTAGTCTATAGAGCTGATTGGCTATTAACTGATAGGGTTGAACTTTGAGGATAAGACGCTTTAGCCTAGCCTTCTCTATAGGTTGCTTAGCAATCCATGATCTAGGATTTGGTCTATGTCATCTACCCAATACAGTATTAGATTGGCCCTAAATAGGTCTCTCCCATTGGACAGACATGCTAAAAAGGTGTGCATTTGGTAGGTTGTCTATGATGCCTTGGTCAACAACTTCTCCTATGGGTATGCGGGACATATGGTCTGCCATGTAGTGCTTCTTACCCTTGCATATAATCACGGAGAAGTCAAACTCTAGAAGCAAAGTAACCATCTAGCTATGCGTCCTATAGTGCAAGGTTTGTTTACTAAATAAAGCAAAGGTTGATGGTCAACAAAGAAGTGTAACCATCTACCTATGCATCCTATAGTGCAATGTTTATTCATTAAATAAAGTAGAGGGTGATGATCAATGAGAAGGTGAAGGGCGTAACTAAAAAATAATGATGGAACTTCTTCACATCGGACACCATGGCTAGGCCTTCCCTTTCAATCATGGAGTAATTCATCTTTGTATCCGTGAGTTGTATGTTAGCAAAGCTTGTAAGATAATCAAGATTATGTTTACTAGGTTGGCACAAAACAACTCTCACGGTGAACTTTGACATATCAATGTGTATGTGGAGTGTCATATTCCAATTTGAGGCTCGTAGGATTGGTGCAGTCGTAAGAGCCTTCTTTTAGTTCCTCGTAAGCACGCTGTCATTCATCGATCCACTCAAATACAATCAAAAATTTGTAAAGGATTCTAGCACTCAGTGCATAGTTTAGAACAAATCACCGAGTACCCTATGTGTCCCAAGAAGCATTGAACTCCCTTATAGTTTGTAGGTGGTGGAAAATCAACAATGACCTTGAATTTGGAGAAGTCGGTGGCAATGTTGTTCTTGGACACCATGTGCCCTAGGATACATCCATATTTTACCTAGAATTGTCACTTCAAGGGATTCAAGGAGAGATTGTATAGTCTACATTGCTTAAAGAATGTGCAGAGTTTATCTAGGTGTTCCCTGCAATTGGAATGGACACATATTGTCAACGAATACCTCCAATTCTTGCCTAAGCACGTGAGATGCTAAAAGGTAGCTGGTGCATTTGTCAGCCCAAATGGCATGACTGTGTAGGTAAACATGCCCCATTTGATCACAAATGGTGTCTTATGTCTGTTGTTACAATGTACTTGTACCTGATTGTAGCCTAAGAAGCCATCCCGAAAATTGTAGGCTTCCTTTCCCGCTACTCTTTCGAGCATGTACTCTGTGTAGGGTACTGGATAGTTGGACCTCTTAGTTGCAACATTGACCTTTTTATAATTCACACATACACACACACTCAAATCTTCCTGTTCTTTTTCAGGACAATCACTATAGGAGATACCCAGTATGTGTACTCAATTTCATAAATGAATTTGGCCTTCAACAGTTTATCTATCTCTTCAGCATGTGTATGCTTAGGATTCATTAGGTATGGTCACTGCTGCACTTGACTAGCATTGCATCAAGAGTCATAGGGATGTTATGAGTCACGACCCTCAGATCTACTCCTCTTAGTTTGTCTAAGAACCAAGCAAACACATCTATGTATTCTCATAAGAGAGCGACAAGATTAGCCTCCTCTTTTTCAGTTAGGTCCTTAGCTATAAATATGGGTTGAGGCTTTTCACTTTCCCTTGCTAAGTTGACTTCCTTAACCTTAGCAGGACCCTCTAAGTTGACTTCCTTAACCTTAGCAGGACCCTCTATTGGTTTGCTTGCTTGTCCTTTCCTCTAAGCTCCTAGCAAGACCACCACCCTATAGCCATTTTTGAATTTTGTGAAGCGCTTTGGTAGGTCTTGGGGCTTCCTTTGCTTTTTAGCTCTTCTAACCCCTATGTCTGCCTCATGTTTTCCTCCTTCAACCGTGTGCCCCTCAGGTGGACCGGTAGGTTGTACATTTGGTCTTAGGTGGTTGGGGTATCTTTGGATTGCTCTTGGAGCTCACTTTTGATTCAGATTTAGATTCAAAACCCTCACTAGAGGAAGGAGTTTCTCCTGTTGGTCGCAGCTCTAAGACGACCGATTCAGTTCTACAGAGTGGTGTAGTGCTTGGTTGAACTAATATAGCTTGTTCATAGTCCATTACACCTAGGTGGTCTTGCGTTTTGTCTTGATGACTCTTCTTTCAATCCTAAAGACGTTGGCTCTCTATGGCTTGGAGTCTACTTGTATCTATTCAATCACTTGGCCATCCATATCATACTCTATAGTATCGGTCTCTTCTTCATTTTCCTCATTTGTAGAGTAGAAGTCTTTGTACTCATCATCCAAATCATCACACCTTAACTACTCATCCTCTCCTAGGCTTTTTCTTTTAGCCTTCTTTTCTTCCATGATTAGTGTCTAATTGTACAATATATTCAAGTCATGCACTTTATTCCATTGCTACTTCAGCTTGTCCATGAGGGGTTTGAGATTGGTAGCTAAATTACCAGCTAACTCTTTGGTCAAGTATTCAAGAATCCCTTGGAATTTGAGTTTGTTAGATGGGACATGTACTAGTTGTTTGTTGGAGCTCTTGGCCATCATGTAGAGTGGTATTGATGGTGGGATCCTACTTTTTGATAGTTGAGATGGTGTGACTCTGTGGGACTCACCGACTGTCATGGTAGCGTGCTTATAATCCTCATCATCCAAGAATGGTAGGTCGATGCTGGCTAGTACATGCATCCAATCCTTCTCATCATTGAGGTAAGGGATATAATTTGTTAGTGGCTCATAGGAATTACTAACATGTTGACCGGCGTGGTCTTCTAGGTCTCCCTCCATCTTTACTCTCATAGCTTTTGATCTATTGACCAGCATGGTCTTCTAGGTCTCCATCTTCACTCTCATAGCTTTTGATCTATTGTCTAAGAATATTAGACCATTGCCCTAGTTCTCTATCACTCGTGTGTTTTGCATCTAGGGTTGGCCTAGTAGGATGTTGTACTCTACTTCCTTCATGACTATAAAGTTCACAAAGAACTGGATTCTCGCTATCTTGTAGGTCTAGTATTTTAGTACTCCAAATGGTCTAACCTTCATTCCATTAGCCAACGTGACTAAAAACGGATGGGTTACCCCAAGCTCACAGGACTATGTGACTGAGCACACTAACTCTCACTCTTGTATCTACACTTCCCTTCCTTGTGGCATCTCCTAATCATGGACGGGTAAGATTGCATGCATCTTTGTGCCTTTCCAAAAAGCATTTACATGCAAAGACTTAGGCACTGAGTTCATGGTCAAGCTTAGTATATGAATTACTATGTTGTGATCAAGAAAGTTAGTCGCTCCAAGATCGTCAAGTCTTTCTACCCACTTCTTCAACCCTTGCCATAGTGTTGGGTCCTGCCTAAGTAGCTCTCCCAAAGGTAGAGTCACAGGGGTTGATATCAATGTTGTGAATAGGTTGCCAACCACTTGCTTCCCAATAGGCTCCACACTCTTTTGCCAGTGATCTCAGTTAGTCTGTTGGTTGTGATGCCTAAGATTTGTCCATGCAGTGCTACATGGGATGCAAATACATCTCTTGATCTTAACCATGCAAGGTAAGAATGGTGTGTTCACACTAGAGAGCTCATGGATCTCGTCTTCTATGATAGATTCGGCATCTTTTAGGTACTATTGGGCTTCCATCACCCACTGACCTTATCCACTACTTTCAATTGGCACCTTGGGTCGGGGTACTCCCCAATCTTGGCACTTCCTTTTTCTACCATCTTAAGATTGGATATTTTTGCTTTTGCATCCATGATTTGCTTCCCCTTGGGTAGTGTGGTGGTACTATCTGTCTTAAGCATTACCTTTATCTTAGCCCTCCTCCTCCTTCTCTTACGACTCTTCTTCCCTATTGAAGCTACATCAAGGTTGCAAGGTTAGGGTAATGAGATACCGGCCTACTTCATTTGTGCTCGGGTCATGATTTTTAATGGGATTGGCATGGCCTCACCATCAAATGTCTCGACTCCGAACATCCCTAAGGGTATGGATGGCATGATTTCCAAACTATTGGAAGGTTTTTGCCTAGGAAACTTGGCATATAAGTGTGTGATCCCACACTCAAGACATCTTAGGTCAGCTTTATCTCAATTGGCTTGCTCCCTTTCGGGGTAGCGAGATGAGATATGCCCTAGGTGACCAAAAGTCTAGCAGGCGATGGATTATTGGTTCTATCCTCCTAGACCTCTACCTTTACCTCTTCCCCTTCTTAACACCATCACCGACACTGGTTTAAAATCCATCAAGATGGGATTTTCCTCTTCATCATACAAGATATAAGGGTTCATGTATGCTTCATCCTTATTTGGCTCCTCTACATAATGTATCAGATAATTGCTTAATGGATGGGTCCAAGTGGTCTAGGTAGGATTGATGTCCCTTCTAAGGACAATTGAATTTGAGGAATCATCTTGGAAATCTAGAATGTATCACATCATGCCCAAATCGATTGCAATTAGTGTATGATCTTGACCTAGGATCCAAGCACTCGACTGGGAGGTGATTTCCTCCACAATGCACACATTGCACATGAGGTCATGTGGGCCTCCTCATCATCTCTTGTAGCTTGGCCAATTCTAGCTTCATGTCAACTAACACCTGGCTCTGATCAATGCCCTTTCCCTTGTATTGCGTGTTTTGGCTAGGTCTCTTGTTAATGGTTGTAGCTCTCTCTAAGAATCTAGAGCTAGTGCCCTCTTGAGTTGTGGTTCTGGAGCTTCTATCCTTGAGCAAGTCATCCATGTGTATAACTTCTTTAAAGTCCCTAGCTAGCATGTCCCTTTGTAGGTTTGAGTTGCTCATCAAGGCCTTGTAGACCTCCTCACTTCGAATTCCATTTATAAATACAATGGAGGCTGCTCATTCATTAGGACATTCGGTCACCATTAGGATTCTCTTAAAGAGACTCCGCACTTTGGATGTTGTTCATAAACTTGACGATGAGGTTGTTGGAGTATCCCACTTTGGAGATTCTCTTGATGAAAAGACTCTTGAGGTTATTAAAATTATTCTGTTTGGAACTATCTAGGCTAGTAAACCACATCCGTCATTTGTCTCCCTAGGGAGGCCTAAATCTTGTGCTTGTTGAGCGAGGCCCATGAGGCTGTTCACCTCAGATACTTGCTCGAACTGCTCCATGACATTGTACGGGCCGTTGCCAGGTTGATACATATCAAGTTGCTTAGTAACCGTAGGTATTTCGGTCAAGCTCTTAGAGTTTGGCATGATTCCCGGTCATAGTTGCTAAGGTAGCTCAGCTCACCTCTAAGAAGCTATATTGTCTAGAAGCCGCTTCATGAGAAACTTGCTTAGTGTAAGATTGGCCTCTAGCACTTTCTCCCTCTCAGCATTTGGTCCTATCCTAGTTCTGTTGGCAAGAGCTAAGATGCACTAGACCTCATGCATTTCTATGTCTTGTCTTAATTTCTGAGCTCGCTGCTCTTGGTTATAGGCAGTAATGCTCTGCAATGCTTTTCATGCCAACCTTCTTTCTTCCTCGAGATCGGCTATGATCTCCTCGGCTAGTCCACCATGATGCATCATTTTGGTTTGCAAGTGATACTAGTTTACCATTTGTTGAATGTTGACTGGGAAATCTCCCAAGTCGAGCTCATTGTCTACAAGGGTGGTGTTGGCTCCTAACATGTCGGTAGTTTCCTAATCAACTAGAGTATTGATCATATTAATCAAATCAGGTAAATCTACATCCCTAATCATGTTGGTTCTCAGTTGTTTGCTTTAGATTCTAGTTCTCGGGTTGTATCCTACTTCTCAAGGTTTGCTCTTATTAGTGGGTTCATTGCTTACTTAGACCTTGTTAGTGTGTTCCTTGTTATACAAATCAATTTGCAATGTTACATGAACTGGACACATGAGTGGTGGAGTGGACTTGTGCCAAATTAGGCTTTCTACATTTCCTTGTGCACTTCAAGTGGTTATGTGATGAAGTGTGTAAGTTCAATCACAATCAATGCAGATCACACTCCCTTTAATTAGTTTTAGCTAGTGCTAGCTTTCCCGTACAAGTGGTGACCACTCATAGGGGTCCACTCTAGTATAGCCTATGAATTCATCCGGTTTGCATAAATTGAAACTCTCCTTGCCTCCCTTGTTGACTTGCAACAAACCTATCCAATTCTCTCTTTCTCTCAAACCCTAAGTGTATAAATGAGATCCCCTCGGCTCTCTCTGCCTTTTAAACCCCTATCCTTTAGTCTTCCACTCCTCTCCTTCTCTCTTTCCTCTCTTAATGTCTTGAAGCTCCTTTTTCTCCCCGTTTCACCCTATTTTACAGTACTAACCCTACTGTTTGTCTCCCTATTTTTCCAGAGTTTTCCCTACCTAAATACATCCAAATCATAAGCAAACACTTAAGCTAATCCAACCTAATTTCCTAAACCTTAAAAACCAAAAAACTTACTTGCAAAAGAGATTGAATGCCTTGTGACTCCCTCTCTTTCTACCTATCTCAAGCACCAGTTTGGGGCAAACCCTACTCCAATGCTCGATTCGAAGTGCACAAGCACTCAAAGCTTGAATCCGTGGTCCTGACAATGGAACCGAAATGTGAGAGGTCTTACTCAACCACCAAGACCCATGGACCACTTATTTTTTCAAGCATTTCAAGCTAAGTGCAATGGCTACCTCTCACATAGCCATGTGTACTCTCGCACCTACAAGTGTAGTTCGCTTACCTTAATGCCCAATTGAGTTGCATCCTGTCACAAGCTCTTCGGTGACTCCACGATCCAAGTTGCAAGCTCAAGAAAGCTCGATCCTCATGCTCCAAGCTCCAAGCTCCATTTCTGCATGCGAGACAAGAGAATAGAAGAAGAAGAGAGGAGAAGATGGAGAGCTTCTCCACCACCGTCCCTCAACCTCACATACTCAATCCCTCATACTCCCTCTCTCAAGTGCAATCACAAGCAAGAAGAAGAAGAAGAAGAAGAAGAAGAAGAAAAGAGCTAGTTCTGGCCACACACAAGAATGAGCTTCTTCATTCACTTTTTGCTTTTTATACATGCTATACTCCTCTTGGGTGCCCATCTCTTTTTAACATGACTGACCATTTTATCATCGGTTCTCTTTCCCTTTTCCCTTTCTATTTACATTATTCCTTCACCCATACCCATCTACATTTACAAATTGACCAAGAGGGAGCTTGGAGCTTTTTTTAATAAGGATTTAGGATGCACTTTTATATTTAAAATGTGTCTTTCCCTTATTGCACTTGCCTTGAGATTTTAAGTTTGCTTGTTGTGCTTTTGGTCCTTTTCCTCCTGCTTTTCCGTTGGGCCTTGGGCTGCTACCTATTTTTGCTTTGTCCAATGTCTTTTTTATTTTCTTTTGCTTTCTTTTCGAATTATTTAATTAGTTACTTATTAAAAATTTGACCCCTACAAAGTTAATTAAGTAACTATTAGTTAGTTAGTTGTTCACTAGTTAATTAACTAATAGTTAGTTTATTACTTAAGTATTTGATAAGTATTAGTTGATTAATTAATAATTAATTAATAGTCACTTACTTAATTATCTAATTAATTAATTAATTAATAATTAATAATTAGTACTTATTTAGTTAGTCTAGTAATTGTTACTTGGTTATTTAGTTAATTGATAATTAGATAATTATTAATTAATTAATTAGCTATTAGTTAATGAGTAATTAGTAATTAGTTAATGATTAATCAGTAGTTACTTAGTAACTAGTTAATTAATTAGTTATCAATTAGTTAATTAGTTTGCTCTTTATTACATAACACTATTAATTTATTAATTGTTAATATATTAATAAGTAATACATAACACTAAAAATTAAATCAAAATAATAATATCAATTACTACTAATTAATTTATTTATGCTAATAATAAGTACTAATAATTAATAAATTAACATTAAAATTAAATAATCAACCAACACCAATAATGACTAAATAGTTAATGCTAATGTAATTAATACAGATGTAGTATGATTAATAGTAATATAAGTAATTGGCTCAAAAGGGGATGAAGGGGATTTGTGGGTTTTTTTTCATCCAAGAAGAGGTTGCCCCAACAACCCCTTCTTAGCGAAAAAAAAACCACATGTCAGAGAATAGAGAGCATGGGGGAAAGAGAGAGTAACAGAGTGATGAGATAAGGGAAGAGAGAGAGAGAGAGCATGCAATATGTACTATTGTTTTAAAACCAAGAAGGTGTCATTGGTAGCCCCTTCTTGGGTGAAAAAGGGAAGCTACAAATCTACCATGTACTATTTTTTCATCCAAGAAGGTACTACCAAAGCTCGATGCCTTCTTGGTGGTGAGAAAAAATAGTACATATTGCATGCTTGGTCTCCTTTCGTCTCTCATCACTCGGCTACTCTCTCTTCCCCCTATGCTCTCTATTCTTGGACTTGTGTAATAGTATATATTGCATGCTTGCTCTCCTTTCCTCTCTCATCACTCGGTTACTCTCTCTTCCCCCTATATTCTCTATTCTTGGACTTGTGTAATAGTACATATTGCATGCTTGCCCTCCTTTCCTCTCTCATCACCTAGTTACTCTCTCTTCCCCCTATGCTGTCTATTATTGGACTTGTGTTTTTCTTTTTCATTGAGAAAGGGTTGCCGACAACCCATTCTTGGGTGGAAAAAAAATCCACAAATCCAATTGTGACTTTTTTTTCGCTTATGAAGGGGTTGCCTCGGTGACCCCTTTTTGGCAAAAGAAAAATCCACAAGTGGACTTGTGACTTTTTTCTCCACCCGAGAAAGGATTGTCGATGATCACTAGTTGGGTTAAAATTTTACTCTTGCCAGAAATGGGTCACTAGAAGTCCCTTATTGGGGGCCTTAGACTTGTGATGATAATTTTTGTTCGATAAGGGGTCACCCAATGATCCCTTGTTGGCGAGAAAAAATTACACATATCACATGCTCTCTCTCTTTCCCCCTCTCTCTCATCACTCTTTCTCTCTCCCTCATTTTCTCTTTCCTTCAACTATGAAAGGAACCATCCCCCATTTTCACATTGCGAATCATTCTCACGACTCTTGGTATGTGGGTCTCTCTCTCTCTCTCTCTCTCTCTCTCTCTCTCTCTCTCTCTCTCTCTCTCTCTCTCTCTCTCTCTCTCTCTCCCCTTTTCTCTCTCCTTTGTCTCTATAAAATGACCCCCCTCCCCTTGCAATTCAATTGCATATTTTTTGTTAGCTACTCTTAGCATGGTTCTATCCCCCCTCTCTCTCTCCACACCTCTCTCTCTCTCTCTCTCACAAGCACACATATTCTCCCACCTTTCTATCCCAGGCTTTTCCCTCTCTCTCTCTCTCTCTCTCTCTCTCTCTCTCTCTCTCTCTCTCTCTCTCTCTCTCTCTCTCTCTCTCTCTCTCTCTCTCTCTCTCTCTCTCTCTCTCTCTCTCTCTCTCTCTCTCTCTCTCTCTCTCTCTCTCTCTCTCTCTCTCTCTCTCTCTCTCTCATGTAGCTACGTGGACACAGTGTGAAAAGAACTTGGAGTGCATCATCGTCCAGCTTTCTTATTAATTTAGAGAGTCAATGTCATATTAGTCATTAGTATTAGCATCCATAGTATAGATAGTTCCAAAATACAAGATTTTTAGACAAGTTTAGTCTATTTTTGATATTTTAGATATTATATATTGTAAACATCCTAAAAATATATAGAAAACTTTTAGAATAGGATGACATGCAAAAAGCAAGTAGCCTTTTTAGCCAGTTTTGGGAAAACTCATGAAAAAAGGGGAGGGGCTTCCGAATTCGCACGGCGTGCGATCGCAATTTTCAAGCAATAAACAACACTTTAAATTGAAAGAAGAAGAAAGAGAGATCCGAGAAAATTTTGAATATGTGTCCTGTGATTTTACCTTCCTTTCAGAGCCAATAGAACCATCAGATTTGCGGTTTGAGCAGTAGAGAAGAAGCTAATGTTTAGTGCATGTTTTTGGTCTAGCAAGGAGCTCCATGAGATATAATACTTAGAGATTACTTTTGAATAGTCCTAGATAAGGATTTTGTTTATCTGCTTCTTAAGTTCTATCAATATATAGTGATTTGATTCATTGAGATTTGTCTTTATCTTGTGTACATCTTGTCTATTCTTTTTATTCTCTTCTATCTTCTATTCTCTATTTCATTGTCTCTTTGATTCCCCCCCAATGGATTTGACCTTTCGATTAAAACCCTTTTGACATTGGTGAACTTGACATGAAAGGTCGTTGGAAGGAAAGACAGGATGGGAGAACCTTTAAGCAAATTTCTAGTGATGTTTTATAGCAGTTAGTGCAGAATGTGAACATGCTTACAATAACAACAACATGCGATGCAGGCTTCTGCTCAAACAAAAACTATTGTGATGAATGCTCTGTAAGCAGGAGAGTGTGAGATGTTGTTTAATGGCATGAATGTATCTATATATTTGCAAACCTATGCTCAAAAGATGGAGTTATTTGAGGTGGCTTAACTTGCATGGAGTCAGTATTTTGTACGAGTCACTGTACATGAATTGAAAGCCTAAGTTATTGAATTGTACATGCAGGATGTTGACTAGGTAGCTTTCAAGAAGACACTCTGGGAAGAATTTTACATTGAAGACACTAATTCGATTACCCACAAGACTTTTCAAGAGTGGGTTCTACAACCCAATAATGGTCTTATGGCTACAAAGTTATTAAGAGAATTTGAAAGTCAGTTTGAGCAGTTAGATCTTGCAAAACAGCAAGCTCTTGCATGTCAAAAAATTGAATTGTTTCTACAAGTAGTAGATTTTGAGCTTTAAGAGAAGCTTGATGATTTGTTAGAGGATCTGACTACAGAGATAGGGGTTAAAACAGAGTGGAGGCATGCTAAGGAAGTTGTTACTGGTGAAAAAGCCTAGCTTGCCTACTATTACGGGAAAGACAATTGATGTATCCAGTAAGCCTCCCACTTCTGTGGCTAACCCTTCGCAAAACTAAAACAGCATCACAAAAAAATCTCTTAGGAAACTCATCTTCAACTATCAATTTTAATTAATAAATATAATATAAAATCACTTGCAAGGAAGGACCCTCTTTTATTATTAACCCTCTTTCTTCCTTAGAATAGTCTTACGAATAAATTTATGCTCTAATAAGTATATATTTGAGCATAATAAGTATTTTAAGGTTTATTCCATGAGTAGTAGTAGTATATATGCAACCATCAAGCTAGAGATCATGCTTTGGTATCTATGGAGATCCCAATCTCATGCCCTCATAGAGATTGTAGTGTGCAATAGTGTGGAGAGAAGATGGGTGAGTTGTAAATGGTAAAGGAGAATTCTACTGATGATGGAGAGAAGATGAGGTGAATTGCCAATCCTATTCTTAGTGAGTCCAACCTACCCATAGTCATGGTCATCATGGTCGTGGTCATGGTCGTAGTCGTGGTCGTGGTCGTAGTCGTGGTCGTGGTCATCATAGTTGTAATCGTAGTCGTAGTCATGGTCGTGGTCATGGTCATAGTCCTAGTCGTATTCATAGTCGTGGTCGTGGTCGTGGTCGTGGTTGTGGTCATGGTCATGGTCGTAGTCATGGTCGTGGTCGTCGTAGTCGTGGTTGTGGTCGTGGGTTGTGGTGGTGGTCGTCGTAGTCGTAGTCGTGGTCATGGTCGTGGCCGTGGTCGTAGTCGTAGTCGTGGTCGTGGTCGTGGTCGTGGTCGTAGTCATAGTCCTGGTCGTGGTGGTAGTGGTGGTGGTGGTGGTGGTCGTTGTAGTCATAGCCGTGGTCGTGGTCATGATCGTAGTCGTCGTGGTCATGGTCGTGGTTGTAGTCATAGTCGTAGTCGTAGTCGTAGTCGTAATCATAGTCATAGTCTTGGTCGTAGTCCTTGTCATGGTCGTCGTGGTTGTGGTCATTGTGGGATCGTGGTTGTGGTTGTAGTCGTAATGTAGAAAAAGAGAGAGAGATGGAAGGAGAGGATAACAATTTAAGAAAGAAAAAAAAAGAGAGAGATGGAAGGAGATGATAACAATTTACGAAAAAAAAAGAATGATAACAAAAACAATTATTTATTGTAATATAGAAAAAATGGAAAACGATAAAGATCATGTTATTCAAGATCGCGAGGCGTATCTTAATTAGCATGTCCCATGTCCTTGCTCTAAATGTAAGCTAGCAATTAGACGAAAACGTCGACTGTCTATAGAACACGTATGACGATTTGGTGAGTTTCAATCTGAAATCATTGATCAGGCGATTGCGGATTTTCAACAAGCGGTAAGAAAAGTTAATATCAATCATGCATTGTACTCGCAAGCTAATTGAATACCATATACAATAAGATTGGGTCTGGCTGGAAAATTTTCTATCCAGGGAGGTGATGTCTCGGCGTCCCAAGGAGGAGTGCACCCTTTGTGGACAATTAGAAGAGTTCATGGGCGTGCGATGGATGGAGTGCATGAGCCAATCCACCACTTGCAAGGCCAATCTATACCATCAATACCAAAGGAGACAGGAAACCTTCCAGACCTACCTACAATCTTGGAGCCTGAGATGGAGGCAATGATCGATGCATTGATTCCCACGGATGTCGAGACTTCTGATCCGCTTAGAGAGGAAGCATCCATACCATTATATGATGAGTGCCGAGTATCTAGCCTGAAGACACTGCTTGCACTCTTAAGTGTGCAAGCAAAATATGGGTAGAACGATGCCAGTGTGACCGAGTTGTTCAGATACCTTGTATATATGCTTCGTTGATTTTTTTTAGTACTATTATTAAAAATATTTATGATTTTTTAAGGTGTTTATGATTTTTTTCAGGTTATTGAAATATCATATATTACCACCTGCAAATACCATACGTGAGTCTCATGATGATGCACGACATGTTTTACGAAAGCTTGGCATGGACTACAATAACATTCATGCATGTATCAATGATTGCATATTGTTTTGAGGAGAATATGAGATAATGGAGACATGTCCAAAGTGTGGTTCTCACAGGTATCGACAGGACTTGCAAGGGCAAACCATCTCTTAAAAAGTTCTTAGACACTTTTTCCTTATCCCCCGCATAAACCACATGTTTCATACATTTGGCATGGTGAGCTTGACAACGTGGCATGCACAGAATAGGTCCACGGATGGAGTTCAACAAATATCAGCGGATTCACGTGCATGGAGCAACATTGACTCTACCTTCCTAGACTTTGTCCAAGAGCCAAGGAAACTTCGGCTCGGTCTTGCAATGGATGGTGTGAACCCATTCAGTCTGCGCTCAACTTCTTACAGTGTGTGGCCTATAGTCCTTGTCAACTACAATATCCCTCTATGGATTTCTACGAAGAAAGGATATCTCATCCTTAGCTTACTCGTCCTCGGCCGCTACAAAGTCAAAAATATGGACGTGTATCTTTGTCCATTAGTCGATGAGCTTAAGATTTTGTGGGAGGAGGGGATCACCATGCAAGATATGAGCAAGCGTGATGGTTGGTGGTCTGCCAATATTCGAGCCATTCTCATGTGGACGATGCATGACTTTCCGGGATTCGGAGAGTTCTCAGGTGAATAGGCCTCTGTTCTCATTGGTAATATTTATATTTTATCTTGTTCAAGCTTGTATTTACTAGGTCGTGGTGTTGGAACAGGTCTGGTTACCTCAGGTTATCATGCATGTCCATTGTGTGGGCCACAGTTAGACTCCCGAAGGTCATGAACCATGAAGAAGATGGTATATCAAGGACATGCTGCTTTCTTGCAAGAGGATCATGAACTGAGGGAAGGTTTTCTTGGACGACCTCCAACACATATGAACTCCGTAAGCTGGTGCAAGCTAAAAACTGTCCACGCGGAGTCACATCCAAACGGAATGTGGTGGTTCTCAGTTTTCTACAAGTTGCCATATTGGACCCAGTTACAGGTCAACCACTTGTTGGATCCCATGCATATTTTCAAGAATGTGGGCAACTTGCTATGGGACCACATCACAGGAAAGAGAGACGCTATAGGGGCACGAATGGATTTGAAGGAGGTAGGTAAGATAGAGGTGCTTTGGCTGTAGTCAAGTATTGATGGTCGCATGCAGCTACCTCACGCTCCTTGGGTTTTGTCCACTAAAAAAGAGTTCATTGTGAAGCAAGTAGTCAAGTCTATCCGCACTTCAATGGGTATGATGTGTTCTCTCAGGTCTGCATTTTGTAAAGACGACCAATTATCAAGGCTAAAATCCCATGACTGGCATAAGATATGTCAATTTTGTACTGCGAATGGATTGTAATTGACGTGCGCATTTTGCTATTTGTGTAGCCCTTATTCATAATGCTTTCTCATTTGTGGTAGTTTGTACTACCGATCGCAATCGCAGGATGTCTTATTCTAGAAATACGTGGGGCCATTTACAGGTTGTTGACTTTGGTGCGATGGATCTTGCAGAAGGAGATTAAGACGTCCTTTATTGAATCCGCAAGGTAGGGAACAGTGGAGACGGTCTGTCTCTTTGAGAAATACCTGCCCACCAGTATGCTCACGAATACAAATCCACCTTCTTGTGCATCTTGTAGATGAAGTGGAGATTGCTCGATTTGTCCATACACGATGGATGTTCTTCTTGGAGCGCTTCATGAAAACCCTGAAAGGCTTTGTGCGACAATGAGCTCGGCTAGAAGGTTGGTTGGTGTCTGAGGTGCTAGTGCATATTTCACAATGGCTACCAACGGTGGATCTAGACAACGAAATGCTATGGTCTCACTGAAGGATGATGATAGACTGACTGGAGATGTGGTGGTTGGAAATGGGGTAGACAAAAGAATGGATGCCTCAATGGAGGAGAAGGTGAATCGCTTTTGTATGTTGCACCATGCCTCTATGGAGACGTGGCTCACCAAGTACCAGATCGCTAGGCAAGATAGAGAGGAAGCACGATTTGAATTCTGACGTAGTACGTGTCATCGATCGATTCGATATCCCGAGGGCATGGAGGAGATGCCGTGGTTCATATCAACGCAATGGTTGCATGGATCTTTGACCGCAGCGTCTCGCGAAGGGACAGAGGTCTCAATGGAGGAGTGGGAATTCTCGAGGGGATGTAGTCCAAAGGTGATGAGGTGTTTAGGATTTTTCGTATCTATATTTTATATGTGACATCTAATTTGAGTGTTTCAATGTATAGTACAAAATATATAGTGTAGCGAGGTCACGCAGACGGCATTTTCGCGTGGAGCGTATTGACAAAATGCGCTCCACAATGGACTATGGTATCATGGCAAGGTTTGAGCAAGAGAGCTGGCGACGAGCAACGGATCCAAACATGGTTGTAGATGAGATGGAGTATTTTGGAAACTTGCAAAGTATTGTTATGGTGGATTACCGTAGCTTCTCCATGATACTATTCGATGTGTAGTGGTTCAAAGTGGTACTTGAAGGTGCCGGAGCAACAATTCGACAAGGTCCATCTGGATTTCTTGAAATAGATTCGAAAAAAAAATGGACGAATTTGTGCGACACCTTTGTGTTGCTAGCCCATTGTGAACAGGTGCATGGACTCATTTGTTTGTCAATTGTATTACGACATGGTACATGTCACAATGGTTTAAACTCTCTTGTACGTGTTTGTGAATAGGTAATCTTCTATCCAAACCCACGACAACCTCGATGGTGGTATGTTATACCTTCAACTCCTCGAAGTGCAAGAGTATATGATCAAAGTGATGTTCCGAGCATACATGAAGACAATATGCAAATAGAGGGGTCGATATTGCAAGGGGTGGAGGCCACCAAAAGCTTGAAGCCAGCATCGGCTAACAATGATGGAAATACAAGAGTCCAATAATTCTTTGAGAACGAGGTGGACTCATCCTTTTGTGGTGGCATGTCTATCAACCTTCCAGTGTATGTAGAGTTGTGTCAGGAGATTGACATGGAACCATAGGATACTTCATACTTGGAGCATCCACTTACTCAATTCGTTGACCAATCGCTTATAAGGGCACATAAGATATGCATTTTAAGTGAGATATTTTTTTAAGGATTTATATTATTGTGCTTTGTATGATTTAAATTGATTATTTTAACATCAATTTTTTGTCTATGCAAGTGACATTTTCAGGATGAGTCGAGGAATGAGTGATGAGGAGTTACAGGATATCTTCATGCGCATGTCTCCAGACCAAATCGCGAGATTCAGAGACATGGCAGACTAGGAGCTATCTCGATCTTCGTCAGAATGCTCTGCTAGATCTACTTCAACGCGATCGAATGCTTCAGCTTCGAGCAGACCAACTCGATGCTCCAGACTTGGGCCAGAGGGACGGAGGGCTTCAGGGTCAAGGGGATGTTGCAAAGATAAGAAGGCAATGAGCCCGCGGTCGACACGGGATACAGGTGCGACTCCTCGCTCTCGTGGCGGTTCCAAGGAGCATGGCTCAGGCTCAGGTGGATGCTCTAGAGGCACGAACGCGGTGTCTCCGTCTCGTCGTTCAACTGGAGTTGGGTCACCTCCAGGATTTGTCACACGTGTGGGGATGTCTACTCCAGTTACTCCGACTTTTGCTTAGTCGTCAGTAGGTGGCACCCCTATGGGTGTCACTTTGACAGATATTATCCCAGTGAGTACACTGGATGCACAGGGGTCTCCTGGATATGCCCAAGAGCATGGACGCATATGAGAGAGGACCCATCCTAGGCATACCCCACAGGGATATGCATATCTAGTCGATGATAGGTCAGGAGCCATCATCATGAATGATGAGGGGAGGAGGGTGATGGCTGGCATGAGAGAGTTATGCCAACAAGTTTTTTGGCACAACATCTTAGATCATTGGAAGAACATACTGGAGGGGAGCAAGGACTACATAGTAGCATCCTTGCATGAGGAGTTTCCGGTTCGAGTCTCAGTAGATAGATTTTTTGCAGGCTGGATGATGGATTGCATGCATGCATATATGTCACATAGATGGTCCGACGCATGCAATGCAATCAAGAGTGGGGCTGCAAAGCCCGAGTGGTTAGACGCGGACGACTATCACTGACTGAGGGAGGAGGCTACAGATTCTCCAGGACGTTGGAGTCAACAACGCGAGCCAACGAGGGCACAACTCGAGGTCGAAGTGGTCCATCATCTTGGGAGTGGCGGCCATAAGACATATTTGGAGGACTTTGTAAGTTTTTCTTTTGTTTTGCTTGTTTATTTTTTTGCAATATCCTTCGTACTGACAATCATGTTTCTAAAAGTTAGCATTTTGTTTTCTTTGGGCACTCCATTACAAATCGTGATCCGACCGGCCTTGAGATTCGATATGCAGAGAGGCACGGTCTAACTTCATTGATCGACCAATTGTATAGACGCGGTGGCCCTGTAAGTCAGTGGTCTTTCTTGTCCTTAGTTACCATGTTTAATTAGAATGCATTATTGTATGGTGGACTGATGTGTTGTTGCTTCTTTTTTTGCAGAGTCCGTTCGATGCTCCTTTGCGGCGGGATGAGCTTTCGAAGGGCGAGGATATGTAGTTCGCCCTTGGATCCTTGGAGCTCACACACCTTTATTTTTTGGTCGTTTGATCTGTGTAGACATTTTCTATGTATTAGTGATATCTTGTCATGATTGTACCAATCGCTTACTATGCGATCATGTATTTATTCCATGTATCAGTGTTATGATTTCAGTATACTTGTGTTTGTTTGCACGAGATTTTTTTTTTCCCTGTTACCGTCGCTATTAGCATTGCAAATTTACATGCACGCATCGTTATTGGCGTCATTATTTTCATCACAAACCGTCGCTATCAACGTCAATATTAGTGTCGGTATCACCATCGCATTTGATGCCAATGCTGACGCTAACAGCGACACTGATACCGACTTTTCTATGGCATCGCCAATAACGATGCTTTTTGTGACGATGTGGAAAAATTTTGTTATTTAAATTTTCGTCACTTTTACCGTCGATATAAGGCCTATATCTTGTAGTGCATCGATTGACACACATGTATATGGATCGGAGTACTTAGATATGCTTTCATGCACTAGAAGAAAGAGAGGGTGTTAGAGATGCGGCAAAAAATGACAGGTGTCGCTTGAGTGATGCCAAAACATTGCTTATATGAAGCCCTTTTTTTTTTATAAACTTTTTGGTGCAGGTCACTTAAGCGACGTTCAAAGTGTCGTATTACGAAGGTGTGTTACATTGCAAATGAATTCACTTAAGGGATGCGTAATCAAGACATGTTAAGTGACATTTGCAATATAGATGCCGTCAATTAAGTGACACTCTATAAATTTTAATTTCTTCGTGGGTCCAACCCACAAGATATATATATATATATATATATATACACTCTCCCCTCCCTCTCCCCCCACACACACATTGAGAGAGAGAGAGAGAGAGAGAGAGAGAGAGAGAGAGAGAGAGAGAGAGAGATCTTCTTGCTCCAGCCACGCCCCATGTCCGACAAGCATCCTCCTAAATACATCACACCATTGGCTTGACAACATTCGAGGTAAGTGTTTCTCACAAGAACATTGCAAAATACTATGGTCAAACACCCTAGGATCAGTCACTTGATACCAATTGAAGAGAGAGAGAGAGAGAGAGAGAAAGAGAGAGAGAGAGAGAGAGATAAGCGATAAGATAAGATGAGATCTATTAACATCTCTAAAAGGCCAGAATGGCCTATGAGACCATAACCAATACAACTGTATCATCATCCCTCACTAGACAAGAAGAGATAGAGATAAATGTGTAGGTCTACATGGTGGATCAGGATGAGAGGTATGAGAAGTATGGAGAACTTAAAAAGCTGAAAAAAAGTTGAAAAAAATAGGTTTACAAAAATTAAAAGAGTGTAAAGTATCTCCTCCTCAATCTATGGAATCCACGAAGACTCTGCAAGCTACCTCCGACTACATCAGTGTGCTAATTTGCATTTGTGACGAGCAATCGTGATGCAAATGTGACACATATGGGCATGCCTATGTCATCGAGTAGGTACTCTAGGGCATCATGCTTTGCATAATGCTATAGCTTTGTCAATTGTGATGTCGCCTAATGATGATCCTCAATAACACCTATTAGTAGGAGATGTAGTGTTTGGGGTGGCAGTAGTTGGGGGGTTAGCTACATTGAAAAGGTCTGCAATTTCTCTTTGGAGGGGTGGATGAGGCTAGGGTCGCCTCCTTTCCTGTAACAATACTACTCTGCGTCACTAGAGCTTCAATAAGAAAAGACCCAAACATATTTGGTTCTCATAGTCCATCACCTGTCTTAGTGGTCCAAAGCCCTCCTAAAAGAGGCAATGAGAGTGGCCTTAGATATCAAAGTATAGAGTACATCTATAGATGTAGTGCTCCTCTGTATTGGGCTCTCGTCCACAAAGCTAGCACATCCTCTCATTGGCTGCAATATGGCTCCACAACCTGTCTAAATCAACAACTGATGCAATGAGGTGTGAAACTAACCAATAGCAACTTTTAGTCCATGGGAGAGTTGAGCATCCACGTATCTTGGCCTCACTATAAGACCATCGTGAGAGAGTTGCAAGAAGTGGCATTGGTATTGTGCCTCTATTGTACCTAATGGGAAAGGGGGCTTGGACCAAGTCCTTCCTGTTTCCACTTTAGTAATATTTTCTTTCATCACACTATTCAACTCTACATGACTGAGGCTCAAAGTAGGGAAATCAAGGCTGTAATCGAACAGTGGCAATCTCTCTGTACTCATGCCATGTAAGTTCAGCCACATGCTCATATGTGCATACCAACACTATCTATCTCCCTCTACTGCAAGCTGTCTTGAAGACTGCAGGGCTAGGCTAGGGTATTGGTCTTTAGGGAGTTGCCATATTCTTTGAAGGAAAGTAATTTCTTGGAATAAGGCCTCAACTACCATGGGTGCAACACCCAATTCTACTCAAATGATCTTGGGTGGTACCATACATTGCCGATGACTTGACTAATGAAGAAGAAATGATTCTTGTTGCTCTTTTGCGAGTGTACATAGATGTGTTCGCCTGGTCCTTAGAAGAGCTTAAGGGGGTAGATCCAAGTGTCATGACTCACAACATAACCATGACGCCAGACGTAATGCCGGTCAAGCAGTGACCTTACCCTATGAATCCAAAACATGCTCATGCTGTCAAGGAAGAGATTGATAAGCTGATGACAGCAGGATTCATTTACGAATTTGAGCACACAGACTGGGTATCGCCCATAGTCATCATAATGAAGAAGAATGGAAAAATCCGAGTGTGCGTCAATTACAGGAAGGTAAACACTGCCACCAAGAGGGACAACTATCCATTGCCATACACCGAGCACATGCTTGAGAGAGTGGTAGGCAAGGAAGCCTACAGTTTTCTGGACGGCTTCTCAGGGTACAACCAGGTGCAAGTGCATCCTGCAGACAGACTGCCTTCGCCACTGAGTGGGGCGTCTTTGCTTACATAGTCATGCCCTTCGGGTTGACTAATGCACCTGCCACTTTCCAAGGCCTCATGTGCACCATCTTTAAGGACATACTTCGCAAGGAGTTAGAAGTCTTTGTCGATGACCTCTGTGTCCACTCGACCTGGATTGAACACTTAGAAAAAATCTGAGCAGTCTTCAAGCAGTGTCGTTTATATAGTCTCTCCTTGAACCCCTTAAAGTGCTAGTTTTGAGTGAAGCATGGATGCATCCTATGGCATGTGGTGTCGAAGAACGGCATTGCCCCACTAACTTCTCGAAGGTCAGGGTCATTGTTGACCTTCCACCCCCAAACAACTACAAGGGAGTTGAATGCTTCCTAGGCCATACTGGGTACTATCAACGGTTTGTACTGAATTATGCGTTGATTGCCAGACCATTGTACAAGCTGCTTGTTGTCTTCGAATGGACTGAAGCATGCCAACGGGCATACGAAGAGTTGAAGAAGGCTCTAACCACAGCACCAATCCTATGAGCCCCAGATTGGACCATCACCTTCCACGTGCATATCGATGCTTCTAAGTTTGCCGTGGGGGCAGTATTGTGCCAACCTGGCGAACATAATTTAGACTATCCAGTGAGCTTTACTAGCAGACAACTCACTGAGACAGAAATGAACTACTCGACGACGGAAAGAGAGGGATTAGCCATGGTGTTCGCCGTGAAGAAATTTCAGCATTATCTTTTGGCCATGCCCTTTACCTCCTTTGTGGACCATCAAGCCTTGCTCTATCTAGTAAACAAACCTTGCGCTACAGGACGCATAGCTCGATGGCTCCTTCTGCTTTTAGAGTTTGACTTCTCCGTAGTGGTACGAAAGGGAAAACAACATTACATGGCTGATCACATGTCACGCATACCCACCGGAGAAGCTGCTGAACAAGGTGTTATTGATGAGTTGCCCGACGCCCATCTATTTAACCTTTCCAGTGAGAGAGATCTATTTAAGGTTGATCTAATGCCGTATTGGGCAGATGACATAGTCCAAGTGCTTGAGCATGGACTGCCTGATCGACCAATAGAAAAAGCCCGACTTAGGCGATTAATCCTTAAGATCCAGCCCTATTAGCTGATTGTAGGTCAACTCTATAGGCTGGGGCAAGACGGATTGTTGCGCAGATACGTATGCGAATATGAGATGCACGATGTGCTCTCAGAAGTGCACGGCGGCATTGCCGGAGGGCACTTCAGTGGAGACACGACGGAACGGAAGGTGTTGCAGTCTCAACTGTGGTGGCCCACGCTTTTTCACAACGCAGCTCGATTCGTCAAGCACTGTGACGAGTGCCAGCGGACGAAGGTCCCAATTCGCAAGGATAAAATGGAATTAACCCCAGTTATTGCTCGACAACCCTTCAAAAAGTGGGGAATTAATTTCATTGGACCCATCAGTCCTGTGGCACAGTATTCGCAGGCCAAGTACATCATTGTGGCCACGGATTACCTCACTAAATGGGCAGAAGCATGAGCGACACGAAAAAATGACGCTAGAACGACGACTAAGTTCTTATGGGAGCAAATGATTTCACGATTCGGTTGCCCCATCGAACTAGTCAGTGACCAAGGCACACACTTCATCAATGAAGTGATCGTGCATCTCCTATCCACATTCCTCATCATCCATCACAAATCCTCACCATACTACTCTCAAGCAAACGGCCAGGCCGAATCAACGAATAATATTCTAGTCAATGTCCAAACCAAGGTTGTCTCTGCTTCACGTAGCGACTGGGACAAACAAGCTGATGGCAGCTCTGCGGGCTTACCGAACGGCTTATAAAACGGATGTCGGTCAAACCCCCTTTAGGCTGACATATGGAACAGAAGCAATTCTCCCATTAGAATTCTTTGTTCCTAGCCTGAGAATAGCGCTTCAAGAACGATGGGAAGGGAAGGAGATATGGATGCAATGCCTAGTTGAGCTCGAACGCCTCTCGGAGACTCACCTTCTAGCCACCCATGCACTGATCTGTGAGAAAGCCTGACGCAAGAGCTGGTTTGACCAGCACGTTAAGTAGCGTGAGTTCAAACAGGGTGACTTAGTGCTCCTCTACTCGGTTAAGGGGCATAGGCAAAAGATGAAATTTAGGTCTTGGACCCTTCAAAGTTCGTGCGATCAGCCAAACAGGCAATGTCGAACTTGAGACCCTAAACGGTGAAGGAATAGGCTTCTTCAATGGCAGTCATGTCAAGAAGTACTACCCTCCTATGCATCCTTTGCACGAGCCACCGATATTAGAACCGCATGTCAAAGTACGAGTAGCCACAATCACTGAAATAGACGACGAGGATGAGGAAGTCGTAGAACCCGCATACCTCTGTATCACGGTCATGGCAAAACAAACATGTGCTTTCAACGCCTTAATCGACAAGGGAGCAGACTTCAATGTCTTGACCCACAATCATTGGACTCAACTTGGCAAACCACAACTTCAACCCACCACTGCCAAATTAAGCCCATATGGGGCCCATTCCTATGCACTACTCCACAAGTGCAAAGTAGTCGTTTCTATCGAGTCTGAGACTGTTCTGATGATTTTTCACGTATTGCCAAATGCTAAAAACGTAGGCACGGAGTCACTGCTAGGGCAAACCTTTAAAAAGCAGACCCACTGCAATGTTGACTACGCGTCACAGCGCATCCACCTCACAATAGGCAACGTTCGCATTGTTACAGCTTTCAGCAAGGGCTGCGCAACCTCATCCCAGGCCACAAAGCCACCGATAGAAACATATGGAGGCAAGTTTAAGGAGGCGGGTAGTGCGCGGCTACCACCCCCCGAGTTTCATGAACCGCAACCCATAGCAGCCAAAGCAAAGGCCCCACATCCTCGCCTTCAATGGATGCCTAAACAGCCGCAACAGCCGCCTAGGAGTCGACGCTCCTACCCTCATAAGACCAGAAACTCTAAACCTAGGAAGCCCAAACGCAGTTACAGGAATAGACGTGTAATCCATCAAAGATGGGTCCCCAAGGCCCTCTTGCATGCACAAGGCTACTATGAGGGAAATGCTTGGCTATGTATGCCTAAGGCCCACACGGCCAGAGACACCACTCATACGCTAGCCTCAAGCTTGATCATATCAAAAACTATAGAACCTTGAAACCACAAGCCGCAGAGCTTCCCCGACCCGCAACGATCAAGTTCATCCACGCACGAACCCACACGAGTCACCCAAGCCTGTCGACCCAAGTGACAACCGCCATCTCAAGAGTCATCACCTGCCGCAGTCGATCTGACTTTCCAAATCCATCCTGAAAGCAACAGGCCGTCACTCAAGGCTGCTGCTAACACAGCCTTCGTCCTAGCGACCCGATCGCAAGCTCAAGAATACTCATCACCGCAACTTTCCGTCGCCAAAGGCTCAAGTCCTACCAAACCCCTACCATCCGCAAGCCTTAGGCCCTCTTACGAGAGGAAATCCTTTCTCTCACTAGCAACTGATTTAGCTGAAGAAACAGGGAATGACATAGTGGATTGCATTAAGCGACTGGACGCTACTTTTGTGTCGCTAGCTCTGAGCTACGATCGCCTCGACTTAGGCCTATTGGACGAATCCTTCGCAATTGAAGTTCAAACGATGACTTGTTCTTGGGAAATGTTTGAATTCGCATTTGCAAATGATGCTATCTCCGCTGCTAAGTTGCTCAGCAGTGAGATCTCAAAAGAGCAAGCAATCAAACAACGCCTCATCACGTTGTATGATCACTGAACCACTTCTTCCATCATTGACCAAGAAGTGGCAGAGCTGTCAAAACTTGCTGAGATGAAATCCCAGTTCTTAAGGCACTGATATGCTCTTAGGTTGCAATGGGAAGTTGAAGGATGCCGAATAATGACCAATGCTGAGCAGTGCCGCGCTATCAAAACAATAGAGTACGACCCCACATACGTCGCGCCAATCTTATATCGAGTGTTAACCACTCTGCGGGACCGTCCTATAGAAGAATACATCAAAGCACACCCCTATCTCGACCGCTTGTTAACCGAGGAGGAGTTATACATTGCTAGCCGAGTCAACTCGGGTGACTTCCTAATTGATGTTCTCACATACATCACCCAAGTGGGGATTAAACCCTCTGACCTGGACCGCAAATCCCATTTGGAATACAACCCCAATTTCTATACTTGCTCCTTCGCAAGTAGCCCCTACACCTCCATGCCGAAAGCCCTTCACCTTCTAACCCTAAATCCTAGGAAGGATTCTTCTCAAACTAGAAGGGGAGGGGGTAAGGTGAATCAGATCAGAATCAGTAAATCAAATCAAAGTTAGTAAAGCACGTAGACATACATTGTGAAAAATGGGTGGGGTAGGAAAAGGGCACGAAAACTTTGAATTAAAGGGCAAAAAATCAAAGTCTAAAAAAGGGAATCTGCATTAGATATTAATGAATTCATTCAAAAGCATAGAGTTTTTTCTTTTTCAACAATTATTATGTCGCAAGCATGAATGAAAATTACAGTTTATGACAGGAACAAAAAATGTCGCAGCAAGACCAAGCCCACCGACTCCCCTTCACGGAGGAGGAGAGAACACGGTACAACATCAAACTGGAGAGCCGCGCCTACAATCAATTGAAATTCCGAACTATTCACAATTTACAAGAATTAGTGGCCAAGGAAGAGGCGGCCAGGAGCATCGTGGAAAGCTGCAACCTCAAGAAGTACGTGGAAAGTTTTGCACAAGAACCCGACCACACGAGCTGTGTGGAATTTCTCAGGTCCTACAACCTTGACAGCAAATCCGGCATTGTCACAGTGGGAAGAGGACAGAATGCTAAGCATGTATCGGTTCGTCTAACCCCGGCCTTGGTGGAGAAGGCACTGGGACTGGAACCAAAGGTGGAAAAGAAGCAGAAGAGGGACGTATATGCCATGCTGGGGATGAGAAAGGAGGACGTGCTAACAAACAACAACATCAGTATCCAGGACATTCCCAATGCAGAGACCAGGTTACAGGCAAAACTCATACATGCGCTCTTTTCCAGCCAGCGCTACAACGCATTGATACACTAGATTAGCGTACCAATACTGGAAAATGTGGCGGCCCATACCCTGCACGAAGTCGACTAGAACAGCTACGTGCACAAGACCATCGACCAGGCAGCTTGAGCACTAGCCTTAGGAAGCATGCCAGCAAGAGGAGAATCCCCAATGTCGAAGGCCGTAGAAAGAAAGAGGGCCTCCTCCAAAGCCTCGTTTATTGCCTATGGGGGCATCTTAATGGCACTTATGTAGGAGGCCGTGAAGAAAGCAGAAGAGGGGGAGGGGGAAACACCCGATAGATCACCTCCTCATCAACACCAAGAAAGGTCCAGTGATAGGACGGAGACCGAGGAAGAAGGGGAAGAACAGAAAAGCAAAAAGCAAGTCAAGGAGACTAAGAAAAAAGCAGCGCAAAAGAAAAAGAAATAGGATGAAGGCCGTAGGAAGGAGAGGGAAGACTTGAAGAAAGCAAAAAGACAATCCCTCAGGGAGGCCGAGGAGAGAGAAAGGAAGAGGAAGCATGAAGAAGAAGAAACAACAGAGCAAGTCAGGCAGGCTAAAAAGGCGTCAAAGCATACAAAAGAGGCTGAAAGAAGAAGAAGAGAAGAGCAGGAGGAAAAAGAGAAACTAGAGGAAGAATACAAAAAGGCCGAAGAGGAAAGGAAAAGAAAAGTCACGGAGGAGGAAGAGGAGTTAAGAAGAAAGGAGGAGGAGGAGGACTTGGCCGAGGCTACATGCCAGTCCATCGAGCAGCAATGCAGGGCGGACGACCTAGAAGCCTGGAATTAGCCAAGGGAAGAAGGGTCTAGCTCCAGCATGCAGTGGAGCCCCAAGGGGAACACCAAGGAAAAGGGAATTCTCTTGTAATAAAATCTATCTTGTAACATCAACAAGCTTTCATTTCATTCTTTTGATCATCAAAACAAAGAAAACAACAATTCTTCACACAGCATCATAGTAGATTTCTCCCACGGATTTGATAGAATCAACCATAATCTTCAACATCTTCATAAAATTCTTCAATAGAATAAAGAACACAAAAGAATACACCATCTTTGAATGGAAATCAATCACATATTATTCATCTTCAATGTCTTCATAGTTCTCTCTCTCAATCTCTCATATACAGTTACATTGTTTTGATAGAATTGACTATCTCTGATTCTCTCTCTCTCTCTTTCCATCAATAATACATCATATCCTCACTACAATGCTCTCATAATAACCCTCAATAATCCTTCTTAGGTCGTGGATGCACCTCCCAAGAGGTATATCTGATATGAAGAGTCACCAGAGCCACTACAGTGTCTTTTCACAGCTCACTACTGTCACTGTTACTTAGTCTTCTCTTCAGTCTTCAGCAGCAGCTGTTTCTTCCACGTGTTTTAGCTCTTTTGAACTTAGATTCATCCTTTCCAAAGGTTGGAAAACTTTTCCAAAGTCACTCATATATTCTACAGAACACTTACAAAAGGTCTATAGAACAGTCACAGTACAGCACCAGAACAGCTACAGTACAGAGACAGAGCAGAGACAGAGGCTCTACAGAGGGTCTACAGAAGGTCATCAGAACCTCATAACTCATACTCAAACCATTCCAAATTATCAAAAACTATTCAATAAACTTTCAAAAGATCTCAATCTTCGTCAATCATCAATCCATGCTTCATACAGAAGATAATCAAAACAAAACAGAAGCTATACAGAAGGTATACAGAACCAATCAGAACCTATTAGAACATCACAGAACCTCATATCTCCACTGAGAATCATCATGAACTTCCAAAACATAATCAATATCATCCAAAACACTCTCAAATACTTCCATTAACAATCATACATCACTCTAAATCCATCAAAAATCAATCATTTAGACCTCAAAAACAACAAAAATCGGTCAAAAATTCAATCTTTTTCACTCTCAACATATCCCCACACTTAGAAAGGAAGTGTCCTCACGACCTAAGGAAAAGAATAATATAAGTTTACTAAAGAGCTCAATTTGGATCTTCCATAGGATCTTCAATAATCTCTCCAAACCACGACCCCAACTTCTCACATGTTTCTGATAGAAAAAACTACTAAAGGAAAACTTCTATTATTCATTAACTCATCTAATTAATCATTTAAAAGCCATAACAAATTTGTAAAGGATATAAGAGATTCTCTTCAGCTTTCCACCATAGGCTTTTCATCCACCATCAATCTTTTGAAATGAGCTCTTGAACAAGTTATTCACAATCAACACGAACTCATCACATACAATTAAGACAACACACACAAACACTAACACAACCATCTGAATGACACCTCCAAAAAGAGATATATCATTAAGAAGCATCCAAGATACATTGCAAAGACATCAATGAAGATGATCCCTTTTAAAGGCTTGGTGGTTTCGGAAGCGATCCATGGAGAAGGATTCATCTACAAATGTCTTGGGAGGATTTTGAAAGAACTGCAAGTAGCACATCCTTTCTAGCAAGACAAGGTATCTGCTAGGGAGACATAGGGCATGAAAATACAGGACATCCAACTGGTGGGAGTCAATGTTCACATTGACATTCATACAAAGTTTTGTAATCTCCTTTTGATCATTATGGGAATGCCTATGTATGTATGCTAGATACCAAGCAAATGAGCTGTCAATCTCACCGAAGGATCCAGAGATTGTGAATATTGGTGAGAAAAATGAAGGTAGTTCTGGTATGCTTGACTGGCAGTTGTCCAATCTCCCGAAATTATTGGCCAATTTATCTGAGGTCCTGTAAGAGAATCACTCGAGCTCCATCCTCTTCTTCTGGGAATCTGCTGATCAAACCCTGCATATTCACTAACCAACTGAGGGGGTTGAGAAATAGAAGTGGCAAGAGATGGAAGTGGAATAAGTAAAAGTGGATGAAGAGATGGGTAGGAAAAATCATAAAAGGAGGAATAAGTTAAAGAAGGAGTGGTTGAAAATTTTAGAGAATCAGTTAGGAAGGGTGTTAATTGATAAATAGGAAAGATAGAAGGTACATGGATGGATGGGGAAGGACATGGTGGAGAAGGGAAAAATACTCTATCTTCGATAAAAGAGCAATATGTAAATATTGGAATTTGAGGAAAAGATTGAGGTTGAAAAAGAAGGGGTAAAATTGCTGTTGAATTGATTTGATAGACGGACAGATAGGTATCATAACGGTGAGCCATTTGTTGGTAATACAGTAGGCTAGGAACAGAGGAACCTAAGATAGATCTTCTCTGATAGGCATAAAGGTTGAATCAAATGGATTATTTTTGGAAAGGTGAGCTAAGAGATCCACCCTTAGTTGGTAGTGCTTTGTACATAGGTAGAAGCTGTGTTTTGTCATTGATTCAGGACCACAGAATCAATCATGGAGTGCCAAGAATTATCAGGGCAAGTAGCCACTTTTGAGGAGTAACTCTGGAACATGTCATCTATTTGCAACTCCAAATAGTTGACATACAAAACAACTTGTAAAACCACATCTCCCACATACCAGGCCATATCCACTTCATCTGGAATCAACAAGTCTCGAGTTGCAAATAGATGACATACAAAACAGCTTGTAAAATCACATCTCCCACATACCAGGCCATATCCACTTCATCTGGAATCAACAAGTCTCCTCGTAGATACATATATGATAGCAACATGGTATCTGTCGTGGTAGAATCTTCAAACACCATACGGACCACTTCAGTCGGCAACTCAGGAGACCAAGCCCCACTCCAACCATCCTCTAGAAGAGAAAGATCCATCATGGAAAGCTTCATTTAAAAGGCCAACTTTTGCAATTGATAGTGGACAAAGAAAGAATGGTCCGGAGGAACATATTCCTGGAAATTCTCAAAGGTAGACCATAACAAATCCATCCTGGACTGCAATCGTTCCACTTTATCTTGGAAGAGAGGACACAAGGTAGCCTGTCTAGAGAACTGACAAGTCCTGCTATGAGAGAGAAGGGATCAGGGAAACATTAGGGCTTGGAGGAACAGACCGTGGCTGTGCCAGTTGTTCTTGCAACCATTTGATTTGGGAAGCTTGTGATTCCACTGTGTCATTAGCAGTCTGTAAGGCTGAGAGTTTTACATCTAAGAGAGTTTGAAACTCTTGCGCTTCGGTGGACATCCTCTCCTTCTCCTCTGAGATTCTAGTGACTTCTGATTGAGCCTCTGTTAATTGAATCTTCAAAGAAGATAACTCATCTCTTTGGGTTTCAATCAGTTGGGTTTATTGCTCCATCTATTTAAATAGATCTGCCAAGGTATCCTTAGCAGAGGCTAACTCGGATGTTGCCTTATGCAACTGGTCTTTAGACTGCATCAGTTCTTCATAAAAGGAAGCATACAGCTGTTGAACACAGGCTGTCACTGACAGTTCAATTGAACTTTGAATGTCTTTACATAGGAAGGGAATGGCATCTCCCGAGACTAGACTGTTCAGTAAAGGGATTGATATGTCCAAGGAACCCTTGCTATGTGCTCTGAATACGTTGGTACATGTGAGATAAGTAGGGAGATCACTGCCAGATGTAGTAGGAATTGTCACGGAAGGAAGAACTCCGCTTCATGTGTTTGCGCTATATGACCAGGGGAGGAGGAGAATCCAGATCCTCTATATCAATTGGTTCTGACTCATCTGAAGGTGGAGGAGGAGGTAATGGATCATATGGAGGAGGTGGAGGCACACTCTTCTTTAAACCTGAGTAGGTCAAGAAGGCAGACAGGTAGGATCCATAGGTGACATTAGTAACATTGCCCCTAGTTACTTTAATGAAATGTTGATCCATCTTAGTGAGTAGGTAAGTGCTCCAATCAATAGCTACTCCTTTTAACACCATCCTTGAAGCTGTAAAGAGCTCTTTTGACAAGTAATAGGATGGTGTCTTGGCAGGAATAAACCTGTCTTGGAGGAACTGGCAGACCAACTTCCACACAGGATCAGTGATCATGGAAAAGGAGACTCCTGAAGTGTTGATCACCTTCTTGACATCCAGAATTTCCTTGGTCTGTTTTTGTAACAACTCCAAAATCTCATCGTTAGAGAAGAGTTGTCTAGCTGTAACAAAAGGTTCTCCTTTGTAGGGAAGAGATAGAGCCTTCCCTAATCCTCGAGGTGTCAAAGTCATGGAAGAACCATGGACCAGTCCCGACTTCTTGCTGTATGAGACCAAGAACTCATCACACATGGATGGATCTTCTGGAATCAAGGGAAAGGAGGCAGCCACGAAAGTCGCAAGTCCCACCTTCGTGAGAGGCTCAAAAGTGAGTAGGAAAGAGTAATCCCTACTGACCAGTGGGACATACTGGATAGGGGGAGGAGCGTGAGGCGCCATTCAGATGGTAAAAACACACACCACAACACAGACAGTCACAAAGAATGCCTGCAAAACAACCAAAGGTCTATAAAAAAGGAATCAATCCAAAAAGAAGGACACTCATATAGACATAGACGTAACTAATCCAGTTACCACCCCAGACAATACACAGCCTGGAAAAATTTTGGCATGACCTCTACACATATGCGACCGAAAGCTTCATGCGATGCAACATGCAAGCACCCAAATCCCCATATCAGGCAAGAAAGAAAGAACTACACACTGTACCCATAATCATAACACATAGATAAATCATACCACCATAAAAATGTACATCAAGACTGGACCATAACCGGGACCATCAATGTCAACTAAGAGACTTGTACGCACCCATCCCACGAAGCGAGTTTATTAAAAAGGGGGAAAAGAAGTGCAGTGAGGGGGAATTAGTTTAATGAAGGGTTCATTTTAATAAATTATTAACAATGGGTGACATTTTATTATGTTATAAACCTTAATAAGAAAACGGTGGTTTCTTCTTAAAAATTTAATTAAAATTTATTAAGGTGAAATGGTGCTTTAACGCAACCTGGACTACGATGCCCAGACTAGGTCTCTAAATGCAAATTCCTTAATTAAAAATTAATAGTGATGTGGAGCGCTTTTTTGCCAACGTGTACTTTGGTGACGGCTGGTTCATTTTTATTACAAATTAAAGTGCCTCTTAAGCGCACGTAGCGCCTGCAAAGTGAACGGTTGGTTGATTTTTAAATTTATGAAATTGTATGTTTAGCGTGAATGCGCGTGGAAAAGGTGGGTGAATAAATAGTTTATGCTAATAATTAATTTGTGATTAAGGAGATAATGAAAATAAATAAAGCGTATAAAATAAATACCTGGAAGGGGTGTGTATGCAATGGCCTGAAGGCGCACGGAAGAATCCCCCAAAAGCAATGAATCCAGTCAAACTAAATCAAAGACCACTGACTGAAAAACAAAGACAACACCTTAGTGGGGCTGATAATTTGGAATGTAGTTTTATTTTTATTTTTATATTTTTTTATAATTTTTGTGAAATTTTGTAGGTTAGTTTGGATTATGTGGGGGTTATATTTACGGTGTATTTATTTTGGTTTTATAGTGTAGTTTGGTTAATTGATTTTATTATGTGTGTTTGGTTGGGTTATGTGTGTTTTTCTGGTTTTGGTTGTTTTAATAAATTGTAGGTGGCTGTTTTTTTTTTCCCAAAAGGAATAATAAGTAAATATGGTTATGTGATGAAGGAAAAATAAAATTTCAGTCATTTAGGAAAGAGCCACAATTTATGTTATGAAAATAAGATTTGGAGTTTTATGTTTAATCTGTTTTGTTTTTTTTTTGTTAAAATATTGGTGCCTTGGATAAAAATATTTTAAAGTGAAAAATGAATGAAAAAAGGTCAGGGGGTGGGTGGAATTTTCTAGAATTTTTTTGATTTTTTTGGTATTTTTTACTAATTTTAAAGGAATTTTCTGTATTTTTTAGATAATTATTAATAAATTTTCAAATATTTAATTTTCAGTAATTTTAGTGGTGGAAATTTCCACCTGACAAATTTCCAAAAATTTGTAGAAATATAGGGGAATTTTTAGAAATTTTTTTGAGTTGAAATGAATTTAAAAATTAACTAAGTCAATTAAATCAGGGAAATCAGGTTAGTTTGGTAAGTAGGGTCAAATCAAGTCAGCTAAGTCTTGTTAGTCTGGGTAAATCAGGTAAGTCAGACTAAATCAAGTCAAGTTAGTCAAGGGGAACTAGGTTAGTCTGGGTTAGTCTAGGTTAGTTAGGTAGGCTAAGTCAAGTCAGGTTAGGTTAATTTGGGTTAGTCTAGGTTAGTTAGGTAGACTAAGTCAAGTGTAACTAACCTAGGGTTAGTTAGTAAGGTGGGGACTAACCTGAGGTAGGTTAGTTAGATTAAGGTTAGTTAACTAGAGTAGGGTTAACTAACTAAACTAAGGTTAGTTAACTAGTCTAGGGTTAATTAACTAAACTTGGGTTAGGGCAACTAGTCTAGGGTTAGTTGACTAAACTAGGGTTAGGTTAACTAGTCTAGGGTTAGTTAACTAAACTAGGGTTAGGTTAACTAGAACTAATTTAAGGTTAGGTTAACCAACTTAAACTAACTTAAGGTTAGTTTGACTAACTTAAGGTTAGTGTACTAACCGTGGAGGGCAGTTAGGAGGAGGAGGAGGAGGAGGCGGCCGCGGGGAGGAGCGGGAGGAAGAGGAGCAGCTGGAGGCGCTGCTGCAAGCGGAGAGGGTGGAGGAGGACGAGAGGGCCGTTGGGGGCGTCGCGAGGGCGGCCGTGAGGAGGACGAGGTGGCCGCTGGGGGAGACGGCGGAGCGGCCATGAGGAGAAGCGGGCCGTTGGAGGACGAGGTGGTGCAGGAGGCGCGGTCGACGGAGGAGAAGCGGGCCGTTGGAGGAGTCGCATGAGGAGGCGTGGTGGTGGATGAGGAGCGCTGGAGGAGTCGTGAGGGGAGGACGAGGAGGGGAGAGCCACCAGGGCCGCTGGAGGCGAGGAGGGCAGAAGGAAGGAGGAGGTTGAGGAAGAAGGAGAGTTGGAGGGAGGAGAGAGAGAAGAGGGGGAGGGAAAGAGAGGTGGAGGGAGAAGAAGAAGAAGAAGAAGAAGAAGAAGAAGAAGAAGAAGAAGAAGGGACAGGAGAAAGGAGAGGGAAGAGGAGAAGAAGAAAGGAGAAGAGGCACGACGACATCAACAGGTACGTTGAGTTTTTTTTTAAATTTAATTTTGTTTTCATATGTTTGTGTTTTTTTTCAATATTTGGGTATTCTTTTTTTTTTTGGTTGTGTTTGTTTCTCCTCTTTTTTTACTCTCTCATTTTTCTTCTTTTTTTTCTCTATCTTTGTTTTTCCTTTTTTTATAATTCAAGTTAGATTTTTTTGGGGATTATTTTCTTATTATTTTTCTTATTTGGAGTTTTTATTGTATTTGTTTAGTGTTTTTTTAAAAAGTTGTTTTCCTGGTGATATTACAGAATGAAAAAAAAAGAGAAAAGAACACATCCCCGGCCCGTGCGCATGTGTGGGCAGGGGTACGGCGCGTTCACGCGCGAAGCGAGAAACACAGTTAATTGAAAAAATAAAGAAATTTTAATAAAAACCAAACCGTTTGTCGGATCAAAAATTCGTAAAAAGGAAAAATGGGTCGAGAGACGAAGGGAAAGTGTTGGAAATATGCAACACCGGTTCTGGGACAAAATCAGGGTATTCACATGGAAAAAACGCAAAAAATAAACCCAAAAACACATACGGGCATTAATATCAGAAAATCTACAGATCAGAATGAAGTGCGGAAACAAGAAAAAGTGTGCAGAACAATGTGTCCAACAAGTTTATCATGTCAAAACACAGTTCCGATTGAGATAGGATGCGTTCACATGGAAAAAACCCCAGAAATGGGCCAAAAAATAGACTCGGAAATTAATACGGGAAGAACCGTGTGTTGGAATAGTAGGCGGTAAAAAGGAAAAATGTCTAAAAAAAGGAATTCACAGGACTGGAATAGCAAAGCTCTGTTTGGGGGAAATGAGGAAGGGTTCACATGGAAAAAACACGAAAAATACATTAAAAAACACTTGGAAAAATTAATAACTAAAAATCCGACAGTTGAAAAATGGGGGAGGAAAAAGAAAAAAGTGGGGAAAGGCTGGCAGGACACGGATTTCAAATCAAACTGGAATTCCGGTGAAAAGCGGGCAGGTTCGCATGGAAAAATGTGAAAAATAAGCACGGAAAATACTCGAAAACTCGTAAAATTAATAATGGAGGAACCGTGCATCGAAAGGAGACGGAGTAAAAAGGTAAAATGTCAGGGAGAAAGGGCAGGAAAGGCTTGACACATCAGATTAGGATTCTGAAGTAATAAAGATGCGTTCACATGGAACATTGTCCAATTTACAGGAATTGCTTCAAAATCTAATAACTTGAGAATCGCCTGTCGGAACAAGGGTTGGTAAAAAGGAAAAATAGGCAATTCGAAGGGACGAACAGGGCTGTAAGGTTGGATGCAATTTTTGGTAAGCATAATGTCCGTTCGTATGAAAGAAGCACAAAACCAAGAATAAGGGCAAACAGTCACGGAACAACCCCTACGGTAGCATAAAATCACGACATAGATGCATGATTAGAAAAGGGTGTATGCATGGGGGTATGCAACATGGACGCACAGGGACGTGTCCCCACACTTAAGACTTTAGCAGAAAGGGTAACCCAAACATCAAAGACTTGGTACCTCACATTAGACCAACCACGACATCCCCACACTTAAAACATGACCAGCACTAAGAAACAGAAGTTGTAGGGTTAGAAAAACTTGGCCATATTGCCGAAAAGGAATGTCGACTATCAAGATTGCGTCTAGTGTCTTCACAGCACATGTCCTTTGTCCTTCATGGCAGGGATCACGTGGCAACACCCAGGGAGATATTTGGTTGAAAGAATCACATGAAATTCATCGATGACGAGGGATATTGCACTCAACTCACGATCACTCAAACGGGTTGAAAGAACAGTCACTCACCCCATTACTAATATCACTCGAGGAAATCAGGATGAAAACCTAGAGCTCACACCCGGTTTAGGAATTGACAAAAGAATGATGCAGAAGGAGTATGCCAGGGTGCACAATCGATGGTGCATCAGTGCGTCCAGCCCGTCTGGCATAGGTGCAAGAAAGGCCATGGAGCCTTGTAATGCAGTGTATAAAGTAGAGTGATGTGTCCTGTGCTGATGGCAGAAACCTAGCCCATGGGTGCATAGGGAAATGGAAATGTACCTGACTCCAAAGGTCATAACGTCCCTCAATCCTCACCTCTCCGTAATTGATTGAAAAAACTCCAGTCACACTCATTCCACCCTCTGTCTCACGCTCTATTGAAAGATACAGAGGGTAGCCATGTCCTGAAACCCATTGATGTAATCCTCACAGTCACTTGTGCAAAGGTTGTATGCCTTGTGCGCATTTGATGGTGCAACTGTGCATCCTGCCCTGTGCCGGCATATAGTACAAGAAGGAAGGCCAGGGAGCCTTATAGTGCAATGCGCAAGAACAAATCGTGCTTTGTGCATTGAGAGGCCCTTCCCGTGTGTGCAACACTCCGTTCACACTTCTCACCTCTCATTTGATTTGAAAGGAAAGACTGGTCACTCACCCCACCCTCTGTCTCACTCTGTTAGATACAGAGGGCAACCCATACTCACATCCCCATCCTGTTAGGATGAAAGCTCACATCACTCCAGGGGTTGGTGATGAAGATCATGTCGACTGTTGGTGTCATCAGGATCTTAAGGAGGAGGCATACCCAGGGAGGCAGCCTACAAATCTCGTACGTCAATGATTTGTAAGAAGAGTCATCTGTTAAGAAGGGCAGACGGATTGATATTGTAGAGACAGTGCACCAAGGGAGGTGGCTTCACATTGCTTGCTAAAGAGGTTCTGCTGGTGAGTCAGCTATCCTGAACTGCGGGGTGTTACCACCTTTTCCACAGTTAGCTTCTCGCCCAAGGGTGTTTCCACCTTTTCTTGGAACGAGGCCTGTTATGACAGGGAATTTCTTCCTTTTCTCTCATAATAGTTTCGTTTGTTTTTTTCTTTTCTTTTCTTTTCTTTTCTTTTCTTTTCTTTTCTTTTTCCTTTTCTTTTTTTTCTTTTTCTTTTTTTCATTAAGAAAGAGAATGGTAGAAATACCACATATCAGGACCAACCTCGCCACCATTGTTGGATCAGACGAGAAGAGAACAATGTCGGGTTGAGATGTTTTTGCGAGGGGGTAGCAAAACGAGACCACCTCATGAGGAGAATCATAAGGGCTATCAGAAGCACGACAAGAAGAACAATGCAACTCCCAAAAGGAAAGGGGTAGGTCGACTGTGATTGTTAAGATCCCCAAGGAGGGAAGTACTTCTTTAGGCGATATCCATTAATCAGGAAAGGATCATCAGAGGCATCAACGGTCTGCACCTGAACAGAACCATTAGGATTGACGGCCAGTACCTTGTACGGGCCCATCCACCGTTGTTGAAGCTTGCCAGGAAACTTGCCAAATCTCGAATCATAGGCTAGAACAAGATCACCTTCTTTGAACTCCTTGTACTTGATGAAACTATCATGATAGGCCTTGCGTCGCGCTTGAGTGGTTTCCATGCACTGTAGGGCCATCCGCCATATTTCATCCAAGCATTCCAAGTGCAGGAGACGATGTTGCAGTGACTCACTATCTCCCAAGCGTACTTTAACTGCCACTCGCAAAGAGGGCAATTCCAGCTCAACAGGGAAGACGGCTTCTGTACCATACACTAGCTGGAAAGGGGTCTGTCCTATAGCTGCCTTATGGGAGGTTCTGTATGCCCAGAGGGCCTCTGTAAGTCGATCGTCCTAGTCGCGAGGATGTGCGGCAATCGTTCTTGTTAGAATCGAGCAAAGGATGCGATTGGTGACTTCAACTTGGCCATTGGCTCTAGGGTAATAGGGAGTGGACTTACGATGGCAAATCTTATACAGTTCAGTCAGCTTCTCCATGATTTTGTTAAGGAAATGAGTACCTCTGTCACTTACCACCTCAAGGGGACTGCCAAAATGGGTGATAATATTCTCGTGCATGAATAGGGCTATGCTGTTACCATCATCCCGCTTCAGGGCTTTAGCTTCACACCACTTTGTGATATAATTTGTACATACTAAGATGTATCTGTTCTGCTTCCGTCTGGTGGGTGGATCAATGGGACCCACAAAATCAATCCCCCACTTCTCAAACGGCTTTAGGGGAAGAATGGGCTGCAGTGGCATGGCACTTGTTTTGGTGGGTTACCCCATTCGCTGACAAGCATCACATCTCTTACAATAATCATAGGCATCCTTGTGGAGGGTCGGCCACCAGTATCCTGCTAATAGAGCCTTCCTGTCTGTCGCTTCTCCTGCGAAGTGTCCACCACATGGTTTGTCATGGCATGCTTTCAATACTATGCTGATTTCATCCCCTGCAACACACATTCGCAGCACTTCATCTTTGCCTCTTCTGTATAGTGCACCACTTTACAAAGTGTAGGGGGCTGATTCTAAGAGAAGCTTCTTTCACTCACGACTTGAGATGCCAGGAGGATACTGTTGAGTTGCCAAGAGGTTGGCTATGTTTGCATACCAGGGAGTAACTTTTTCAACTAGAAACAAAGAAGCATAAGGAAGGTCTGGATCATCCTGTTCCTCTTATTCTGTTTGAGGGATCCGTGATAGATGATCGGCTAGGACATGGGAGTGGCCAGGCTTAGTGACTACTTCAAAGTCGAACTCCTGGAATAGGAGCAACCATCTCATTAGTCATCCTTTAACATCTGCTTTGTTCATCAAGAAGGACAGGGCTTCATGATCCACATAGAACTTGAAATGTGTGGACAATAGATAGTGTCAAAACTTCTCCAGTGTAAATACCATTGCCAAGCACTCAAAATCTGTCAATGTGTAGTTCCGTTCCCATATCAGTGATCTTTCGGCTTGCATAATATATCGGTTGATCTAATTTCGAGGGGCCCTTTTGACATAGGACAACACCTAGCCCTTCAACGGATGCCTTTGTGTGCACATGGAACTCCTTCGTCCCAATCAGGAGGATGCAAAATAGGTGCTTGGATCAGACATTGTTTTAGGGTATTAAAGGCCTCTTCACAATCATCAGTCCAAAGGAAATCAGCTTCTTTCCTTAGGAGCTTGTGCAGAGGGCTGCCTTGGTTGCAAGATGTGCAATAAATCTTCTATAATAGCCCACATGGCCAAGAAATCCTCTCAATTTCTTGAGATTTATTGGTGCTGTTAAGGCGGCAATCTTTTCAATCTTTGCCGGGTCTGTTACAATTCCTTGTGCAGAGACAATACGGCCCAAAAGCACTCCCCAGGAGAAGCCAAAGACACATTTGTCGAGGTTGAGAGAAATCCCATACTCTTGGCATCTGTCAAAACATTGCTCTAGGTGTCCCCAGTGCTCTCAGATCAAGCTATAGACGCAGAAGTCATCAAGATACACCTCAATAAAATCATGAAGATGATTTTGAAAGGCAGCCATCATTACTCGTTTGAAGGTGGCAGGAGCATTACAGAGTCCGAATGGCATCACTCTATAAGCATAGGTCCCCCATTCTGTGGTGAAGGTTGTTTTGGATTGGTCCTCTTCTGCAATTTGGACTTGGTTATATCCGTTGAATCCATCCAACAGGGAATAAAGCTCATGGCCTGCCACTGTGTCCAACAATTGGTCTGTAAAAGGGATAGGGAAATGATCCTTCTTCATCTTCAAATTGAGCTTTCGAAAGTCAACACATATTCAAAGTTTCCCGTTCTTCTTGGGTACTACCACAATGGGCAAAACCCATTCACTATTAGCCACGGGATAGATGAACTCTGCTTCAAGAAGTTTCAATAATTCGGCCTTCACCAGAGCAGAATAATTAGGATTCATACGTCTTTTTCTTTGCCTTACAGGTTTGGCATCGGGCTCTAGGTCAATGTGATGTTGGCATACTGTGGGATCAATCCCCTTCAGGCCTTTATATGACCAAGCAAACATGTCTAAGTTCTCTTTGAGTAGGTCTCGCAAGACCACCAGTTCTTCTTCTGGAAGATTGAGACCCACTTTCAGGTGACGTTCAGTACCCTCAGCATCCAGGAACGTTACTTGTCTTTCACCTTCCACTTCACGGATAAACGTCCCACGAATTGCTTCTAAATAGAGGTCTGACTCTTTCAAGAGAGTAGTATCCTCATCTGATGTCCCACTAGAACCAATGTCCTACTTCTGAACAAATGACTCATCCGTCTGTTTAGGTTGCTGGAAGGGTATCAGAGCTTTATTTGCTTTTGTTTGATTGGTGATTTCTTCAAGACTCAGGGATTCATCTTCAAAGGATGTGTCCAGAAATGTCACATAGCACGGACCTGCTAGAGGCCGTGGCTTTGAGGGCTTGGGCTTCTGTTTTGGCAAGGGGCATCATCATCATCTTTTCTTTGGACTGAACAGTCAGGACGACAGGAGCCACTAGTGAACTTAATTTTTATGTTTTTAATCCATTGCTTATACAGATTCTGCATACTTTGTGGTCCATTGACCAATCCAAACGGAACCATGGTCATTCCATCCAGTATCTTGAGATATTCGGCCTCTGAGGTCTCTATAGGGACATCAACAAGATCATCCTCTATCAGAGGAAATTCATCATCTGCACTTTCATAACCTTCTTCATTTTCTTCCTCATCATTTTCATACTCATCCTCTGGAGGCTCTGTCTCTGCTTCTGTAGAGACTCTGTAGGAGAATAACAGATCTTCTACCTCTACATCTACTTCTTCTTCTGTCACCAGTTCTGACTCTGCTTCTGCCTCTGGCTCTGACTCTGGCTGTGTTACGGTCTGTGTGACTGTCTCTGTATCTGCTCTGCCTCTGTACTGTCTCTGCTCTGTAACTGTACTGTCTCTGCTCTGTCTCTGCGACCGTCATGTAACAGGGAGAACAGTACATCCATGCTTCCATTTCACTGTCAAAGGTGATTTTAGAAGTTAATTCTAACTGAGGCATGAGATATTCTCCCATGGACAAGGATTTTACTTCCCTTGGCAGTTGCCTTACAGTGCCCACTGTTAGGGACTGTGCCTCTATTTTCTTAGGAAAGATTTGCTTAACAGCTTCTTCATCTCCTGATGTACCATCTGTTGCCTCGTTAGAGGAGTCAGTTATGACTTCAATGGATGTGGATCCATTGCCTTTTTGCGATCCATACAGCTTTAACACCGCTTTATTGGGTCCTCTGCCTAGGGTTCCTTTGAACCAGTCCGTCCTAGCTCTTGCTTCAAAAAACCAAGGTCTTTCCAACAGCAGAGGGTATGAAGTCCCATAAGAATTTGGTTTGACTACCAAATATGTCAGCCAATAGTCTCTTCCTGCAAGGGTTGTTTTTACATATGGGAGGATGCCCAAAAATTTGACTCTACTTTGGTCTACCAATCTGATAAGCCACTATATAGGTTGAATTCCTTGCAACCCTAAGTGCTTAATTGTGACATCTGTCATTATGTTCACTGATGATCCTCCATCAATCAATGCATGTGAAATGAAACATCCTTCTATCGATACACTAATCTCTAGGGTTCCAGGATCTAGGAAGGCATTAGCCACATCCACTTCCTTTATAGGCTCCGGGGCCTTATTGGTCTTGGTCGCTGTTAAAGGAGCGATCCTTAGTCCACGCCTTCTTGTCAAGATGCTTTTGAATTTCTTTCGACAGCTCGGAGACAACATCAGCAACTGTCGGAATGTTAAGTTTGGTTTAAAAGTGTCTAGGTCCTTGATCAAGTCATAATCTTTAATAGGATCCACAGGCTTCTCCAGCTGGCTGGGGAATGGGGCTACACCCATTTTCATCTTTCCTTTTTCTTCTAACAATTGCAACATCGGCACTTCTTCTGTTTCTGGAAGTGCTTCTGTATCATCTATCTCTTGGGCCTCTGGTCCTGTCTTTGGGACTGTCTCTGTATCCCTTTGTGGCACTGTAGTGCTTTGTACTGTACTATTCTGTTTTGTACTGCTCTGTCCCTCTGTAGATAGGTTGAATTTCACAGTCTTGGCAGGAAAGTTATTTTCATTCTGAACCATTGGTTCCTTCTTCTTGGTGTGCGTAACAGCAGCAACTTCTAACTCGACCAAATTGGAAGCAGGTTCTTGTACCTTTTGTTGGCTATCAGTGGCATTGGCCTTTACAAGGGCTGGACTAGGACAGTCCTTTGCGGTGTGGCCTTCACCTTTGCATCGGCTGCATAAGGACTTGTAATCCACGGATCGTCTAGGGTTTGGACAATTTGGGGAGATATGTCCCTTTTCTCCACACCTATAACATTCCACCTCTGATCTCTGACCACCGCCAAACCGTCGTCCTCTATAACTTTGAGAGGGAAACCTCCTTGGACCGAAATTAGGACCAAAATCTCTAGGCTTGGGTCCAATATCCTGTGTTGTCATTTTGAATTCTAGCAAGTTGAATCTTGCATTTTCATCCTTCTGTCTTTGTTCATGCATCTCTTTCAGAGAGCAAATATCCTCTGTATGGTTCTTCTGCAAACAGTAAGAACAGAAGGTTCCAGGAATGGTTGTTTTTCGGGTACATTCAGTGGCTAAATATCCCGCTTGATGACACTTTTCACACCAGGTATTAGAGCGCATCACATCTCTTCCAGCTCTTGCAGGAGTGGATATATTGGCAGTATTCACCTTCAACGTCTGTAGCTGCTCTGTAATCATATCTAGAAGCTCTTTCTTGATACTTGCAACTAAGTTGGATAAGTAGTCCTTCAGATTTTCACTTCTTGAAGTGCTTGTGGTAGGGTTTTGAGAAGCTTCTGTAATTACTGCATACACTGGTTGGGTAGATCCAGAAGGTCCTCTGTTCTGGCTCTGATTCAGAGCTTCTGTTGTTACTTGGGGTTGTTGATTCCAGTTGGTAGGGTTCCACTATTGTTGAGTCGCCATTGGAGGAACTGTTTGAGGCCACTGTTGTTGTGGTTGAACCATCATTTGAGGCATTGTTGTCTGTGGTGACCACACTGGATTAGGTGCATTATACTGTGGCACTGTTTGCATCTGGGGATAGGGGTAGGGAACTTCCCCTGGGACTACATTTGGTGGGTATACCATTCCAGGTATAGGAGGAGGTAAGACTCCCCTTCCTGGAGTCATTGATAGCCTTGCTTCAACTTCATCATACAATCTTGCACCTTCCACTACAGCTTGCAGATTGACTGGTCTTCTCAATTTCACGAACTTGCAAACTTCTGGTTGTAGGCCCCTGAGAAACACTCCTTTCTGGATACCTTTGTCCAAATGGTGGTTAGTCCATCTCTTCAGGATGGATTCCATTTGCGAGACATAAGCTTCTACTCTTTCTCCAGAGGAATAACTTAAATTCATGAACTCCTCTCGCATCCGCTCTTCAAAACCTTCACGCCTGAATTTAGTGAGGAAGGCCAACTTTAGGTCATCCCATGTGCCAAAAGTTCTTGCTGCTTGTCTCTCATACCACTGAAACGCCACGCCCTTGAAAGTAGCGGGGAAGATTGCTAACCAATGCTCAGGGGTTGTGGCATTGTTAGCCACACATGCTACCATAAACTTTGCTACATGAAGATCAGGGTCTTCATTGTACTCTCCCTTAAAAACTAGCAATGGGACTACATTTGCTGGCCTGTCATCAATATTTCCAGGACAAATCTGACTAGGAAGGGGACCTTGAGTCGCCATGGGGACTTCTGTAAAGAGTGCTTTTAGGGCGTCAAAAGAGGCTTCTGCTGCGAGTTCGTTCTCAGCTTTGATTTTTGCCTTCTCTCTTCTCACGTACCTTTGTGCTCGTTCTAACGCTTGCCTCTTTATTGTGTCATTCATCAGGGGGTTGGCTTCAACCAGTTGGTCTAGACTCAACAGGATAGTATCAGAGAGGGCTTCAGTCTCTGATAGATTCTCTGGGCAATATCTCTTTTACTTCCTTCTTCTCAACATCTTTGAATTCAGCTTTCAAACCACTAGAGAGGGGAAGATATTATGTTCTGAAAGTATCAAAACTTATTCTTCTTACGATTGTTGTTGTGTCATTATAATAATGCCAGCTTCTGAGGGTTTCAACAGTGTATGTTGTGAAAAACACTATGTCTACCAACTTTCAGTGGGTTGGTAATTGAACAAACAGAAGATTATTAATGTACCAAGCATCCCATGTATCTTGCTATTGAGCATCCACAAACAAATTCCAACTCTTCTCCTTCTTGTTTTTGTGAACCTCTACAGACCAAGACTCCTAAAGCTTCTTCAGAATCTCCCACTTGATGATGTCTGGAAACTTCTCAATGAATGCTAAATCTTCCATAAATGGTCATTCTCTCTATTTGTGCTCTTCAATTTGTTCCCAAACAGTTTGCCACTAAGATGCAAGTTTCTGCTACTTCAACAGGAAGAGGAAACAGCCCACCACATAATGCTTTGAGTTTGTTTGCACTCTTTCTTGAAAATCATGCCCATGTGGCTGAAAGTGACCCTTTTGTTGATGGAATTGTGGCTGAAGTGAAGTGGGATGAGCAAAATCCTTAGCTTTAGACGATTCTCCAACTTCAAATTGACCTACCACCTTAGGAGTAAGTGGTTTAGGTGGTTCTTCAGCCCTATGCGGGTGTGGGATATTAAGACTAGCTGTAGGCAACATTTTCTCACCAAGAAGTGCTACAAGCTTGTCAATACCCAACCTCATACCCTCGAAACCTGATTTCATATCCTTTATGTCATTTGACAATTGTTGAAAACTGTTTGAATTCATTGAGATATGAGACGTCTCTATGGGTTGATTGGTAGGGGAGTGAGTGGAGCTTGCATCGACCTCATCGTTCTCATAATGCATTCGATAAATGGCATCTTGAGAAGTGTCATGATGTTCACCCCTTTCCTGTTGATGTTCATCCCTATCCTGCTGATATTCCCTCAATTCTTCATTGATAGTATCCAAAACAGGGTCTCTCTTCTTATTTCTAGCCATGGGTTGATTTCTGTCCTGAATTTCTATAGTAGAAAAACTTGATTATCTTTACTTCTAGAGCTCCAAATTACGAGGTCTCTGGCTCTGTTCAAAGCTTGAAGAGCCCTCTATCCAATGATCTATCAAATGCAGAAAATGGATGAGTATAGAAATTTCTGTAAGGGATTTTCTGTTGCTGTCTGAAAATTCCTGCAGGCAGTGAATACCCTGTTCTAGTCAATTAATGGCTTGTACTATCAATACCCAGCATGTACCAACTTCAGAACCTTGTAGGAGAGTCTCATACGTCTGCCCATACTGAAAATGACCTCAGTAACCAGTAAAATGGTTGTCTGACTCAAAGTAGACTGCAATCTTTAATGAGGGTATGTATACATATTCTGTTCCAATCTTTCAGACTGAACCATAGTGTCTTTACCATAGGATGTATACATTTTACTGTAGCCATATGTCTTCATACATTTGCCATACCATACATTTGCCAATATCACAAGAACTCACTGTCCATACTCATGCTGTAGGCTGATTTCAAATGCCTTTGAGATTTGTACCTGCACCTAAACTTGAAAATACGTGGGATCCGAGACCCGAGGGGTTTGCAAAGTTTCCTCTTGGACCGGGTTGCGCTCCCCTTCAGGGTCCTCGTCGGTAGGGGAGGGTCACCTCACTATTGTCCTACCGACTCGCCCGGCATCCACTTTTTCCTCGTGGGCAAGTACATGGCAAGTGAATTCTAGCTCTAAAAATCAGTATGATATGTATGGAATAGGAAAGAAATACAATTGCCTTTCATTTGCCCTTTTTCATGATATGCAAGATTGAAATTGAAAAGGGTGAAATGTAAATGAGAAGTGGAGAGGTATTTACCTCAGTAGTGACTCACTGCTTACAAAGTTTTTCTCACTTACCAATTGGGTAATGATTTTCTTATGATCAAGAGGCAAAATAGGCAATCAACTTCATGTCAGGGTTAGGCAATAAAAGATTGAGTAATGAAGCTCAAGAAATTACTGATTTCAGTGAATGGAAATAGATGGGTAATGCTCATTCATTATGGAAGAGTTTGAGACATTTAGAGATGGCCATTTCAGTAAAATTGAAGAGGTTTAGTAAAGACAATGACTGAGATAACCTATAGGCTTCATGTAATGCATTAGGCTATGAATGAAAGCTTCATTGAATCCTCTTATTTCTCTTCAGCAATTGGAAATGAGATCAGCAACAATTGGATGTAAAGAGAAATTAAGAGTGATTAGAGTACCTCATTTGATTGATTGGAGAAGAGCATTGTTGATGGAATGACCTTCAATCCATAATGCTTGACATAGGTGGGCTGAGCTTGATAATCCAACTAAAATCAGTCCAAGAGATCTTCAATATTCAAGGATAATCCCTTCCTTGATAAGCTTCAGCTCCATTGATCCCATGAAAGCTCCATGACTCCATGAATGATCCAAATGAGGGTTGATGAAGACCAATTACCTTCTCTACTTGAAGTAGGTTGCAATAGGTAATAGAGAGGGCTTCAATGTGTCCAAGAGATCCCGAAATTTGAGAGAGAATGCCAAAATTTAATGGCATAAAAGCTTCAGGTTGTCCATTGAACACCTAGACCTCCATTGGCTTCAATCACTTCAATGTCGGTCCAATGTTGATGGATTCTTGAGGGAAATGGTTAAGGAAGCTTCAGAGATGCTTTTCCCACAAAAGCCCCTTGAATTGCTTTAAAAATTTCAGGAATCTTTAATGCTGTCCCAAACTGTTACACATAGAGTTTGCAATCTCCATATCCAAGCTCCAACAAAGCTTCAAGCTTCAAGATCAGTCAATGTTGGTACTAGGATGTATGCAGAGGCTTCAGGGAGTATAATAGAACAAAAACCCTTTGATCTTGATGAAGAAATCTGAGAAATTTGAGTGTTGTCCAGAACTGTCATAAAACTCCATAACCAGGGTTTTAAAGAAGAGGGAAAACTCCAAACTAATAAGGATCTTGAAGAAATTGGTGAAAGATCACTTGCCAAAGGTTTGAAGATCAATAGCAAGGCTCAAGGGCATCATTACTCAAAATTTGATCACGCAGTATAAGAGTATGTGCTGGCGGCGCAGACAGCGTGAGTACATACTCACGTCCTGGAAATCAGCAAAGACACTAAGTAGCTACATAAGCTACTCTTCTTGAAGCTCTTGAGGCAGGGGAAGAGGTCATACAACCCATTCTCATGATAGAAGTGAGAAGAAGAAGATCTGATGTGGTCTTGGCCATGGATTCTTGTGGAAAGCTTGAAGAAATGAGGAAAGGGAAGAAGAAACCCTTTCTTCTCAAAAGTAACCACGGTTAAAATGTCCTGCAACCATTTGTTTGTACACTTACCCCAAATTTTGGCTCAATCTTGATCACGTCCTGCTATTTTGGCTGGAGCCTTCCATTTCTTCCCTTGGTAATGCCAAGAATCACCATCTTCATCCTTGTTTGTAGCAGACCTTCACATATAACTCCGGTTTGAAATCTTCATGTCCTGTCAAGTCCTGTCACTCAAATTCCTAACTATGGTTTGCTCTCTCTAGCCTAGGAAACTGAATCTAGTACTTGAAAATGACTTCTGCAAGGATCTAAGCTACAGCTCTGATACCAATGTAATGAAAGCAATCAACCATGGAATGAAATCTAACTGAAATTGAAAATTAACTAAGCTACAACAAAGAATTAACAAATCTATTGCATCAAGACATCCTCATCATGTATTAATGGTTGGAGATTCAAGAATACATGACGGCCATGGCTGAGTGCTTCATAGGCTAGAAAGAAGCTAACTCCAAGAAAATGGTAAAGCCAAGATTATTGAATGATCAAAAGATGTCTTGCCTTTGGCCTCTAGTCCCTTTTATTCTAATCCCTCTTCCAAACTTAAGGGCTGTTCACACATGTACATATAGGCTAAAGCTAAATTTACAAAGGCTGGAATTAATCCAAGGTGCAAATATTAATGTTGCATTTTTCCTTCATGACATCTAACTGTTTACAGGAACAGGTGACTACTGACAAAGTTGCTCCTGTTTTGGTGATTACAAGATCAGGTGCACAATATGTTGCTGACCCAGTTATTTCCCATAAGGAGATGAAGAATCCTAAGTTTTGGGATACACAGAGACAGGTCAGATTGGGTTGTGTGAAAGAAATTCAGAAAAGTCAGAAGACAGATAAGATGGGGACACAAATGCATCAAACATTACCTGTTGTACTACCCAGTATAGAAGAGGAGATCCATCAGCAAGAATTGAAGGAAGCTGATATGACAGAAGAAGTGCTAAAGGCAACCACTGTCACAATGGATCAAATTCTCAGTCTGGTACCTGAGTTTAAAAGACAGGTATTGAGAACCTTTTACTGTGAAGAAGTTCAGCAAGTTGAACCTGAAGCTTGTCAGATTGAACCTGAAGATGTGGATTACAAAGTTCCCAAGATTACTGAGACTTTTCAGCAACAAGATATACATGGAGCACTTCTGGATGGAGGATCAGGGGTAAATATTTTACCTGAATTCCTGTATACTAAGCTGAAATTCCCGGATCTTGAGGAAGCTCCATTTCAGTTAAAAATGGCTGATCAGAGAAGAATCCAACCTATGGGAATTCTCAGGAATCAACAGATTACAGTTGCAGGGCTCACTTTTTCAGTGAATTTTGTAGTCCTGAAAATGGATGAGGGAGACAGTCCATATCCTATTCTGTTGGGAAGACCATGGTTAAAACAGGCCAAGGTTAGACAGGATTGGGGGGCAGCTCAAATAACACTCAGAAGAGGAAAGAAGAAAGTACACCTGAGTATGGTTCCTACTGCAACTCTACCCAGAGAGGCTAGAGCACTGTATGCACAGGGACTGAATATGTTAGAAGAAGTAGATGATGATGAGGAAGATGCTTTTCTTAAAGCCAATGAGTCAGTGATTCCTGTCTTTGATATTGATGTGGTTAAAATTGTGCAGCAGTTTAAGGAGAATAAACTTTCTGGTAATCTATTGCAACAGGAGGAAGCATTACAGGATGTACCAGAAGGAGAGGATGTAAACAAAATTCTGACTGAACAGGAGGAGAAAATGCACATTCAGCAAATAATCCAAGCTGAAAAAGCCTTTGAAGAACAGATGGCCAGAACAGCTAGGGTGCAAGAGGATGATCTTCAGGATCTGAATTTAGGGACTGAACAGAATCCCAAAATGGTAAAAGTCAGTATTCATGTGACATGACAGTTTAAGTCAGATTTGGAGGAGCTGTTACAGGAATTTAAGGACATATTTGCATGGAGTTATACTGACATGAAGGGAGTGGATCCACAATTCTGTATGCACAGGATTAATCTCAAAAAGGATGCAGTACCTGTCATTTCCCAAAGATACAGGATGAATCCTAATTATGCTAGAGCTGTTAAGGAGGAGTTGGATAAACTACTTAAGGTTGGTTTCATCTATCCTGTAGAGAAGGTGACTTGGCTATCACCTATTGTCGTGGTTCCAAAGAAGAATGGGAAATTAAGAATATGTGTAGATTACAGAAAGTTAAATGCAGCCACTATCACTGATCCTTTTCCCCTACCTTTTCAAGACACATTGCTGGATGCAGTTGCAAGTCATCAAATGTACAGCTTCCTTGATGGGTTCAGTGGTTATAATCAGATTCTGATGGCAGAGGAGGACAGAGATAAAACTGCCTTTATTACAGAATGGGGAGTATATGCAAGCACTGTCATGGTGTTTGGATTAAAGAATGCTCCACCTACTTTTCAAAAGTGGGTCCAGGAAGTCTTTGCTCCATATCTTACCACATTTATGAGAGTATTCTTGGATGATTTCAGTGTGTTTGGGAAGACAGATGATCATTTAACTCAGTTGAAACTCTGTTTTGAAAGATGCAGAATGGCTAGGTTAAGTCTGAATCCAGCCAAGTGTGCATTTGCAGTAAGAAGAGGGATTTTACTAGGCCATATTATTTCAGAAGATGGAATGCAGGTGGATCCAAGAAAAGTTCAAGCCATTCAGAAGGCTAAAGCACCATTCAATCTGAAGGAACTCAGTAGATTTGTTGGTCAGATAAAATGGCACAGCAGATTTTTGAAATACCTATCCCATGTTTGTGTTCCATTAACTAAGCTCACAAAGAAGGATGTGAAGTATGAATGGACAGAAAAACAGGAAAAAGCATTTAGGCTACTGAAGAAGATGTTACAGGTGGCACCTATAATGCAACCACCTGACTGGAATTTACCTTTCCATGTTTTTGGAGATGCATCAGATGTAGCTGTGGGAGCAGTTTTGATGCAAGAGAAGCAGAAAGGATGGTTCAGGCCTGTTTATTATGCAAGCAAAGTAATGACAGGAGCTGAAAGGAATTATTCAGTTACAGAAAGAGAGTGTTTGGGAGTGATTTTTGCTCTGAAAAAATTCAGACACTATTTGTTGGGAAACCCTATTGTCATACATGTTGATCATCAAGCTTTGGTATATCTTGTGAATAAACCAAATCCAACAGGAAGGATTGCCAGATGGGTATTGCAGATGCAGGAATTTGACTACAGCATCATACACAGACCTGGTAAAGATCATATAATTGTTGACTACTTGAGCAGACTGGAATCAGGAGACCCAGCTGAAGGAATAGCAGATGATCTTCCTGATGCGGATCTTTTTTAGATTCAACCAACTCAGTCAACAGACTGGTATGGACAAATGCTGAACTATCTTACTGAAGGAGTTTTTCCTGAAAATATGAACAGTGATCACAGAAGAAAGTTGGCACTCAGAAGTGCAACATTTTCAGTTATTGGAGGACATTTATACAAGAAAGGAGTTGATCAGATACTTAGAAGGTGTGTTCTTGAAAGTCAGAAAAAGACAGTTTTGTTTGAAGCTCATACAGGAATTTCAGGTGGTCACTATTCAGGGGACATTACAAGCAGGAAAATATTTCAGAGTGGACTTTGGTGGCCAACTGTTATTAAGGACTCATACCTGTTTGCAAAAACCTGTGAACAGTGTCAGAGAGATGGATATCCCAGGAATCAGGACAGGATGATTCAAAATCCAATGCTGCCTTTAGGGCCATTTGAGAAGTGGGGTATGGATTTTATGGGTCCATTCAAACCTGCAGCAGAACATTCAGGAAACAGATATATTCTAGTGGCTACTGATTATTGTACCAAGTGGGTAGAAGCAGTTGCTTTGAAGGATAATAAAGCCAGGAGTGTAGCCTTTTTTGTCTACAACAATATTATGACCAGATTTGGTTGTCCTATTGAGCTTGTATCTGATCAAGGTGTTCATTTCCTGAATAAAGTTATCAAAGTGCTTGCAGAAACACACATGATTAGTCACAAAATGTCTTCTGTATATCATCCACAAGCAAATGGATTAGCTGAGAGTAGTAATAAGGTGTTGGTTAAAATTTTGAAGAAAACAGTTTCAGAAAACAGAAAGGATTGGGACTTGAAGTTGAATTCAGCACTATGGGCATTCAGAACAGCTTACAAAGTCAGTACAGGTCTCACACCCTTTAGACTAGTGTATGGCCTTGAGGCTGTAGTGCCTATGGAGTTTGTTGTACCATCTTTGAGGATAGCAATACAACACAGGCTAACACAGGAGGATTCTCTGAAACACAGATTGGAACACTTACTGTCTCTGGAAGAAGACAGATTTCAGAGTGCTTATGTCGCAACTGTGATTCAAAATAGGAGAGCTGCATGGGTGAATCAGTATTTGAAGAAGAAACGATTTAAGGAAGGAAATTTGGTCCTGATGTACAACTCAAAGTTGGGAAAGCATCCAGGGAAACTGAAACTCAGATATGTTGGACCATATAGAATTTACAAGGATTTGGGACAAGGGACATTTCAGTTGATGGATTTGCAAGGCACACTGTTAAAGAAACCTGTGAATGGTTTCAGGTTAAAACTGTTTTTGCCAGAGGGAGTGATAAATCAATGTTGGGTAATTGTGCCTTTAGGCACAGTCAGGGATGTTGCCATTGAAGAAGAAGGAGTTCAAGTGGGATGCATAGCAGCAACAGTCTCTGCTAGGACTGATAAGGAAGAGCAACCAGCTTCAGAAACAGAGGATGTTAGATCAAAGCAAGAAGGGGGAGGACATGATGATGATCCTACTCCAAACTGACAAGTCAGTATTGAAGAAATTTCAGATTTGACAGAGAATCTGATTTCAGGAAAAATGGTTTTTTCTAAGTATTTGTGTATGTGGGATTCATTTTCAGCCACTGCACTTTACAAGGAAATATTCCTGACTACTTGAATCAGTATTTTCTAGTTGATAACTGATCAAGGGATGTTGTGGGCTCAGGTCTACTATTTTGGAAAAATAGTATCCACCGGGTGTGCCAGTGTTAAGACTGAGTTGACATCACACCTTAGAGTTATGTATTAGGAGTTTAGAAGTTAAGTTAAGCCTTAGGGTAAGTCAGATATGAAGGGGTGTAAGTTTTTGGAATGAATAGTCATAAGTAAGGGATGTGAGGAGTTATCAATCCCCGAATGTAACTTTTCAAGTCAGAGTGCATATGCGGGTGTAGATCATGTCTGCGCTTCTGTCTGTAAGTAGAAACTGAAGATATGAAGAATAGTTCAGAGTCAGATATTGTTTCCCTGTCTTGAAGTGGTAAACTGTTTTCAGTATTCATGTTATTTATTGCTGAAATGAAGTCAGATGGTTCTGTAAAGGTGTACTGTAATGATGGAATGTGTGTATGAAAGTTATATGAAGTCAGTGCAGTCAGAAAGTAAGTCAGTTGGATTCAGAAATGTCAGGTAGAGTAGTTTTTCAGGGAGTAAATTGCAGGCAGTAAATTAGCCTGTAACAATAATTACAAATTAGATTCTCTAAGAAATGAGTAGTTGCCATACTACAACACTCCCTCTTGGGAACTAAATTATCAAGCTTAGGGCACTGGTAAATTGCCCAGAAGCAAGTGGACCAACCAAGTTAGGACGATGGGTTGTCCAAGATGATCTATTCGACTATAATATAAGGATACTTAAGGTAGTGACAATTTGGGGTCAACAGGGTATAAACCCTAACCCAAGGAAAAAGGGTAAACAAGCAACCCAGCTTGCTAAACCTTTGGGATCTTGCCAAGTCACAAATGATCCAGGATCGAATGCTGGGTCAGGGAAAAGAAATCACACCTTAGTAGTTGGCCATACGAACGACCACTGGATTGCTCGTGATTGTACACTTAGAAGCACTGTTTGTACTTCTTTGCTCAAGGAACTAATTCAAGAAAAACAACTGATGCTTCAAGTTAAAAGCTTGGAGGGAGAGGCAGTTTCAGTTACCTCCGACTGTCTGCCTGACCCTATCCAAGGGGATTGTTAGCCACGCCGGGTACGTGGACCGAACACCCGTCGCGAGAGGTCTCTCCGTGGGTGCTGCTTGGAGTAGGAGGACGCTTGGGTGCCAGGGGAGGCTCTAGCCGTAAATTTCTTGCCTCTAGATCTTGCACAAGAGGCCGACGTGACTCGAGATGGGATCTCGAGGCCCGTATACTAGTCAACGGGTAGAACTTGGAGTAGCGATCCCTGAGGATTGCTGGGATAGCCTTCAGGCAGGATATTTGATGTATTCCAAAGACTATGATAAATAAAGATTAAATGTTGAAAAAGGAACTTGCTTGATACTGTTTTTCTATGTCAGTGCCTAAGTTACGTGAAGGAACCAATGTTTAATTGGTTAATTAAGGAAGTTGTTTTTGTATGTCAAACTTAATGTGGTAGGTAATTAGATAACTAAGCAACCCAAGGAAAGTGCAATGGACGTGACTCTGGGTCCGTCCTACGGAAGGGTGGTCCCGGTTAGCCGGGAACTTTTCTCGAAGGAATTGATAGCGAAGTAGAGATGACCTAGAATCAATAGAGTTAGAGCCCCAATTTATGCTATTTTAGGGGAAAGGAATGGGACTATGCCTTACAGGCAAAGAGGTCGAGCTTTGCATCCCTCTCGTTTCCCATTCTCCTTGAACCAAGTGCAGTATAAATCCGCTTCAACCCTGATGTTTCTGCGCAAAGTGGTTTGTCTGGGGCTAGACGCTAGCTACTTCCTAGAAACTTGAATATTAGGGAAAAACCCTGTCCTAAGTGGGAATGGCTAGATGCTTCCGCTTCGTGGCAGACTTGGGAAGACCTTGATTGCAAACCCCGTGACATTCCTTGTGAGTGTTGGGTGGCACTTTCTAGACTCTCTTCCCGATGGGTTGCTAAGTCGTGTCCTACAAGTAGACAGGGGGACACATTACAGTTGGTATCAGAGCAAACCAACAGGATCTAATATTTACAAGGAAACTTAATGGGGGGAAAGTAGAGCAATGTTGCCGTTAAGAACATTTCCTTACTTACTTATGGATGCTGGGCTGCAAGTCGCGAAGCATGGAACAAATTCTTGGTGTTTCAGGTTATGTTTATGACTGCAATGCATACTCCGGATTATCGACCGCATCTACAATCCTTCACCCCTGTACGTGGAATGGAGATGGACAGGAGAATTAGGAATATATTACATAGCAACCTTCTGACTTGTGTACCTTCAGACCAACTTGAAGAGAATCAAGTGGATGGAGGATTTAAAGATCGTGAAGCTGTTCATCTTTTTCAAGGCTCGCGCAAATGCAACTTTGCATGTTGGCGGTGAGAAAGTCAAGCAGAACAAGTATGTGTATGAAGAAGTGACTCGAGTGGTCCCTGCTGACAGAATCAAGGTGCTGGGACGTTATGAGAAGAACGGGTATCAAAGAAAGGGATACCCCAAGCTTCCTATAACCTATCGATTCGTGAAAATCCATGACCCCTCTCCGTATTACTACTCAGTCCCCATAGCCGAATGTAACACAATCCTATTTTCCCCAAAATGATGTGCCAATCAGCTTGTTCTACCTTCCCAAAAATAAATGTACTCAAAAGGGCTATGCCCACATGAATGAATAAGATTTTTATCACTGTCTGTCATGGCTGTAAGTGTTGGTAAAGGAGTTAAGTGATTAGGTCACTTGGCTAAAAGCTATACTGGGCATATTAATATAATGTGAGAAACGTTGGTAAAGTTTTTAACGTAAAGAATATTATTGTCCAGGCGCAACCCCAAGTGTAGATTCCTAGTCCCCGACCCCTGCACTAAGTATAGCTGTAATTCAAGAGAAGAAGTTCCTTCTCAAACAAATCAAGCCACCTGAATTCGATGGTAAGGGAACGACTGTACAAACTAATGCCGAGGTCTGGATCGAGTCCATGGAGGACTATTTCGAGGCAGCATGAACTGCACCTGCTAACCAAGCTATGCTCGCCAAACTGAAGCTTACCGGCGAAGCAAGACTTTGGTGGAAACAATGGTGCAGAGACTAAGGGATCTCGGAAGGGTCAGTCACTTGGGAGAAGCTTAAAAAAGTTGTGCGAGGGAGATACTTGCCACCTACCTACCGCACATAGAAGATGAACGAATTCTATGAATTAAAGTAGCTTGGAGTATCCCTCGATGCATATTATTCAAAGTTTGTCTCTCTCTTAAAATATGCACCACAAATGGATATGACACAATAGGTGTCAAAGTTTTGTGCTGGGTTAAATCCACCCATAAACACCCACTTGGAATCAATGCGCCCAACGGACCTACAAGACGCACTCATTCGAGCTGCACCAATAATACAGGAGGTGTAGACCAAGCCAAGGAATAACAAGACTTGGTCTTACAAGGATCAGAACAAGGGAATGTATAGGTCTCATGCTAAGAGAGCGCAGGGCCAAAATCAGGGACAAAGGAAGAAAGCTAGGGCCAACGCTATGAACAACTTCATTCCTACACAAGGTAATGGCCGCAATCTCCGTTGCTTCCATTGCAACGAGCCTGGACACTTCAAAAGGCAATGTCCCAAGGTTAGTAGAGGACAATGCCAAGGGCCATTCCAAGGAGTCGTCCATGGCCAAGAAGCCACCGTCATGGCCAGAGGGAGAACCTCTAGTGTTGCCAACAAGGAGTTGGGTGATGAAGAAGCTCCATCCGTGGAAGCTAACATTGAGAGGGCAATGGTTCATGTTGTTCTCCACAAGAAAGGCCCGAATCGCCAATTCTCGGTGATTCAAACTCCATCGGATTATCAAGGTAAAAGCTTCAAAACCTTGATTGATTGTGGCAATACATATTCCTCAATTTCACCAGCCTGTGCAAAAATATTAGGAATAGCCACAATAGATGCACCTACCTTACTTGTGTAATTAGCAAATGGTCAAGAGGTCTCTTGTACCAGGCAAACTGCTAAGGTGAAATTCCTATTGAGTGGAAAGTTGACCTCAGTCAGATTCAAGGTAATGAACCTAGGTGTCCACAAATATTTGCTCGGAATGGATTGGCTAATACCCAATGATGCCCACATTCACTCTAGAAAGGGTCAAGTCTCCTTTCGAAATTCTGAAGGGGAACTAGTTACAACTCAAGGAGAGGCTGGTAAGACAAAAAATTCAGCTGGCAAAAGCAACACAGACAATAAAAGGAGTTAGGAAGGGCCTACCTATCTATTTGATTAAACTAAACAAGCTAGATCAGAATCGGGAATCTAGGGAAGAACCTTCATGGTTAAAGCAATTCACAGACGTATTTCTTGAAGAGCTGACAGAACTTCCTCCTCAAAGGGAAGTCGATCACAAAATCAAGCTGGCACTAGGAACTGCACTAGTCGCAAAGAGACCATATAGAATGTCCATCCCGGAAGTGATTGAGCTGAAGAAGCAACTCAAGTAACTGTTAGACCAGGGCTAGATCCATCCTAGAAGCTCGCCATGGGGAGCTCCAGTGCTATTCCAGAAGAAGAAAGATGGAACGCTTCGGCTATGCATTGACTACAGAGGGTTGAATCAATCAACCATTAAAAACAAATACCCCATTCCAAGAATAGATGAACTTCTTGACCGTCTTCAAGGTGCGAAGATCTTCTCTAAGATAGATCTTAGGTCTAGATATTATCAGATAAGAATCAAGGAAGAAGATATCCCGAAGACCACATTCAGCACAAGGTATGGACACTTTGAATTCCTAGTCATGTCATTCGGGCTGACAAATGCTCCTGCTACGTTCAACAGGTTAATCCAGGATATCTTTAGGCCCTATCTTGATTACTTCGTACTCGTCTTCTTTGATGATACCCTAGTCTACTCCAAGCAGAAAAAAGATCATGAACCCCAGCTTCGCATTGTTCTTGAAACAATGAGAGCACACAAGCTTTATGCCAAGAAGAAGAAGTGTGCATTTTTCAAGCGACAGACTAAATATCTGGGATTCATTGTATCAGTGGAAGGAATTTCAGTGGATCCGGCCAAGGTCAGAGACGTTCTGGAATGGCCAACACCAACTTCTGTCAAAGAAATACATAGTTTTCTTGGATTGACAGGATGGTACAGAGTCTTTATAAAAAACTATGCTTTGATTGCAGTGCCTCTGACTGATCTACTAAAGAAGCAAGTAGCAATTGTATGGTCACCTGCTGAACAGACCAGCTTTGACAAACTAAAGCAAAGCTTAGTATCAGCACCCATCCTAAAACTTCTTGATCTCAGTAAGGAGTTTGAAGTGGTAACTGATGCTAGCGCACTTGCTTTAGGATGTGTACTTATGCAAAAAGGTCATCCCATAGCATATTCTTCAAGAAAATTGAAGAGCCATGAAAGGAATTATGCTACCCACGACCTGGAATTGTTGGCTGTCATACATGCTCTCAAACTTTGGAGACATTACTTGCTAGGTAACAAATTTTCCTTAGTAATGGACCACAAGAGTCTTAAATTGATCTTCACCCAGAAAGAGCTCAATATGTGGCAATGTCGATGGATCGAAGTGCTAGAAGAATATGATTTTGAAATCAAATATAGGCCTGGAAAAGAGAATGTAGTTGCCGATGCACTCAGTCTCGCAAGGCATTTCTAAATTCTCTCATTTTACAAGATCCATCAATAGCGAGGTCTCTAGCCACAAAGGTATCAATGCCAAACAACCCGATTCTTGAGCTAGCAAAAGAAGAGGCATATCATGACCCAGTCTATCAGAAAATGCTAATGGATATTCCCATCAAGGATCAAGACCCGAAGCTAAAGATGAAGTATCAAGAATTCTTCATCAATAGTGGACTTGTCTACTTTAGGACAAGATTATGTATCCTGGCAAGCCAATCACTCAAGCAGAAGATACTTTGGGAAGCCCAGGACTCCCCTTTCTCAGGACATCCTGGCTATGTCAAGACCCTTAATGAGGCCAACAAGAGCTATTATTGGGATAGGCTCAAAGGTGATGTTCTCAAATATGTCATGGAATGTTTGTCTTGTCAATGCATTAAGGCCGAACATGTCAAAATGCCAGGGAAATTGCAACCACTGGACATTCCCCAAATGAAATGGGAATTTATTAGTATGGACTTTGTTGTTGGCCTGCCCCAAGTTCAGGGAGGATACAACTCCATTATGGTCAAGGTGGATATGCTCACCAAGGTTGCACATCTTATCCCTGTTAAGACAAACTACAAAGCCTCAGACATCGCAAGGTTATTCATCAAGGAAATATTCAAACTGCATGGGTTACCTAGAAGAATCATTAGTGATCGTGACTCCCTCTTCACCTCATACTTCTGGAGGGCCATCTTCCAGGCCATTGGGACTCAACTCTGTTTCAGTATAGCTTACCATCCCCAAACCGATAGTCAAACAGAAAGAGTCAAGCAAGTCATTGAAGATATGCTTAGGGCACACTGTTGTCGCAAACCCAAAAAGTGGATTCAATATTTTCCACTAGTTGAGTTTGCCTACAATGCTTCTTACCAACAAAGCATTCAGATGACCCCTTTTCAAGCATTGTATGGGCACGATTGTCGTACTCCTTTGAGCTTTTTGGTTCCAAACTTGAGGGTTGAAGCTTCAAAGCAGATGCTAGAGGACATGGATGACCAAATCAAATCAATAAGACAGGACATCCAAGCCACCAACGACAGATAGAAGGCTTACGCGGACTTGAAACAACAAGAAAGATCCTTCGTCGAAGGTGATATGGTCTTCATTCGCGTATGTCCAAAGAAAAGTTCCATATCCTTGGGTGAGTGCAAAAAGCTAATTCCAAGGTATTGTGGACCCTACAAGATTCTCAAGTGCCTAGGGCCTAATGCTTACAGGCTTCAACTCCCTGAATACCTAAAAGTTCATAATGTATTCCATGTCAGCCTATTGAAAAAGTATATGCCTAATCCTAGTCATGTGCTTGATGATCAACAAATTGTAATGCCTAGCTAAGGAGTCCTTGAGCTACGACCTGACAGAATCCTAGATATTAGGGAGAGGCAATTGAGATCCTAGACCTTGAGAGAATACCTCATCCAGTGGAAAGATTATCCCGAAGAGGATGCCACCTGGATGGATGAACGTACTCTCAACCAACAATATTCCCAGATCTTCTCAAGATGAGGACATCTCGATTCCTCTAAGGGGGAGAGAATGTAATATTTCTACAACAAAATATTATAAGACCCGCACAAAAGCAGTTTGAAGTAATCTCCCGCAACAAAAAAACTTTGGCCTAAGTGCTCCATCCTCGTGTAATAACAATATCATCCCCCATGTTGTGCATAAGGAATCGTGTGTTTATAAACCGCAAGTCACTGCAAGAACTCCCCTCCAAGGAAAAGGATAATGAATAATTGCAAATTTTTTTATAAACTCCCTCTCCTCCCGTTGCATGGCGGGGAGAGAGAGAGTGTGTAGGAGCTTGTGGAGGGGCATGGGGAGGAGAGCATGTGACTGCCACCTGTGTGGCCACCCCCACACCCCCCCCACCTCCACCTTATATGACCCCCCTCCCAAACTTCAAGGGGGGCATCGTCTGGGCATGTTGCCATGCCATCAGCTGCCGCCATGCCGTCAAAACTGCCACTAGGCTGCCCACGCCATCAAGCTCCTGCCGCCGCCATCATCATCGTCCTCATCATCCTCATTCAATTCATCATCATCATCCTCACCATCATCACCCATTTCCTCATCATCATCATTCACGACATCTCTGTGAGTCAGAAGCTTGAGAATCTTCTATTGAAGCTTCTCTAGACCAAGTTCACCCGCGGGTTTTGGGATCCTTAGATCGTGTCCTGCAATGCCTATTTCCTATGCCATGAAGGAGATCTCGGGCAGTAGTAACTTCGGAATTCGAAAAAGGGGGCCAAGGGAGAGTTCGTTGATTCGATATTATTTTCGTTAATGGCTCCTAAGAAAAAATAGAGAGGAGCACACGTGGGAGCTTCTACCCAAAGCACGAGAGTGGACAACGCCCCGATATTAAATGCCCAAGTTCCGAAAAGTATCTCGCATGGAAAGGATGCATAAAGCATGTTTCAATTCACATAGAAAAACTTAAAGGCATTAGAAAATTTATATATTTTGCTTCGATGTAAAAATTTCAGCTGCATGACGAGGTACTTGCATTGCTTGCACTTTCGTGGTCAAGGGTAGTCGCATTTTGAACATATGATACACGAGTTAAAAGGATGCACTTGTGCAAAGACATTCTTGTTGCATCGTGCATATAGGTTAAATGCATTTTTGAGATGTTCTTACGTATTTGGAGGTTCACATTGTTGGAAAGGAAGGGGCATATAGCACTTGATGCACTTATGTATTAAATTCCTTGCTATGATCGCATTTAGGATAATTGTAGAGGGCCGTTTAATGATGAATAAATAGTTGCAATGAAAGAAAAAGATCTATGAACTTTGAATTAAAAAACATACAGTATGCATCTCGCATGAAATGATAGATACAATTTAGGCTAAATGAAGTAGTAAAGGAATGATTAAATCAATTATGTATTCATTGGCATCTGGACATGAAGGGATGATGCATTCACGCATAGACTTCTTTTATCAAAGTTCGCAATTGGGAAAGGATGCATCTTCATTAAAATACAAAAGCTTTGAATTCGATGCATAAACGTAGGGTTTATAAGAAATAGTTCTGAATGTCAATCAATATAGTATAGGGCAAGGAAAAGAAAGATCATTATAGATCCTATAGTTGCATAAAGGCAAAAGGCCTATGGTCTTAAAATTGCATATTCGCATGGAATGATGCATCTCATGCATCTTGCAGTTACTTTCATCTCTTAAGGAAAGTCCTTGCAAATTTTAGAGGGAAGTATTTGCATCTCTAAAGGAAGGATCATCCTTATTCGTAAGATAGTTAGATTAACTAAGTGATTCGTGTGTAATTGAGTAGTTTACATGAAATTCATAAAGGTGTGATTAGTTAGCATACGAGGATCACCTCAATGTGCTAGGTTGGGTTAAGTTATGATAAAATTCTGCTTAGTATCGCACTTAGGTTGCCTTTTCGATCTTAAAAGTTCTACCCACATTCACGAAATGTCAGGGTTATCAAAACAACCGTGCAAGAATGATCTAGGGTTCTCACCCTAAGGATCAAATGACCAAATGCTAGACTTTCGCAGGGAATTTAGGGACCCTAGGGTCAAATCATTTATCAGCCTAGCAGGATTAGGGTTTTGGATTGGGTCAATGGGACTCCCAAAACCTATATCTCGATCAAAGGTATTCTTGATCAAGAAATACTGTACGATGAGAGATATAATCCCTCAAGTTAGGTACTGACACATATCTCATGCAGCAAGCTTGCAAGGACATATGCTCTTGCGTCTAAACCACAAGATAGTATTGCTACACCTTAGACCAAGATTAGCAAGATCTAATTACAAATTAGATTCTTTAAGAAATGAGTAGTTGCCCTACTACAACACTTCCTCTTGGGAGCTGAATTGTCAAGCTTAGGGCAGTGGTAAATTGCCAAGAAGAAAATGGACCAACCAAGTTAGGACGACAGGGTTGTCCATGATCTATTCGACTATAATATAAGAAAACTTAGGGCAATGACAATTTGGGGTCAACAAGATATAAACCCTAACCCAAGAAAAAAAGGGTAAACAAGCAACCCAGCTTGCTAAACCTTTGGGATCTTGCTAAGTTGCGAATGATCCAGGATCGAATGCTGGGAGTATTCGGGGAAAAGGAATCACACATTAGCAGTTGGCCGTACGAACGACCACTGGATTGCTCATGATTGTACACTTAGGAGCACTATTTATACTTCTTTGCTCAAGGAACTAATTCAAGAAAAACAACTAATGCTTCAAGTTAAAAGCCTGGAGGGAGAAGCAGTTTCAGTTACCTCCGATTTTCTGTCTGACCCTATCCAAGGGGGTTGTTAGCCGCTCCAGGTACATGGACCGAACCCGCCGCGAGAGGTCTCTTCATGGGTGCTGCTTGGAGTAGGAGGACGCTTGGGTGCCAAGGGAGGCTCTAGCCGTAAATTCCTTGCCTCCGGATCCTGCACAAGAGGCCAATGTGACTCGATATGGGATCTCGAGGCCCGTATACTAGTCAACGGGCAGAACTTGGAGTAGAGATCCCTGAGGATTGCTGGGCTAGCCTTCGGGCAGGATATTTGATGTATTCCAAAGACTATGATAAATAAAGATCAAATGTTGAAAAAGGAACTTGCTTGATACTATTTTTCTATATCAGTGCCTAAGTTACGTGAAGGAACCAATGTTTAATTGGTTAATTAAGGAAGTTGTTTTTGCATGTCAAACTTAATGTGGTAGGTAATTAGATAACTAAGCAACCCGAGGAAAGTGTGATGGATGTGACTCTGGGTTCGTCCTACGAAAGGGTGGTCCCGGATGTCCGGGAACTTTTCTCGAAGGAATTGATAGCGAAGTAGCGATGACCTAGAATCAATAGAGTTAGAGCCCCGATTTATGTTGTTTTAGGGGAACAGAATGGGACAATGCCACCTTACGGGCAGAGAGGTCGAGCTTCGCATCCCTCTCGTTTCCCATTCTCCTTGAACCAAGTGCAATATAAATTCGCTTCGACCCTGATGTTTCTGCACAAAGTGGTTCGTCTGGGGCTGGACGCTAGCTACTTCCTAGAAACTTAACTATCAGGGAAAAACCCTTATTCAGGTCGTTCCTAAGTGGAAACGGCCAGATGCTTCCACTTCGTGGCAGACTCGGGAAGACCTTGATCGCAAAGCCCATAACATTCCTTGTGAGTGCCGGACGACGCTTTCTAGACTCTCTTCCCGATGGGCTGCTAAGTCGTGTCCTACAAGTGGGCAGGGGGACACGTTACATGTCCATTCCTCGTACCCAGATCTTGTTTGCAAAGAAAGGATGATAGGGTAGGCTAACCATGCAACTATTTTTTACAAGTTAACTGATGAGACAAAGGCATGGGTGCAAGTGCACAAAAAGCTAGTGCTTATTCGCACATGGTACAAGGCACCATTGATTACACTTGCCCATGTCATGTGGAAGGTAGGTAGTTCTTCAAGATAACTTAATTTTTTTTTAATGCATTTTTTCCAATGTAATAACGTTATCCTTAATTACTAAGTGTAGGATGAGTATGATATGGTGGGGCAGCCAATTGAACAGAAACGGACACAGCTCTCCAACTTTGAGTTAAGAACCAAGTGGGACGAGGCATACTATAGTGTTAATGAAAATATCTTCAAGAAAACTCGACATTTGCTAAGAGTTGCAAACCCCAACCTTGGAGAGAAGTAATATCAGTAAGTTGCTACCTCTTTGTACTTGCCATTGATATGTACTCAAAGTACATTAGTCCAGAGTAACAATGTTTTTTTCAATGTAGAACTTTCTCATGCTTGAAGTGGGACTCCAAGATGGGGGGTGTATTGAACGAGGAGAGAGTATACACATTGGCATCCTCAAAGCTAAATGAGACAAATTGCGTAAGGATATTGAAGGCCATGGAGAGTCATGACAAGAAAGTTTGAATGTTGATGGGTATGCCTAAACGTAGGTTATTCTTGTTTGTCTAAATTATGTGTATCATAAGTTTGATGAATTGGTATTAAATGCCATAACTTTGATTCGAGTAGATGGAAATGCACCGTTTCGAAGTTGGGTAAGACAAGAGACCTTATGGGTCATGTTACAAGATGGTGGAAGGAGATTTCTCTTGAGTTGGGTGAACTATTATAACATTCGAGTGGAACATGATTTATTCTTCCAATACACATAGGAGATAAATATAAAATATAGAGACCAAATGTTTTAGACTGTCTTCCATGATTTCAAGCTAGATTAAGATATAGAGTAACAAAAGTCATCAAAATTGGCAGCATGGAGGCTTTTGTATAGATAGTTCACAATATCCTTCTTTTGTAGCATGTTTGCCATGCTATCTTGCTAGTTCATTCCAAAAATGTAATGGTGACTGGGTATACAAACTTTTTTGGGAGAATGTGAGGACTAGGTAGAACTATAGGATGATCAATGCATGCATGAGGATTACTAGATAGAGCAAGAGTGGGATGAGAAGGTACATCGAAGGTGCCCTATTTTCCTAAACTACCTAGAAGATGAATACCCCTCCAATGAGAAAGGTTTGTACAAAAAATACTCAAGGAAAAAACAAACACAAGAGACACAAGGTTCAAGAGGCATGATAAGTAAAATGAGTTGCAATCTTAGGAGTATATTGCACTTAAATGAGTGGGTACAAAATATATCAGGATCCTCGCTAAGAGGTCAGTATGAGATCCAATGTTGTTAAACTACTGTAGAGATGTTTTGTAGACCAATACATGGGTGCTCACCCTTCCACATGCATATGTAGCTACCTCCCACAACCCAAAAATTAATTGTGTTTGATATGAATTGGTTGCTTCTACATAGGAGGCCAAACCAGAAGGGTATCATTATTGATGAAGCCCCTGGAAGTGGACAAGTGTTGGTGATTTTGCAGCTAGGGATTCTAAGATTTTTGAAGAAAATATCTGTATTTTTTAACATTTCCATCTAGAGCTCCATGAAGGAAGATAACTCAAGTGAGCTACTCCAACAGGTTCGAAGTGAATGTGTGAAGTCATCAAAGTAAGCACCAACGTTTGTATTTCAAAATGGACAAGGCAAGTGCAAAGCAACTCCTACAACCACTTCTTCCGAAAGGAGTTACACAAAGCCCCTTTTCTTGAAATGTTTTGATGACATTAATTGGCCGCACTTCAACCCAACAACGACACTATTTGTGGATAATAGAATGAAGAAGATGCAAAGGCACCCACCAAATGCCTTTATGTGCCCACCCCATTTGAGGGAAACCCCATGGATATAGTCCTCCTGGAGCACATGCTTCTCTATTTGATCGAGCTAGCATGCTTTTATCTTTCAATCCTAGACTTTGTTAGGGATTACAAAATTCCACTCTCTAGCAATGAAACTTGATTGATATTTGATGTGCATGATCATGATGAATATGTACTTTCAAAATTATTTGATTGTGTTTATTTACAAGCACAATGAACTGAGGATGAGAGGGGAGAGGAGAAAGAGAGCGGAGTGTGCAAGTGAAGGAGATTGTGTATATGCATTCAATCGATTGTAGTACTACAAGATATGTAAATAAAGCACATGCAAAATATCTAGGGAAGGGTGGAGTGTAGATACACGCATGCATGTGAATGTATATATGCACAATGGACTGAGTAATAATGAGGTAATATTGTTATCTCGATATTAACTATTCAAACAATGTGAAAAACAAAAGATATCGCATGTTATTGTAGTAAGTGTAACAAACTATTTGATGTCATATCCTAGTGTAGTAAGTCCACACAATAATGCTCAATTGAAAGTAGTGAAAACATGTGTGATGTATTTTTTCTTATGTGTGCACAATGGAAGTAATATATCACGATGTAATAGCAAATCATGCACATAAAAGTGAGATAGTTGAGAGAGAGAGAGAGAGAGAGAGAGAGAGAGAGAGAGAGAGAGAGTGTGTGTGTGTGTGTGTCTGTGTGTGTGTGTGTGTGTAAGAGGGGTAGAAAGAGAGAAGTTGCTATTTGAGAGAGAGAGAGAGAGAGAGAGAGAGAGAGAGAGAGAGAGAGAGAGAGAGAGAGAGAGAGAGAGACCCCCCGCAAGAGAGAGGGTGAGTGTAAGAGAGGAAGAAAGCACAAATTTACTAATTGATAGAGAGAGGGGGGAGGAGAGAGAGATTACTACATGGGGAGGAGAGAGAGGAAGAAAGCACAAATTTACTAATTGATGATAGGATATAGAAGGAGCCAACTTAGTACCCATGGAGCTGAATACAGCATGCCAAAAGTTACTCATAAACTTGGTATACCTATCATGCACAATCACCAGTGATACCTAAAGGTCCGATCCATAAATTGACTAGCCACCTGTGAAGCAATAACTTGTGTCTTTTTATAGGAATAAAATGGGTTACATTGGTGAGTCTATCCACGACTACATAGATACTATTCCATCCCTTTTTGGTAGTAGTTAAGCTAGTAATGAAATTCATGGTAATATGTGTCCATTTGCCTTCAGAGATAGGCAATGGCTGCAACAACCAGCTAGCTTATGGGTGCTATCCTTATTCTATTTAAAAGACATATACTTCATGATATAATCTCTAACATCTCTCCACAATCATTTCTAATGGCCTTTTTTTAATCTTATCATAGGTCTTAAACACTCCAAAATATCTAGCTATAGGCAAAAAATGCAACTCTATAATTTTCAGCTTGAAAGAAGAAGTAGAATGAATAACAATCTTATCCTTAAGCTAGATTATGTCATTTTTAAGTAGATAATGTGAGTTTTCATCCATGAGACCTTACTGTAATTTCTAAAATACATGGATGAGCTCATCATCCAAAAGGTAGGCCTCCTATAACTCCTCAATCCAGTCACTATGTACCTCAGTCATAGTAATTGAAACTTGATATGCCCACATTCTGGAAAGAGAATCAACTACCACATTGTCCCTATCCCTTGTGTGACTGATGTCAAAATCATAATTGTGCAAAGTAGCTACCCATCTGTGCTTCTTAGTAGTGAGATTTGACTGAGTAAGAAAGTACTTTAGGACCTTGTGATCACTTTGAACTCCAAATCATCAGCCATATAAATCATGGTGACACTTCTTTATCACACAAGAATAGCCAACATCTCTTGGTCATAGAGATTCATAGCCATTTTCTTATTTATAAGATTGTGATTCTCAAAGGAAATAACCAGTATAGCCCCTATTGACACGGCCACTAGCATCACACTATATGGTAAACTCTTTAGAAAAATCCAAACATACCAAAATAGGAGTAGAAGTAAGTTCCTTTAATTGGCTAAAGCTAGAATCGGCAAGTTTATCCCAAAAGAAGGTTTCCTTCTTCAATCAAAGGAGTTTCTACATCCACATAATGCTTAATCAATTTGTGATTAAATAACAATAGACCAAGAAATCCTCAAAGTGAAGTAGTGAAGGTAGATATCGGCAAATCTCTGATACGGCACCTTCTTAATATCAGCTTATATTCTTTTCTTACTAACAATATGGCCTAAGTACACCACTTTAGTGTGCATGAAAGAACACTTCTTCTCCCTAGTAAAGAGTGTGTGATGCCTCAATACATCAAAAACCTTCCTCATATGTATCAAATGATCTTGTAGTATCTTGCTGTAAATTAGTATGCCATCAAAAAAATAAGAACAAACTGAAAGAGAAAAGGTTGTAGAATCTTATTCAACAGATAGATTTTGAAAGGTAACTGGAGCATTGTAAGCCCAAATGGCATCACCAAGAAATGGTACAACCCATGATCAGTCCTAAAGGCTATTTTAACTTCATCACCCTCTCACATACACATTTGATGATATCCAGATCTCAAGCCACTTTTGATTTAAGAACCCAGCCCCCTTGAGATTATCATGCAAATAATCTACTCTAGGAATTGGATACTTGTTCTTCATTGTGATCTTTTTTAGATCCCTATAGTCAATACATATCTTGAAGGATCCATCTTTGTTATTCACTAACAAGACTGGAGATGCATAAGGTGAAGAACTAGACTCCATGAACCCCATCTCTAGAAGCTCCTTGATTTACTTGGCCACTTCTTCATGCTCACATTTAGACAATCTGTAGGGTGGATTATTTGTGATTGGCTTTGAATGTAGCTCCAAATCTATAGGGTGATCCACTAATCTCTTGGGAGGTGATGAAGTAAGAAATTCGAATAAATCCTTGTACTCCTCAAGTAGAGAATTCAAAGATGGATGCTCAACTAGATTATTGGATTGATTCTCAACTGCTTTATTTAGGTGTAAAATGAAAATCTGAGAGTGCCCCTTATACTTCTTGACTTGCTTTATGGTGATAAGCTAAAAATCTAATGTACTAGGGATTCCTTGTAAATGGATAAGTTGTTTATCAGTAGTAAACTCCATGTATAATTATGAGAAATCCATAGCAATCTTGTCTAAGGTCATTAGCCAATCACACTTGAGCGCAATATCTATGGGTCCCATTTCCAAAATAATCAAGTTCACCTTTGCTTCATAATTTTCAACCAATTGTATGGGAATTCGTGGACACAGTTGAATGGTTATCTCCTTTGAACCCCATTTTCTTGGATTGAGCACCTCAAGTTGTTCCAATTATTCTAGCTTCAACTTCAATTAGACAACTTTTGGATGTACAAGCAGTCCATCCACTTTTCGAGGTTTAGGATTTGTTGTGATTTGCTCTATGGTTCTACCATAAGATTCATAACCTCTTGAATCATCATTCTCTTAACTCATTGTCCTCTTCATCTTCACTTTTCTTGTTAAAAACGTCTTGTTTAGGGTTCCTTACTTCTTCTTTTGCCTCTTCTAGGTCATTGATTTCCATCAAAGATGCAACCAATCTGACATGATAATCAAATAACATTCGATGCAACCTTCTCCATTTCCATTCATGTAGTTGAAGAAATTCTTCAAAGATCAATAGGTTAGCCTCAAGGTTTTCCTTTAGACATCACGACCAATGAGTGAAATTTTTTCTCAACTCCCAATGGTTGTTAGGGGCATTAAACCCTATGACATTTGGGAGGGATGGTCCTAGGTTCGTCATGTGGATAGGTACCATTAGTTCAACCAGGCTAGGCTTGATTGAATTTGTAGTGATCTTTACTTCACCTAATTAACTCTTTCAATTGCTTTTCTATACTCTTCCTCCTTTGAAAAGGGTAGGTCAAGTGTGGGGAGAATGTGCATTCCATCTTGTTCATAGTTAGGGCAAGGAATATATCTATTCAAGGACTTTGTAGTGGTAGTGCAATTTTTAGCACCTCTAAGCACATTTGATATGTGGCATTGAGGTCTATATGCATGGTTTTCCAAGCTTCCATTTCCACTCTTACTACCTCTTACCTATTCCTTAAGTAGACTAGTTTGTTACCCCAATCCTTAATGAGTCTAACGTTCTAAATCCAAGGGTGGCCTAGAACCAAGTCATAATCCACTCCTTTCATAACCACAAAATCATGAAGCCAATATCTAAATTTTGATCGGAATACACTTAGTGGTCAAACTTTTAGTCCTTGACAAGTCTCCTAGAGCTTTCATAGGGAGGATGGCGTGACACTCAACTCCTTCTCAAAAAGTGTTGATTCCAAGTGCTCTTAGTGAAGGATTGGTTTCTTCAATGATCACCTTGTACCCTTGAATTGCAAGCAATGATTTTTCTTACAATCCCACCAAATCCTCTATCTATCATCATTCAATTACTTTCTAGGGGGTAGGGATACTACACAGTAATAATCCAAGCAACATTATTACACTAGTTGAAGCCAATGTTGTGATGAGGCCGAGTTCCACATCTTTAGATTGAAACCAATGGTTTGGATGGTTATCATTTCACCCTTGCATCATGTGAATTTGTATTGTCCCAAGTCCAAGTGGATTGGAGGCTTTTCTAACTTTAGGTCCTTGTCTTGGGTAAGATAACAACATGTTGCTTGACAACCCAATAACACTTATGTCTAGTGTAGAGTTTGGCTCTTTCCTAGCTTCTTGAGTATCTTCAACCCATTTCTTGACCTTGTCAATTATTTCCAACCATTGCTTAGCATTGGGATACTCTCTTGCTCTTGGTAGTGAAACCTTATCAATCTAAGGATTGGTAGTGGCACCCCTAGTGGTGGATGCAACTTTGATAGTCAAATCAATGATAGCCCCATGGCTTTGCAATTAAAGTTTCTTAGTTACTTTTTTTCTTCTCCTCTTCTATTCTTCTTCCCTATGAGAGATCCATGAGCAGTGACAGTCCCAATATACTAGCACTAATCTTCTTGCTTTGAGCCCTTGCAATAGCATTGACAAGTATTGGTATGGTGTCCTTGTCATGGATCATCTCTTCTCCAAAGAGTGTGAGGGGAAATATCAAGATAATTGCCTTATTTGTGCTGGCTTTCCTCCTAGCACAATTGGGGTGCACATGAGGGGCACTATCATAACAATTGTGTCACTTGTGCTAGCTTTCCTCCTAGGATAGTTAGAGTACATGTGTATTATCCTCCAGTTTGAAAGGTAGAGCCCGAGTGGAAGTACAAAAATCAAAGCAAGAGTAAAGTAAGAGCTATGATAGATGGAGCAAGAGAGAGACACATTGTATGTGGAAACTCTAATAGTCACAATGTCGGCCTTTCCTTACTCAATAGTCACTAAAAGAATAAAGAATAAAGTGATAGTGATGGGTGCCCACCATATGTAGTGTATAGGTGTGTGGTCATAGTGTGTGTAGTAAATACAACCAGTGTAGGCATAGGTGCCTTTACCCCTAACAACCTTCCACTTAAAGAAAAATGTGCCTTGAGTGAGGAGAGAACAAGACAAGTGGCAAAGTATAAATGTGCATAAAGTACAGCATGATGAAGAATAGATATAACCTCATCCTATGCCCATCATCTTCCTAAGGAAGGCAAAACATTCCGTTAAGAGACTTTTAGAGAGAAAATTTATAAGATTCTTGTCAATTGAGATCTTGAAAATCTCAATAGACATGTCCTCTATGAAGTGATAGCACACCTCAATGTGCTTTGTCTTCATATGAAAGACCATATCATTGACCAACTAAATAACACTCATACAATCCGAATGCAGTGTGGGAGTAACAATAATACCAAGGTCTATGACCTAACCATAGGGCCTCCTTATAAGCCTCAACGGCCGCAATATGCTCTACCTCAAGAGCAAATAAACCATGTATTTTTTCATCCTAGACATCCAAGAAATATCACCTCTAGCAAAGATGAAGGCATACCCAGAGGTGGATGTCCTACTATTTGTATGTCCTACATAGTTAGAGTTAATGTGACTCATGACCATAGTATCCTGGCCACCATAGCAAAGGCATGTATTTTTAGTGTCTTTTAGTTACCTCATGATATCCTTCATGGCATCCCATTGTTGCCGGCCAGGTGTAGCCATACAAAATGCACAAGAGCTAGAGGCTCAATCATGTACATAATGCCAGACTTCTTATGAAAACTATGGGTCTACCTACCATAAAGACAATGGTCACAAGAGTCAAAACATTTGTAATCAAGAAGTGGAAGATACTATAAACAAGTAAGCATTTTCATTCCCTTTAAGGGCATGTGCCCAAGGTGATGATGCCATAAAGAAACATGTGGTACATCAGCTAATCACAACCAAACATGGTCAAAAGACCCAAATACAAACAAGGGATAGAGATTCCCATCCTTGGTACCTTGAGTAAAGACCAAATTCCGACGGGTAATCTTCTATGCAAACTCTTCAAAAGATTACAAGGATTTTGGTTAATGCTAATAAATGACATACATTATGTAAAGTAAAAGAGCTATTTGAAGGAAACTATAGTCATATATCTCCAATGCTAATAATATCCAATGCCAAGTTAATTTCCAATCTCACAAAACATGTTATGTTGTGATAGGACTAAAGCCAATCCCTATGTGGGGTAACACGAAAGGAAGCCCTGAAATCAATAAGCCAACATTGAGAATATCTAGACAAAGTATCAATCAAATGAGAAGCACTAAGAGAGGAAGTTGCTAAGATGTACTCATCATTTGACTCTAATTGTGCCACATTTATCTCTTTAATGTTTACACTAGACTTACTAGGGACAATGTTGTGAACATCAAAGTTTTCTTGCACTTTTCTTGTATTTCTCTTTGCACCTATCATCGCATATCCTATGGTACTACAACTAAATATGACTCTTTTTTCACACAATAATGACATGTCAGAGAGGACTTACAACCATGGGACTTATAATAAGATTACTCGCAAGATTGAGACCTCAGTGAGTCTCTACCATGGCAATCATTACCACTCTTGCCATAATATTTTCTCTTAATAGTCAATGCATGAGAATTCTAGGCTACATCCACATTCTTTTTGTTTATCTACTTTGTGAATAAAGCAACCTCGATATCCTATAGTTTCAAACCATCCTTAGGCATATTAACACACATGGTTGTAAGGAAAGTGTCCCCCATAACTCAAAAAAGTTTCATAAGCAAAAACAAGGGAGATATGTTATCCTTGAACTCAATGCCTTGCAAAGTCAACTAGCTAAAAATCATATGAAATTCATTCAAATAGGTACATACACTAGTCCCTTCCTTCATGCAAAGGTCCATAAGCTGTTTCAACCAATACATCTATGATGCAAGACTTGCTTATCATAAAGATTATATAACTTTTCCCATAATTTCCAGGTATTATCCTTAGGTGCTACAACATTGAAGTTAACTTGTTTAGATAATAGGATTATAAGGATGGATTCACATAGCTCATCCAACTCATCCCAATCATCTGGATCCATGGCTTTGTTCTTTATACTCTTGGTTTTGAATGGCCTAACTTGCTTCTTTTGAACTAGTACTTGCTATATTTGTGTCTTTCAATAGGTAAAATTTATGTCATTAGGCTTTTCAATATTAAAAATAGCACTATCATTCAAAGACCTAGTTGTAATGATAGTATGCCAATGCAAAGTCTAAGAGAATGAGTTGCCATAAATGACTATAAATTAGTCTCCAAGACTCAGCCAAAACAAGGGAAAAATAAGAGGGAATACCAAAGTATAGAGCTCTCTCCACCAATTGCAAGCAATAAACTGCCAAAGTACAATGCCTGCTCTCCAAGACAAGGCTGAAAACTATAACTACAATAATGCTAAAATAAAGATAACAATATATGTCCATCCAACTATGGGTAAATAGCTAAGAAAGAAATCTCCCACTACCAGGGATATCTGAGTAGAAATCAAGGTACAAAGAATGAAACCAGTTGTGACTAAGCATAGACCACCAGTACCAAAGACTGTCATGACCTCAAAGTGTCAATTAAAACCATACATCCCATTAGCATATATATTACTAACAAGCTATGGATAGAGGTAAGTGCTAGTGTCCAAATCATATGGAATCAAATCAGCCCACAAGCAAGAGCAACTTCATCCAATAGAATATATGAGAGTATATACACAAACCAAGAGTCCCATTATCTCAAAGAACCAAGCTCTACCAAGTAAGTACAAGCGTCTCCCACATGAAGAAAATTTGAAATGAAAAGTGAGAAAGAAAAGCTTAATACATGTACATCAAAACATCCAAGAAGCCTAAGCACATCACAGATAGATTCAAGAGCATAAGTGTCCAATGAAGCTTCAATACTTGTAAGTAAGTAAACATGAAAGCTCAAAGCAACTGTCCAAGGTCGAAGTACATCAAATGTAGCTTAAATGCAAGTGTAAAAGCATATCATAACCATATTCAAGCTCATAATCAATGTTAGATATCATCGTAGACATGTAGTATACCCAAAATACCATGTAGGCACAATAGGCAGATGTGTGTAAAATAGAGAACTTAAAACTACACAAAATAAACTTTGTGAGTACTCAAATTTGTAGCTCTTGTCAAACTCTTCGTTTCTAGCCATAGAACATATTAATCTAATCTCATATGCAAGTCATGGACAAAATACAAAAGTTCTATCATGTTATCATAGCTATCCATGACTTCTGTAGCATACTCTATATCGACTCAAAATGGATAGAGTGGGTGCTTTTTAGCTCAATAAGTACTCAAAAAAACTCAGCTAAGCCCTAGGAAGCTCCTTGGCAAGCTAGAAGTAAGCTTGAACAAGTCGGGAAGACTCAATGCATACCTTGGGAGGAAAAAACAATGGCTATGATGAAACATTGAGCTAAAGCTTTGAATTCGGCCTAAAGCAAAGGATGAAGAAGCTCCTTGAATGCTCGAGTGGAAGTACACAAGTAGAAGTAAGAGCAAAGCAAAAGCTATGGTGGATGGAGCAAGAGAGCAAGAGAGAGAGAGACCATATGTGGGAACTCCAATAGTCACAATGTATGGCCAACCTTTCCTTATTGAGTATTCACTAAAAGAATAAAGAATAAAGTGATAATTATGGGTGCCTACAATGCGTACAAGTGGATAGTCACCGCATGTATAGTAAATGCAGGGTGGCATAGGCACATATGCCTTTATCCCCAATACACTTAGGGCATTGTTGTTTAGGTTGACTATGCTTGGAAGGTTTTGTATGATTGAAGTTACAGTCTTTGAATTGAGTTGGAGCACTCCCTCTTTCTCGCTCTAGCACCATGACTAGTATGGATCCATAGTCCATAAGGACTACATTATCATCCTCATCCTAGGTCATGTACATGTTCAAATCCTCTTCTTTTGTCGCCTCCTCTATGTAATAGATGGGAGTGATGCTCAAAAGATGAGTGATTGTGGAGACTAGGGGCCAAGGCAATTCCCAAGGGAAAATTTTTAGTTCTTTGTGTAGTCAGTTTTGTTCGAGGAGAGCTATCAATGCTAGCTACGAAGGCCTAGGATAGTTTTATGTCCTATTTTGATGTTGCAAGTAGTATATGGGTTGTTGAAAGGGTTTGCATAAGACAAGTGTTTGGGAGTGCAACAATAGGCTACATCATGTCCAATACACGGTTTGTACAAACTTGAGGGAGTGCATTGTCGTGTCCTATTTGCAAGGATATGTGTGGTGAGCCTAGCATGGATTAATGATTTCACACAAGTATACTGCAAGGTGCCACTTCCCTCTTGAGTCCATCCCTCCTACTTTCCCTTGACTCTCCCTTGTGAATAAGGTGAATTCCAAGGATGTGAGAATAGGGGGGACTCTAATAGGTGCAAGGATGGTGTGCACCAAACATATGCACTAGGGTATGTTAGTGAACTATAAGTGCACAATGCACATGTGCTAGTGCATTATGGTGAATACAAGGTATGAGGGTAACTTAACAGTGAGATTGTGCATGAAGGTGCAAGGCTATGTGCATTGTGACATGCGGGTGTGTGGGTGCATGTGCTCTAAGAACAAATATATGTGTTCATGGATGTGGTGCACTAGGGTGTACTAGTGCACTATTCACATGCAATAGGATGGGCAAGTGCACAATGTGTGTGCGCTAAGGTAGATGGAACTAGTGTATAGTGCATGTGCACTAGTGTAGTGTAAGGTAGATGCACTTAACAAGAATCGAGTGGAGAAAAAAGAAAATGGTGAATTAAATGGTGGAACAACCCCCACCCTTAATTCCAATGATAAAAGAGCATTAAAATTTACATTTTCCGTTAGTAATTGAGTGCAAATAAGGCAACACTATCCTCCCCTTTACTCATCCTCAACCTTCCCTTGCATATAGGGAAGATGTTAAGGCATAGAGAGAGAGAGAGAGAGAGAGAAGAAAAGACCACCATACTGATTCTTAATGACTACATGTTGGCAATCATAACCATATTGTGAGGGCTTGCACAAATAATTGACTCTCAGGGAATCATCCTCTCAAACTAATCCGTTCTCTAGAACAACATGAAAAAATGCAAGATGACTAAGTCATTATCCTTGCTATGTGGCTCTTATGGCATTCCACATAAATCGCATCATGTAGTTGACTTCACACTTATGCCTTTCTCACCCTTTGGAATTCACAATCACTAAACTTCAACTAGCAAGTCTTTATTGTATTGACCCCCTTTTCATTACATGCATTCCAATTACTAAGGTCTACCTCTCTCTTTTACAATTCATCAATCTTGTTGCGATCAAGCCTTCAAGGAAGACAAAGAATGAAAAAAAAAAAAGGAAAAGGGAAAGATAAAGATATTGGTTTGACACCGATTTGGATGGATTTGAAATAATTACCTCACTACTTTGGACTACCATTTAAGAGTTGCCACCATAAAGCCTTGGCATGGATGCTTCAGATTGTAACCTTGGGAGATTGTGAAAGGTGACTGTCTAGATGTTGTTGCCTTGCAAAGCACATATGGAAGTTCCAAGGGATTTGAATATGGTAATCACAAGCTCAAAAGAATTGAAAATTTAATAAGAATCACCTTCCAAAATTAGCAGAATCCTAATGTTTGCAATTAGAAGTGCAACATGGGGTTACAATATAGCACCACAAGGAAAATGAAATATAAAGTTATAGCATGGCTGCATCCATGGAATACAAAGTTGTGCCTCTATAGGTGAAAATTTATGTTATACCTCTTGTACTATGGAGAAAAATAAAGAGAGAACTTTTAAAAAAATCAATATCAAGCAAAGACCCGTGTGTAGTTGATGTTGATTGTGGATAGCAAGATAGCACAATGGCATGTTGAGGATGATGTTAGAATAACAATAATGAAGATTTCATAGGCACATTCTGTAGGCCTCAAGTGAATTCAAGATGATGACAATGAGCAATCAACGAAAATGAGGTTACAAAGGCCTATTTGTGGCACTACATGTAGAGGAGCTAGTACTATGAAGGGGGAGGTCATGGGTGTTAGTGGATGCTTGATGATGGTCCACACAAGATTCAAAGGTAGATGTGACCTTAGGGTTACCCAACAAGTCACAAAAAAGTTCAACCTTTTTTGTTCCCCCTTTTTTAAATTCGAATAATGTAAAGCAACTTATCTTTTAACCATACCCATTAGCAAATTGTTTAGTGAAACCCCCCATATCCCACATGATCTCTCTCTCTCTCTCTCATGTAGCCATGCGCATGTAGGATGTTTCAGCCCTAGCCTTTTCTCTTTCCTTCCATAAGAATACCTTTGTAATGCACATGAGTGGCATTATGCTATGTATTATTGACATGTTCAATCTATTCACCTTCTTTCTTTCCAAACATAACATATATATGTCTCTTCTAATCCTTAATGATCTCGTGGAATTTCAACAAGAAAATTGTTGAGAGTGGAAAAAGACTGAATTTTTGACTGATTTTTATTATTTTTGAGATCTGAATGATTGATTTTTGATGGATTTAGAGTGATGTATGGTTGATAATGAAAGTGTTTGAGAGTGTTTTGGATGATATTGATTATGTTTTGGAAGTTCATGATAATTCTTAGTGGAGATATGAAGCTCTATGATGTTCTATTGAGCTTCTGATTGGTTCTGTATACCTCCTGTATAGCTTCTGTTTTGTTCTGATTTTCTTCTATATGAAGCATGGATTGATGATTGATGAAGATTGAGATCTTTTGGAAGCCTATTGAATAGTTTTGATAGTTTGGAATGGTTTGATTATGAGTTATGAGGTTCTGATGACCTTCTGTAACCGTATGTAGACCTTCTATAGAGCCTCTGTCTCTGCTCTGTCTCTGTACTGTAACTATACTGTAGCTGCTCTAGTACTATACTGTAACTGTTTTATAGACCTTCTGTAAGTGTTCAGTTGAAATTATGTGTGACTTTGGGAAAGTTTTCTAACTTTTGGAAAGGATGAATCTAAGTTCAGAAGAGCTAAAACAAGTGGAAGAAGCAGCTGCTGAAGACTGAAGAGAAGACTAAGTGGCAGTGATAGCAGTGAGCTATGAAAAAACACTGTAGTGGCTCTCGTGACTCTTCATATCAGACATACCTCTTGGGAGGTGCATCCACGACCTAAGAAGGATTATTGAGAGTTATTAACAGATTATTGTAGTGATGATATGATGTACCATTGATAGAGAGAGAGAGAGAGAGAGAGAGAGAGAGAGAGAGAGAGAGAGAGAGAGAGAAAGAGAGAGAGAGTCAGAGATGGTCAATTCTATCAAAACAGTGTAACTGTATATGAGAGATTGAGAGAGAGAACTATGAAGACATTGAAGATGAATAATATATGATGGATTTCCATTCAAAGATGGTGTATTCTTTTGTATTCTTTGTTCTATTGAATAATTCTATGAAGATGTTGAAGATTATGGTTGATTCTATCAAATCCGTGGGAGAAATCTACTATGATGCTACGTGAAGATTTGTTGTTTCCTTTGTTTTGATGGTCAAAAGAATGAAAAAAAATATTGTTGATGTTACAAGATAGAATTTCTTGCAAGATAATTCCCTTTTCCTTGGTGTTCCTCTTAGGGCTCCATGTTTTTGGTGTGCAGCCGGGGAAACTTGCCATCAACAAGCATCAGAAGAGGCTGAAAATGAAGGAAATGGCATTGCCAAGAAGAGGAGAATCCAATAGATGTTTGCAAAGTTCCTTCTTCCACTGAAGAGTTGTAATTTCTCATAATCAAAGCCACTTTCCACAAGAAGTTCATCCCACAATGGCGGAAACATATCACTGTCATGATGCATGCTCTATGTGGTGGAATGTTTCCTCTTCCTGTTGAAGCAACAGAAATTTGCATCTTGGTGGCAAACTGCTTGGGAACAAACTGAAGAGCAGAAACAGAGAGAATGACCATCCATGGAAGATTTGGCATTCATTGAGAAGTTTCCAGACATCATCAAGTGAGAGATTGTGAAGAAGCTTCAGGAGTCGTGGTCTGTGGAGGTTCACGAAGACAAGAAGGAAAAGAGTTGGAATCTGTTGGTGGATGCTCAACAGCAAGATATGTGGGATGCTTGGTGCACTGACAATCTTCTGTTTGTCCAATTAGCAACCCATTGGAAGTTGGTAGACAGAGTGTTTTTCACAACATACACTATTGAAACCCTCAAAAAAGCTGGCATTATTATAATGACACAACAACAATCCTAAGAAGAATGAGTTTTGATACTTTCAGAATGGAATACCTTCCCCTCTGTAGTCGCTTGAAAGCCGAATTCAGAGATGTTGAAAAGAGAAAAGTAGAATAGATATTGGCCAGAGAATCCCTTAGAGACTGAAGCCCTCTCTGAAACTATCCTATTGAGTACAGACCAACTGGTTGGAGCTAAACTCCTGATGAATGACGCAATCAAGAGGCAGGCGTTAGAATGAGTCCAGAGGTACGTGAGAAGAGAGAAGGAAAAAATCAAATCTGAGAACGAGCTTGCAGCAGAAGCCTCCTTTGACGCCCTAAAGGCACTCTTTACAGAAGTCCCCATGGCAACTCAAGGTCCCCTTCCTAGTCAGATTCGTCTTGGAAATATTGATGACAGGCCAGCAAACGTAGTCCCATTTGCCAGTTTTTAAGGGAGAGTACAATGAAGACCCTGATCTTCATGTAGCAGAATTTATGGTAACATGTGTGGCTAACAATGCCAAAACCCCTAAGCATTGGTTAGCAATATTCTCCACCATTTTCAAGAGCATGGCGTTTCAGTGGTATGAGAGACAAGCAGCAGGAACTTTTGGTACATAGGACATTGGCCTTCCTCACTAAATTTAGGCGTGAAGGTTTTGAAGAGTGGATGCAAGAGGAGTTCATGAACTTAAGTCAGTCCTCTCGAGAAAGAGTAGAAGCTTATGTCTCGCGAATGGAATCCATCCTGAAGAGGTGGACTAACCATCATTTGGATAAAGGCATCCAGAAAGGAGTGCTTCTCACGGGCCTACAATCAGAAGTTCGCAAGTTCATGGAATTGAGAAGACCAGTCAATCTGCAAGCTGGAGTGAAAGGTGCAAGATTGTATGATGAAGTTGAAGCAAGGCTGTCAATGACTCCAGGAAGAGGAGTCTTACCTCCTCCCATACCAGGAATGGTATACCCACCAAATGCAGTCCCAGGGATAGTTTCCTACCCCTATCCCCAGCTGCAAACAGTGTCGTAGTATAATGCACCTAATCCACTGTGGTCACCACAGACGACAATGCCTCAAATGATGGTTCAACCACAGCAACAGTGGCCTCAAATAATTCCTCCAATGGAAACTCAATAATAGTGGAGTCCTACCAACTAGAATCAACAATCCCAAGTCTCAACAAGAGCTCTGAATCAAAGCCAAAACAAAGGACCTTCTAGATCGACTAGTAATTATAGAAGCTTCCCAAAACCCTACTACAAGTACTTTAGGAGGTGAAAATCTGAAGGACTACTTATCCAACTCAGTTGCAAGTATAAAGAAAGAGCTTCTGGAGTGGACTAGTACTGAACATGGGAGGCCTCTCCATAGAGACTTGTTGTATTCTTGGAGGTGTCAAGGACCCAAGGGGGATCTAGCTATAATTTCTTAAGCATGCTAGGACTAGCTTACCCCCTATGAGCCTAGGTGGATCTCCAAGAAGGCCACACTAGCTAAGGACGGACTTGGTGGGTTTATTTTGGCCTTTGGGTAGAGTCTAGATATGAACTAGAATAGTTATTAGAGTAAGAATAAAGATAATAAAATTGAAAGAATGTTTTATTTTTCCAATAGGATTATTTGTTCTTATATGCATGTCTATTCTTAAGTTATGTGAAGAAACGCTATTTAATGAATTAATGAAGTTGTTTTAATATGTCAAACTAAATTGTGTTAGCATAATTAGAAAAATATATATATTCCTTGAGGGAGGCAATTGGTTAGATCCCTTGATGGGTCTTTCCTATGGCAAGGTGGCCGCGATTAGCCGAGAGGCCTCCATAAAGACTCAAATGCTAGATTAGGATAAGCTAGGAAGGGTTGAACACTAACTATCCTAGTGTGTCATCCTATATCCCAACAAGTGCCATTTTAGGTGGTTGGAGTCGACACTACACCTTATAGATAGAGGGATCAATTTGCATTCTAGGTGGTTGCCCTTAACTATCCTAGTGTGTCCCAACAAGTGCCATTTTAGGTGGTTGGAGTCAAGACTACACCTTATAGATAGAGGGATCAATGTGCATTTTAGGTGGCTGAACACTAACTATCCTAGTGTGTTGTCCTAGATCCCAACAAGTGCCATTTTAGGTGGTTGCCCTTCTTTTTCATTGTCTTGAACCAAGCATGACAATGGTTCACTTCAATCGGAGGGATGATAGCAATGTAGTCACCTCAAAAACTAAGGCTAGAAAATGATGATAGGAGATTGTAGTATTAGTTTAGGTCCCATTTCAGGTCAATCCTTGTGGGGTTGAGGTAGGGCTTTCCATGCTAGGAAGATTTGGTTGCCTTGATAGTTCAACCATTCTAGGAAGTTTTGAATGCAATTACCTTGATTATTGGACTACCAAAAATATGTACTATCAAAATCGGTTAGATAGACATGCAACACTTAGTATCTATACAGAAGGAAGAATTAAAAATGAAGCTATATATTGTTTGCAAATTGTTAAAGCTAGAAAAGGATCAATCAAGAAGAAATTCTTTATGATTTATTTTTCCACTAATGCTTAATGAATTTGTATCAAAATCATGAAGCTTGCAAGGGTTTTCTTGTATTCTGAGTTATCTTTACATGGGCTATACATTCCCTAGATCTTGGATGGAGAGATTAGTACACACCTTAAATCAACTCTATGATCCTTCTTCATTATATCACGAAAGCATCTATGTGAAATGACATATATTGCTTCATCAATGTTGATCATCTTCACTATATATTCAAACCGACCTTAAAGAGATACAGTGAATGGAAAATCTATAAGCTGTCAAGATATTTATTTTTGAGGAATCTAGGTTTAATCCTATTATTTTCACTAGAGGACAACATATTCTTCTAAATCATTATATTTATGACGAAGTAACTAAAGTGATTCAAGTTGATAGAGTCGTTATTCTAGGCCACTCTTGTTGCCAAAATTATTGTAGAGAAGGTTATCCAAATCTTCTTTTTAAATATAAAATCTTAGAAGTTTTTTTCGAATCCCCATGTTATCACTCAATCAAATTTTCATGAGTGAATCTTCATAATAGAACCCTCAACATGATGTAATACCTCTAGCCATTGGAAAATTTGAAATAGAAGATGTCTCTTTGTCTTCTGCTTATGCAAGGTTAATAAGTTTTTAAAATCTTACTTTAAAAACATGAGAAACTAATATCAAAGCTCAATTATATATATTGAACTAGTACTTTGTGTATTTTAAAAGAGGCTATTTTGTCTAACATTAATCCTATCAAACTACAAGAGGAACAATCCCTTCTCAAGCAAACAAAACCTCCTAATTTTGATGGGAAGGATAATGATGTAGAGACAGATGTTGAAGTTTGGATTGAATCCATGGAGGAGTATTTCTGAGTTGTAATGAAACTAATAAGGAATGCACATCTCTAGTGGAAGTAATGATGCATTGACTCTAGAGTCTTGGAGGCTATTAGTACTTTGGAACCCACAAAGGAAGCTATGCATGGAAGGTATCTTTCGATTTCCTATCGTGCTTTGAATATAAATGAGTTCTTCGAACTTCCCCAGTTAAGGTTGAGCTTGGAAGCATATTACTCCTGATTTGTGACTCTCACAAAGTACCCTCCACCTATGGATGTCGCTCAACAAGTGGCTAAGTTTTGTGGAGGCTTAAATCCTCCCTTGGATACTCAATTTTAAGCTATGTGTCCCAAGTATCGACATGATACTTTAATGAGAGATAAACTGCTTAGCATCCAAGCAAAGCCAAGAAACACAAGATTTTTGGATCAAGAATCACCCAATAAAGGACCTTGTGGATTCAACAAAAGAGTGCAAGGAAATATCAATTTGATACAAGAAAGAAGGCCAAGATTAATATAATTGGCACCTTCATTCCATAAAATTGAAATAATGGCACTCAAAAGTGTTTCCACTACAATAAACTAGGCCATTATAAAATATAGTACTTAAACTTAAACCAACCTCCTCAACATGGACAATTTTATGGCCAAAATAGAGGTGCAACAAGAGAGGAAGAAGAAGAACCCACAGTGGAGATCAAAATAGAAACAGTGATGATTCACATTGATCTTGAAAAGAAGGGACCAAACCACCATTTCTTGGTGATTCAGACAATGGTGAACCATCAAGGTAAGCCCTTCCAAATTTTGATAGATTGCAAAGGTTCTCTTTCCTTTATTTCTCTAGAATGTGCACAGAAACTAGGCAAAGAGGTTGCACTAGCATCTAAACTTTTGATAGAGTTAAATGGAAAGGAATTTGTGCTATCACAGCAAACTAGGAATGTGAAGTTTAATCTAGGCAATGAGCCTACAAGCATGAGGTTTTGTCTTGCTAGGAATGGACTAGCTAGTCCCCAATGGTGCTCACATCCATTATGAAAGACATGAAGTCTCATTCTAAAACCAAGAAGGAAAGAAGTGACAACTTGAGGGAAGGCTAAAAAACTAAAAATCCAATTGGCTAAAGCTTCACAAATAGTGCAAGGGCTAAGAAAAGCATTGCATGTGTGCTTAATCAAACTCAATAAAATTGGTCAAAAAAATGAATTAGAAGCAGAACCTTCATGGATAAAGGAAGGTGTATACATATATTTCCCTAGAAGAGTTAACTAAACTTCCATCTCCAAGAGAAGTTGACCATGAAATTCAATTGATTCTCAGAGCTTCTCCAATTGCTAAAAGTCTGTAATAAAAGTCCATCCTTGAAGCTATTGAGTTGAATGAACACAAGAAAATATTGGATCACGGATACCAACAATTCACCATGGGAAGCCTCGATCAACTCGAGGTCTAGATACTATCAAATATGGATAAAAAAAGAAGACATTCCCAAAACTCCCTTTGATACAAGGTATGGACAAGCCATCAAGGAAGTTATAAACCTCCTTGCCTCGATCATATGTTCTATGAAGGGAAATAAGTAGAGGTATCTCGTAGTAGCTATATTTACTTTCTTTTGATTTACACACACTCAATTTTTTCTGTTTTTTCGGAGTACCACCACAATCAGTGACACCCGATCCGTATGCTTTATTTTGTAGATGAATCCTACTTCGAGAGGCTTGTTCAATTCTTCTCATACAATTTGTGCATATCTAATATCCATTGGATAGGGTTTTCATTTCATGGGTTTGACATTTGGATATCTTAGGATAATATGGGTGAGTATGTGCAATGGTACTCCTTTAAGGTCTGTGTGATTCCATGCAAATATATCTTGGAAATTGATAAGTGAGATGAGCTTTTGTTCATTTTCCTCCAGCAAGTTGTTAGTAGCATTACGGGTTTAAGAGGCTCTCCTTCCTTGATGAGGCTCACTTCCTTGGCCCTTATGGTTCCCTTGATCAATTTGCTAGATTTTCATTCTTACTTTACTCCCAATAAAAGGACTATGTGGTCTCCCTTCTTGAATTGATTGAATATCTTTGGTAGATCCTATTGCTTTTTTTTGGTTATCAAAATCAAGATCTCTACTCTTTCAAGTCTCCCTTAAACTTCTCCACCTTAAATGTACTAGCAATTTTATGCCATCCAAATTGTTCAGATGGAGTTGGATGTGGGAGTCCAGGATCAAAGTCCTTGCTATCATCCAACTCCGAGCTCTTCATGTCTAATTATTAAATTGAGTTTTTTTTTTTGTCTTACACTTCTTCAATTTCAAGGATGGCAAGATCTAGGATGAGGTCTAAGGGTTGAAACCCTATGCTTTTGGATTGACCACCTCAAGAAATTCCAACTCCATTTTCACTCTGAAACTTCTACATCTACAAGAAGTCCATCCATTTTTTGAGGTTTAAGATCTATTGCGATTTGATCTATGGTTCTGCATTCATAGTCATAACCTCTTAATTCATCGTTTTCTTGGCTCATTGTCCTCTTCATCTCACTTTTCTCACTAGTAATGTCTTTCTTAGGGTTACTTTCTTCTTCTTCTTCTTCTTCACACTCATTGATTTCCATCAAAGATGCAGCCAATCCAACATGATAATCAAATAATATTTAATGAAACCTTATCCATTTCCATTCACATCGTTGAAGCAATTTTTTGAAGATCAAGAGGTTAGCCTCTAGGTTGTCCTTTAGACACCATGGCCACTAAGTGAAAATTTTTATCAACTCCCACAGGTTGGTAGGGGCATTGAACCCTATGGCATTTGGGAGGGATGGTCCCATGTTCATCATGAGGATAGGTATCATTAGTTCAACAATGCTAGGCTCAATTAAATTTGTAGTGATCTTTACTTTGCCTGCTCAACTCTTTTACTTACTTTTCTGTACTCTTCTTCCTCCAAAAAGGGTAGATCAAGTGTGGCAAGAATATGCATCTAGTAATCTATTCAAGGGCTTTGCAATGGTAATGCAATTTTTAGTACCTCTAAGCACATTTGATATGGTGTCAGAGTCCATAGGCATGGTTTTCCAACCTTCCATTTCCACCCTTACTAACTCTTACTATTCCCCAAGAAGACTAGTTTGTTATCCCAATCCTCAATCAGTTTCGCATTCTAAATACAAGGGCGGCCTAAAAGCAAGTTGTAATCCACTCCTGTCATAACCACAAAATTCATTGTGAAGCCAATTTCTAAATTTTAATCAACCAATATTTGGATACACTTAGTGGTCAAACTTTTAGTCATTGGTAAGTCTCCTAGAGTTTGCATAGGGAGGATGGTGTGGCACTTAACTCCTTCCCAAAAAGTGTTGATTCCAAAGGCTCTCAATGAAAGATTAGTTGCTTCAATGCTTAGCTTGTCCCCTTGAATTATGTGGAATAATTGTTATTGTGATCCCACCATGTCCTCTGTCCATCATTCAAATGCTTTTTAGAGGTTAGGGATGCTACACAGCAATAATCCAAACAACATTGTTACACTCGTAAAAGCCAATGTAGTGATGAGGCTGGGTCCCACAATCTCTAGATTGAAACCCATGGTGTGGCTAGTTAAGATTTCACCCTTGGATCATGTGACTTTGTCTCATCCCAAATCCAATTGGATTGGAGGCTTTTTCAACTTGAGGTCCCTGTCTCGGGTAAGATAACAACACATTTCTTGACAAACCAATAGCACTTATGTCAAGTGTAGAGTTTGTCCTCAGCTTCTTGGGTTTCTTTCACCCATTTCTTGACCTTGTCAATTATTTCAAAAATTGCAGCATTGGGATATTGTCTTGCCCTTGAAGCTACAACCTTATCAATGTGAGGATTCTTAGTGGCACTCTTGGTGCTAGATGCGACTTTGTTAGTCAGTTTGATGATAACCCCATGGCTTTGCAATAAAAGTTTCTTAGTTGCTCTCATTCTTCTCCTCTTGTATTTTTTCCTTTATGACAGACCCATGAGTAGTGACAATCCCAAGATACTAACACCAATCTTCTTGCTTTGAGCCTTTGTGATGGCATTGATAGGTATCGATATGGTGTCCTTGTCATGGATCATGTCTCCTCCAAAGAGTGTGAGGAGCACTATCATGATAATTGCATTACTTGTGCTAGCTTTTCTCCTAGGACAGTCAAGGTACATGTGAGGAGCACTATCATGATAATTGCCTTGCTTGTGCTAGCTTTCCTCCTAGGTAAATCTAAATACATGTGTATTATCCCCCACTAAGGGCATCATTTGGTCACATTGACCATGCTTGGAGGGTTCGATATGACTAGAGTTGCAATCTTTAAACTGAGTTGGAGCTCTTCCTCTTTCTCTCTCTAGCACCATGATTAGTATGGATCAATAATCCATAAGGACTACATCACCATCCTCATCATAGGTCACATAGAGGTTTGAATCCTCTTCTTCAATCACCTCCTCCATATAGTGGATGGGAGTGATGCTCGAAGGATAAGTGACTATGGAGACTAAGGGTCAAAAAATTGCCCAAGGGAACAAGTTTAGCTCTTTTTGTAGTTGGTTTTTGTTTGAGCGCAATTTGTCAAGGCTAGCTATGGAGGCCTAGGAATGTATTGCATCCTCTTTTGCTACGAGTATGGGTTGTGTTGGGGTAAAATCCCCTTGGGTCTGCCCGTGTCATGGGAAGCAATCATGGATTACTCTATTGTCTAGAGCTATGGGATCGCTTATCTCCTGGATGTCATGGACTCAAGGAGAGGTTCCCGCCACTTATTGCACAGCTCGCTTTCCGATTGGGCATTGGGTGAGATGTCATGATTCCTCACTCTGTCACTTTTCTTTTGTTCTGTTTTTTCACTCCCTGGCCCATTGGCCTTTTAGTGGGAGGTTGTTGGGGTAAAAGGCCCTTGGGCCTACTTGTGTACAGTGATCGCCCATATTCTTTATTCATATATATATATGAAAGTGCAATAAGTCTGTCATAACATTGTTGACGTGCTACATTGTGTGTGCTCTCCTCTCCCGCATCTTCTACATCCCTCTCAGGTTGCTGTTGAAATATAAGGCAAGCATGTGGGAGTACAACAATAGGCTACATCATGTCCGATACATCCACAGTTCGTACAAACTCCAAAAAACTAGGAGCACTCAAATGAGATATGGACACCCCCATAATGCACACATAGAAAGTTTTGTTGATATAGTCGTGGTTGTTTGAATGCGTTAATGAGTTTAGCTGATTCATCTTGGTGTTGCTTGAATGCCATGATCAGCAACTCATCTTTTTAACTCATTAATCCATAAGCTAGTCAATGGTGAGAACTTGTCAACTAGTCAACTTACCAACAAGAAAACTCATCAACATTTAGAAAATTCATCAACTCGTTAAATCATGGGGGCAACTTATCAGCTAATCAACACCCAAACTTGTCAATCTATCTGCACTAAATCGATTGACTTATTGAAAGTTGAGCTTGACAATGCATTGATGAAAGAGACTTGAACTTGTTAACTCATCTATCTATTGAGAGAAACTTGTTAACTAATTTATATAAGAAAATTATCCAACTCATCAACCCAACGACTACTTAACCTATCAATATATGAATGCAAACTTGTCAAACTAGAAACTTGCCAATCTGTCAATTGTCAATATTCTACTGATTTGACTTAGTATAACAAAGACTCCTAGATAATTCATATGCCCTCTACATCGGGAGACATGTGGCCAACTCGTTGTTGGCAAGACTTGGTAAGGGATCAATCAAATATCCCACTAATCACCAAGGACATATAAAAGTAGAGGAGTGGATAACCCCTATAGCAAGACTAGTGCATTGTGCATGTGCACTAAGGGGCTACATAGTGCATGTGTGCCCTAGTGGAAAGCAAATCAGGGTGTAATGCACTAGGGTGAACTATGCTAGAGTTAGGGAGCTAAGATGGAACTAGTGCACCATGCATGTGCGCACTACTAGGATACTATTTGTGCATGAGGGACTAGTGCATTGTGCATGTGCACTAGGCTAGTACACTTTGTGTACACTAGGGGAGTGCCAAAGCACTATGTGTACTAGGGTTATGCAATTGTGCACTAGAATGCAACAATATGTCCTATTCACAGGGATATGTGCAATCAACCTAGAATGGATTCATGGTTTTACACAAGTACACCGCAAGGTGCCATAACGTCCTCAAGTCCCTCCCTCCTACATTCCCTTGACCCTCCCTTGTGAACAGGGTGGATGCCAAGGATGTGAGAGAATGGAAACTCTAATAGGTTCAAGGATGGTGTGTACAAAACATGTGCACTAGGGCATGTAAGTGCACTATAGGTGTGTGGTGCACTTGCATTGTGAATACAAGGTATGAGGGTAACTTAACAAGGAGATGTGTGCATGAAGAAGCAAGGCTATGTGTATTGTGGCATGCAGCTGTGTGGGTGCATGTGCTCTAACAACAAGGGTATGTGTTCATGGATGTGGTGTACTAGGGTGTACTAGTGCACTATGCACATGTAATAGGATGGGCAAGTGCACAATGTGTGTGCACTAAGGTAGATGGGACAAGTCAATAGTGCATGTGCACTAGTATAGTGCAAGGTAGGTGCACTTAATAAGAATCGGGTGGACAAAAAGGAAAATGGTGAGTTAAAAGATGGAATTACCCCTCCCTTAGTTGAAATGACAAAAGAGCACTGAAAAGAACCTTTCCCCTTAGTAACCGAGGGCAAGTAAGGCACCACTATCCTCCCCTTTACTATTCATCCACCTTCCCTTGTGTATAGGGAAGGTGTCAAGGTGTAGAGAAGAGAGAGATAAAGGGAGACAAAGAGAGAGTAGAAAAGTATCATACTCATTTTTAATGATTGCATATTCACAATCATAAGCATATTGTGAGGGCTTACACAAATAACTGACTCTCATGAAATCACCCTCTCCAACCAATCCATTCTCTAGAACAACATGACAAACTCTAACATGACTAAATCCTTATCCTTGCTACAGGACCCTTATAGCATTCCACATAAATCATCTCATCTTCTTGACTTCACACTTATGCCTTTCCCACCCTTTGTAATTCACAATCACTGATCTTCAACTATCACGACTTTACTATCTCTACCCTCTTTCACTACACACAACCCGATTACCAAGGTCTACCTCTCTCCTTTACAGTTCATCAATCTTGTCGATCAAGGCTTGAAGGAAGGAAGAGAAGGAGAAAAAAGAAGAAAAGGGAAAGATAAAGATACTCATTTGACACTAGTTTGGGTGGATTTGAAATAATTACCTCACTCCTTTGGACTAACGTTTAGGAGTTGTCACCTTAAAGCCTCAACATGGACACTTCATCTTGTAATCTTGGGAGATTGTGCAAGGTGACTATATGGATGTTGTCGCCTTGCAAAGCACATGTGAAAGTTGAGAGGGATTTGAATATGGTAATCACAAGCTCAAAATAATTCAAACTCTAATAAGAGTCACCTTCAAAAATTATCTAAATCCTCACATTTGCAATTAGAAGTGCAACATGGGGTTACAATGGAAAATGAAATATAAAGTCGCATCCCAAATGCATCCATGGAAGACAAAGTTATGCCTCTATAGTGAAAATTTATGCAATAGCTCTTGTACTATGGAGAAAAAGAAAGAAAGAACCAAAAAAAAAATCAACATTAAACCAAGTCCCCCTTTGTAGCTAGTGTTGATTGTGGACACCAGGATAATAGAGTGGCTTGTTGAGGATGACATAAGGATAACACAATAAAGATCATGAATAGGCACATGCTGCATGTCCTAGGTGAATTCAAGATGATGACGATATGTGATCAATGAAAATGAGGTTGTGAATGCCTATTTGTGGCACTACGTGCAAAGGGGCTGGTGCTATGAGGGATGGAGTCATGGGTGTTAATGGACGCCTCATGATGGTCCACACAAAATTCAAAGATGCTCAAAATCATTCTAAGCCAAAGAGTTAAAGCATCTCCAATGGGAAAAGGCCATGGAAAAGGAGCTTGAGAGCATTGGGAAGGTGACCTTAGGGTTACCCCCTTCCAAATAAAATAAGAGAAAAAAAAGCTTGACCTTGCTTTTCTTTCCCTTTTTTTATTTGAATAATGTAATGCAACTAATCTTTTAACCATACCAATTAACAAATTCTTTAGTGCAACCCCCTCATCTCTCTCTCTCTCTCTCTCTCTCTCTCTCTCTCTCTCTCTCTCTCTCTCTCTCTCTCTCTCTCTCTCTCTCTCTCTCTCTCTCTCTCTCTCTCTCTCTCTCTCTCTCTCTCTCTCTCTCTCTCTCTCTCTCTCTCTCTCTCTCTCTCTCTCTCTCTCTCTCTCTCTCTCTCTCTCTCTCTCTCATACACATCTCCCTTCCATTCACTAGCTCCTTGGGGCTACACTTCTCTTGTTTGCCTTTCTCTATACATATGTTTGACTTAGAGAGGCTCTTCAATAATTATTAATTTCTCAATCAAGAATTGTGTGACTTTTCATTTTGAATAATGCAAAAATAGTTGCACAAGCTAGCATGATAATAATACTCTTTGGTTATATAATAGTAATTAGATCCACTATTCTATCAATGAGCATTGTATCAACAACCATCAAGACATTCATAGATGTGTGTGTGTGTGTGTGTGTGTGTGTGTGTGTGTGTGTGTGTGTGTGTGTGTGTGTGACGCACGCGCACATGTGTGTGTGTCCTAGAGGATAACCTCATGCCATCACAAGTAGCCCATTGACGAGAATGCATGCCATGGATCATGGAGATCCACAAAGCCAAAAAATTGGTGGTTTATAAAGATGATGGATTCATAATTACAAAGAGATGCCAATTATGGGGTGTGGCCTATCATGAGACACTTAAGATTCATTGTGTGGACTACAATGGAGCCATGAGGATTAACATAAGCCTGTTTCAAGAGAATTTCACAGATAGGGATGTCATCTTGTACACAAAAACCCACCAAAGATAAGCACCCATCTACCAAATATAAGAGGTTACAAATGGGAGATGATCGACCATCCTATGACATGACCATGAAGTTAGACTTTGAGGGTTAGGAGAGATGATAGATCCATATAAGGAAAAGCTACATCACATTGTGCACACCATGAGGATAGATGAGAAGGTTCACTTAATGTGGACCTTGACACATAAAGATCACCCCATGACATATACATTGTAGTATGTTACTTTGCCCCAATAGGCTCTACATATGTTGTATAGGGGAAGGAATCACCCTACCTATCACTATTCAAGGATATTGTAATGTTCTAGAATGGGGGATGTTCTATTAGTTAGAACTTATAGTGCGCGCACATCACAAAGACATGCCATTCCATGAGTGAGGATCCTATGTATAGAGAGCTAGCAAAGGAGAAGCTACATCACATTGTGCACGCCATGGAGGTTCACTTGATTTGAACCTTACCACATAAAGATCACCTCATGACATATACATTGTAGTATGTTACTTTGCCCCAACATGCTCTGCATATGTTGCATTGGAGAAATCACCCTACCTATCACTATACAAGGATATTGTGCATTACTCTAGAATGGGTGATGTTCTATTAGTTCGAACTTATAACGCATTCACGTCACAAAGACATGTGCCATTCTGTGAGAGTAAGGATCCATGTTCAAAGAGCTAGCATTAAAGGAGATGTGACTCAGCATGATATCACAAAGTGCACACACTATTGAGACCATCTCTTGGCTCTAGGAGGTACACATGGATTCACCGTTCTTAACGGCTTGGCTAAATGGTTAGGATTGGATACTCTCACATGCTTTTCACATAAGCGTGCATCTAGATAATCAAGAGGAGGTCCCTCAACATGACCTACCTAGAGGCTTGGAGCAAGCAAAGTGGATTACCGATTAGGATCTAATCTATCATCCTAGATATGCAATCTTTTACCATCTATCCATATCCCATTGCAATAGTTGCAAACCATGCCCATCTCCATTTTAGCATCACTTGCCAATTTGATTTGACCCCGTGATAGAGAGATTCCTAGCAATTCCCCTAGTATCATTTTACCAAAGACTACAAGCACCTACCTAGACTACCTATATCAAGCCTTTTAGGACATGCATCCACAATTACCCTTGGAGTTCATGACACAACATGCTTCCACACTCCATACCTTGGCTACCACCTATTTTCCTCACAACTAACACTAGGGGGTGACAATGAGTGCTCATATGCTCATACAAACACATGGTTGCCATTATATAGATTACATATGAATCACCTTCCACCTTCATAGTATAGCTTGGATTCCCCTTCCTTAGAGATTAAACGAGAGGAGCTCAATTAGACATTAGTGCCTACCCAAGATTAAGGAACAAAGAGGGCTTTGTACCAATAGCATCTTCTACATGTCTCCCCCGATGGTTTTGTGATGTAGACTAGATGCATGGATACACACCAATCCCATGTACATTGTGCCATTGGTCAACTCTATACATCTTCGCACTAGTTATTACAAATAGAGATTGATCGTAATGGAACACATTCCCTTACCCCAAAGAGCTTGATTTGCCAGCTTTGCTACCTTGAACCAAAGACTGAGCACTACATATGGGATCAAAGAGTGCTTCCACTGATTGTTTCGAGATACATTTGGACATGTTTTGGTGATTCGCAACACTACACCCTTATTGACTTTTTCAAATTTATGGCTTTAAAAATCCCCCCAAAGTATACCCCAATTGACTAGCAATTTCACAAGGAGCCACCCTAAACAAAGCCATGGAGCGATATAGAGCACACCGCCCACAACATGCCAATCGACATCCCTATTCAAGGCACCACTAGAGGATATACATAACATTGGCACATCATCGCACTACTCTACCTTGACACTTAAGCCCATTTGTGTTGGACTAACTCATGAGAGATATCTTGGGATATTTTATCCCCTTGTCAATCCCATGTATTAGATTCCTACTATTATATTTAGTATTTCCAATTATTTATTGTTTCCTAATGTGATGTGTTTCATTTTAGATTACAATGTTTTTAGTTTTATTCAGAGAATATGATAGTTCCTTTGAACTTTAGATGTTATCTTTGTTTCATATCTCGATTGGCCTTTTGTAGACGTTAATACAACTCTCTCTTTTTTCGTAAATAATACCTCTCTCTCTCTCTCTCTGTCTCTCTCTCTACCAACTTTAACAACACTTGTCCCATTTCCACTTTTATATTTGTGCTTGTATATTCCTATTGAAGCAACCAATGTGATCTAAGAAAAAAAGTTTCTAAAACCTCGAACTTTGCTAATATTATCCAACTGATATGTTTTGTATCACTTTTGTTAATGATTCAATATTTACTAGAGATGGAGATAAAGAAAGAGACCAAGAAAGATTGATAGAAATAAAAAGGAAATACATTCACTCAAATTACTAGTCCAATTCTTTTTCTTGGACTACATAACACAATTGGTGATGATGAAAAAGCTTTTTTGTTTCAAAATATAAGGTGTAAGTTTTCTGCATGGGTAGGTGTATAAACATCTTTTACATCTGCATCCATTCCAAATGCTCAAAGGTGTACGTAGTAAAAGTGCTTGCATGCCAAATATGCCTGCCCTTCGACATCGCAATCCAAAAAATCCCAACAATCACATGTTAGGATCCTTGCATTCGAAAACCTCATATCTCAAAGCTTACATTGAGAGAAAGCAATGGTGGGCTGCAGAGTCAATGCAATGTGAGAGAGAGAGATGTGCATACAACCTTGCAATAAGAAAGAAGTTTAGCCCCAATCAACTAGAGGGAGAGAGGGATATCCACTTTCTGGAGGAGGCCTTAGGGAAGGTGGCAAGCTTAATAAGGTAGCAGAAAGTTGCTCAGTTTTAAAATCTGTAGCAAGCAAAAGCAAATGTCAACATACACCCTAAAAAATGAAACAAACCTTGATCTTAAAGAATCACTGGACTGAGAACAATATTAATCGAGCAAATAGACTACATCAACAAAACGAGGTTCCATAATTTGCAGGTCTCAAGTATAGTCAATGTCAAAATGCTTCTTTGAATACAAGTCTAACTACCTTCAAATGGGTTGCACAATTAAGTGCAATCAAATGTTTTCCCTTTTTTCCCCCCAACAAGATTTTACTAAAAACAAACCCAGTAAAAATCACCTTTAATCACTGAATCTTTTTATAGGTTTGTACTCCTGATTGCATTCAAGATCCCTATATAGAAGTACACTCAAGATCTCAATACAGTCACACCTACCCAAGAGCAACATAAAAATTGAATACCAGTGTACAAGGTTTATGTCCGCCTATGCTCTACGTTTTCATCTTTTTCTCTCACCCTTTAAATACCACGACCAAAAGTCTGTCAAATATCCTTAGCCAAAATATAACAGACATCTTTCTATGCACACATGAGTAAGTGTGAACATCTGCATGAATAAGTGAGCTGCATATCTGTGTACATGTATGCATACGTAGTATCAATGTATATAGCTATGGGTTGCATGTGTGTCCCAGCAAATCTTCACTTTTCAAAACTCTTAGTTCTTCTCCAGGTTCACCCCATCTCAATGGACTTACCAACAACAAGTGAGCAGCTAAGGATCCATGGTGCCTCATCACTTTTCAAACTGTTAGTTCTTCTCCAAAGGTTCATCCAATCTGAAAAGATTTACCAGAAACAACTGTCAGCTAAGGGATCCATGTAGCCCCACATACTCATCATGATATACCCTCCTCGTTTCAGCTAGACATCTCAAAGTCAATTTGTGCTTCAGATTTCCTAAACTTCATTGAGATGGCATTGGGAATTGCAAAAAAAGTGCCATCATGTTAACTCAAAGGCATTCACCAGTATGGATCTATGCTCGATCCATCCCTATGCTCAGATCTTGAAAAGTTTCCTCAATCCATCCCTATGTAGGGAGTCCAGGTTCGAGTCACTTTGCTTATGCAATAACCTGGGTTCTGCTTTCTGACATGGCATATGAGTTTATGACTTGCTGTCTGGTGTGGGTGATTAGAAGTGATGTTCTAATCACTGGCAGCTCACTTAGAGCTGCATGCTCATTCAGCATTTTTTGGCTCTGCTATCGGGTTTATGTATTCATGTACCCTACCAGAGTATTTTGGCTCTGGCAGGGATATCAGGTATTGCATCCTGTGGATATGGACACACATCACCCCTTTCGCAATAAACTCCAGTTTGAGTCCTTCCCCAATGCTGGTTGGAAATGTCCACAGTTGCTGTCTTTCAACATTGAGACAGATGAAAAAGATTTGGGCCAAAAGGCTTCACAAAGCACATTCAACTCTTACACACATTGCACTTCTCTACAGGTTAGCTAAAAACCCAAAAACGAGTGGATGCATCTGGAGTATGCAGGGTAAAGGAAGGTTTGATTTGGGTTATCTGCTACAAGCAGCAGCACTTCCCATCTCTAATGCCCTTCAGTCACTGGCTGTTGCAAATGATTATCTTTCCATCGCCCACGTCTCAAGTTTTGCTTTTGAAGACAGCTGAATACTGAGGTGTTGTTTTGTCACCACACAACCAAAAAGAACTTCTATACTTTTTACTTAAATTTGCATTTTTTTCTTACCTATTGAATTCATTTCCTTTGTAATAATAGATAGCCTTAGGGCTTAGCCTTAGGGCTGGCCACTGATGAGCAATCACCAGGTATCGTGGACCCATGCTGTGGGTTAGAAGAAATATAGTGCACACTTCCACCTATATGACTCTAGTGATTGTGACAAGAAGTCACGTAAGACTCACATGCTGAAAAAGATTATAATGCCTTGGAGTGTGTGTGGGTTAGAAGAAATATAGTGCACACTTCCACCTATACGACTCTAGTGATTGTGACAAGAAGTCAAGTAAGACTCACATGCTGAAAAAGATTATAATGCCTTGGAGTGTGGGCTACATCTGTGAGCGTGCAGATATAGGAAGCGTGAATATTTGCAACACAGGAAGTGTGCAGGTGAGTGAGAGTGCCAAAGAGAGTACGATATGATTTGGGTGTTACACAAAGAATAAAATGTATTTATACTTAGGGCACGTAAGAGTGCATTCTCATGTACAACATAATAATACACATGTACGATACACGGAGGTGAATAAAGGACCTTTACATCCCAACAGCCTCCCACTTAAAGGTCCAAAGTGAACCTTTAACCAACTCCCACTAATCGTATGCAATGCTCATGTTGAGCCTTGCTTAGACTTTTAGTGAGAACATCTGCAAGGTTGTCCTGTGTTTTGATCTTGGTTAATGTGATTAGACCACCTTCCAAAATCTATCTGATAAAGTGATATTGCACATCTATATGTTTTGTGCATAAATGATACATGGCATTCTTAGCCAGGTACACAACACTCTGACTATCATATCCCAACACTGGAGTACTTATAGACATGCCGAGCTCCTCTGCAAGTCTGCTCAACCATATAGCTTCCTTAGAAGCTTTAGTAGCTGATATGTATTCAGCTTTGGTAGTACTCAGTGCTACGATGTTCTACAACCTGGAGCACCAAGAAACGGCCCCACCAACAACTGTAAAGACATATCCACTAGTGAACCTGTGAGTGTCCAAGTCACCTACCATGTCTGCATCACAATAACCCTGCAGACTAAGTGCACCCTGTCCATAGCAAATACACTTTCTTTGTGTACCCCTTAGATATCAAAGAATACACTTGACAGCCTCCCAATGTGGTTTTCTAGGATTTGACATAAACCTGCTGACAACTCCCACTGCATGAGCAATGTCTGGACGAGTAGCAACCATAGCATACATAAGAAAGCCACAAGCTGATGCATAAGGAACTCCCTTCATAGCTTTGGCTTCCATGTCATCTTTTGGGTTGTTGGCTTTGCTAAGCTTAAGATATGGAGGTAACAACACTCCAAGAGGCTCAACTTCAACCATGTTAGATCTGTCCAATACCTTTTCAATGTACTTCTCTTGAGATAAGAACAGCAATTTTTGTGTTCTATCTCTGCGAATCCTCATGCCCAATATATGCTCTGCATTCTCTAAATCTTTCATAGAGAAAGCTGATTTCAACTAATCTTTGAGAGCATCCAAGCTAGTCTTTCTTTTTCAAGCTAGCAACATATCATCCACATATAAAACAAGTATGATGGGGTTGCTATATGTATCCTTTTTCATGTACAAACAACGATCTGCATGGCTGCATGTAAACCCATGAGAGAGCATAAAAGTGTCAAACTTTTTGTACCACTGCCGTGGTGCTTGCTTCAGCCCATACAAGCTGCGTTTTAGTTTACACACCAACTGCTCTTTTCTAAGTAAATTTCCTCATCAATGTCACCATGCAGAAAAGTTGTTTTCACATCCATTTGGTACAGCTCTAAATCCAATATAGCAATGAGAGAAAAAAGCACACGTAGAGTGGTCATCTTCACAACAGGTGAGAAGACCTCTTGGAAGCCAATCCTTTCTTTTTGTGCATACCCTTTGGCAACCAGTCTTACCTTGTACTTGAGTTTCCTATCAACTGTCTTTACTTTGTAAACCCATTTGTTTGAAAGAGGCTTTCTTTCTTTGGGCAACGGAACAAGATCCCAAGTATCATTAGCATACAAAGATTTAATCTCTTCATGCATAGCTAGCTCTCACTTACTACTGAATTTGCATGACTTGGCCTCTTTATATATAAGAGGCTCACCCTCATCTGTAAGCATCACATAGTGCAAAGAGGAGTCATACCTATGTGGCTGCCTTCTTAAGCGTGTAGACCTACGTACCCAATGATATGCATTCTCAAGAATCGGGTCTACATCAGGAGGTATGTTATTTTCAGCATTTATTGGCTGCTGTAAGCCATTTTTAGCATGTTGTTCATACTATACAACACCTTAGTTTTCATTACCATCACCTGTATTTTCATAGTCAGCAAGTCTATCTTGCTGTCCATGACCTCCTTGTGCTTCTATTTGCTAACCGGCTGATTATCAGTTTCAGTCTGTGGTACAACATCATGAGGCTCATCATTTGAAGTAATAGGTGGCTGCAAATTCTGAAATTTGACCTTTTTCATGTCTTCATCAAAGGCTAAAGTACTTTTCAGCAACTTTGCCTCATTAAACACGACATTACAACTACGAACAATATTCTTGGACTGTGGTAACCACACTCTATAGCCAAATTCACCCTCATCACCATAGCCCATGAAAATGCCTTTGGTGAATTTCGGGTCAAGTTTACTCCTCAACTCATCTAACATACACAAAAGCATCACAACCGAATATCCATAAATGGTCATATAAGGCCGATTTGCTAGACCAAACCTCCTCATGGGTGCCATTATTTAAGGACCTGTTTGGAGAGCGGTTGCAAATGTGAACCACGGTTTTAAGTGCCTCTCCCCAAAATTCACGAGAGAGATTAGTAGTGGACAACATACACCGCACTCTTTCACATAAAGTCCTATTGTATCTTTCAACCACCCCATTTGAAGAAGGGCTATAAGGAGCTGTAAGCTCCCTCTTGCACCCCCATTATCAGTCCTCAAGCATTTCAGCTTTTTGCCTATCTGAATGGTCACAAATGCATGAAAAGTTCTAAAAACAGTAAACACTTCACTTTTCTTTTTCAACAGATAAACCCAAATCTTCTTGGAACAATCATCAATAAAAGAGATAAAACATGCAGCACCACCCAACGATTTCACAGGCATACTACATACATCAGAAAGCACTAAGTCCAAGACATTGGACTTATGGGAGACACCAAAGTAAAAGGAATTTTTCATTTTCTTTCCAAACTGACAGTCATTACAAAATTCAAATTCAGAGCCTTTTCCATCAACCCTCTTCAAAAATGTAAGGAATCAAGTCCTGTATGGCTCATATGGCTTGATCTCTTGTGCCACAACTCCAGATGATAACCAATTTCAGCAACTGCAAGAAACTTGCCATTCAAAGCTTTACAATGCAGACAATACAAAGTGCCCTTCTTGGTCCCTTTTGCAATCAACATGGAACCCTTTTTCAATTTCCACAAACCACCACCAAACAGTGTAGTGTAACCATGCAAGTCAAGTTGTCCAACAAATAGTAAACTCTTCTTGATGCCAGGCACATATCTAACATCTTTCAACACAAGCTCTTGCCCATTATCCAAAGACAAGTGTACAGTGTCAATCCCATCAATGCTGCAAGCATGGTTATTTCCAAGATATACTTTTCCATAATTGCCTGCATTGAACATAGCAAAACACTCCAAGCAAGGAGTTACATGGAAAGAGACACCAAAGTCTACAATCCAAGTCTGAGTGACACCATCATCAACTGACAAAAGTGCATCAATCACATCAGCCTTGGTAATCTGCATATCTTGCATGTGACATACAAGGGCATCATAATCTACTGCACATAGTACATCAGTCTCTACACCCGAGAGCTCCTCTATGACTATACTAGAGATCACATTGGCCTTTTCCTTGCCTTTGGCTGCCTTAGATACATTTATCTTATCCTCTTTCTTCTTTTTGTCTCCTGCATTCTTCTCTCTCTCTTGTTCCTTCTTGTAGTACCTACAATCAAGTTTCTTGTGGCCCTTCCGACCACGCTGATAGCATGTAACATCATTCTTTTCCTTTCCTTTGCTCTTGCTTCTGCTTCTCTATCCAACATTTGCATTTTTCTTTTCAGCCCTACCTCTAACACTGTAAACTGAATTGATGTCTTCTCCACTAGACTTACGTCTAATTTCTTCATTCAAGATTGAACCCCTCACACCATCATATGAGAGATTGGGGTTATTACTAAGAAAAACTACCAAGGTCTCCTAAGAATCGCGCAGTGTCACGATCAGAAAGATCACTCTCAACTTATCATCAAAATCCAAATTAGCATCCTTGAACTGATTTAAAATACCAATAAATGGACTCAAGTGCTCAGCTACAAGCTTGGACTCATCCAGTCGCATATTCACCAACTTGCACATTAAATGCACCTGATTAACACGTGTGGTGATCTCATAGGTAGTTTTCAACTTCTCCCATATTGCATCACCAGTATCTAAGGCCTTAATGTCTGTCAAAATGTCATCAATGACACCCATCTTTATATAAGCCACAACCTTTTTGTTGACTCTGGCTCAATCTGCATCAGACATTTGTGCGGGTTTATCTTCTTGCAAAGCATCCTCACAATCTTTTAAGAACAATATACCCGACATACAGTCTTTCCAAAGGTCAAAACCCTGACCATCAAACCATTTGATTTCCATCAAATTCTTTATGTCAGAACTGAAAGAAGTTGCAACCATTTTTATCAAAGACACAAGTATAAATGCACTGAACTGCAAGAGCATAAGCTGAACCAGCAAATACACTGCTGTTCTTGCCCAAACAGCAATAAACCTCTGCTATTTTTACATAAACCAGCCACCACATGAGCAATTATTGCAGAAATTTACCAAAATCTGTACAAAATCAGCAAATTTTCTTCAATACATGAAAAGCCCCAATTTTTCCAAGTCCAATGTCAAGAAATTTTACCCGAATGAGCAAAATTCCAACAAATTTGGCAAAATCCCCAATTTAACTCAGGTCAACATGCACAATGTCTACAATTTCTGACACAAATGTCACTATCAAGCATAAACGGCATCAAATCTAGGAAAAAGCCCCAAATTTCCTAAAGCAAGTTTGCAAAGATTTATGATCTCTGCTTATGCATGTAAACGCCCGGAAGGTAAGAAGTAAAATGCGATGGAATTTCAGATTTTTTTTTTTTAAGAAGGGGGGGGCGCTGCCCCGTCATGTCGCGTCCATGCAGCCCACCACTACCATCACGACCTGTCTGCCTGTCTTGCCCCGTCACATAGAGACCTGTCACCTACCCACTGGTGCCATTGGTCTTCAGCACGACCTATGCTGCACAAGTCTTCTACACAATTGCTCGTTGGTTCTCTACACCACCTGTTTGTTGATCTTCTGCACGTGACTTGTTCTGCCTATTTTGTCTGCAATCTAGCCGGTAGCTTCTCGCTGTCGAGCTTGCAACTGGAGACTAATGCCTGTGGTCTCGGAAAGCGTGCACAACCTATACTTGTGAGCACGCAGATAAAGGAAGCGTGAAGATTTGCAATAGAGGAAGTGTGCAGGTGAGTGAGAGTGACAGAGAGAGAATACAATATGATTTGGGTATACCAACAATGTGTGGGTACACAAAGAATAAAATGTATCTATACTTCGGGCACATAAGGGTGCATTCACATGTACAACATAATAATACACGTGTATAATACACGGAGGTGAATAAAGGACCTGTACATCCCAATAACATCCACCAAAAAACTACAATTACAATCAACAAAATGGCATGATCAAGAGAAGTTATGCAATGTGTGTAAGGAGGCTGAAAGTTTAGAACTGAAATGTACATATGTAGGCTCAAAACTTTAGAATGGATATATCTTTGCACAGAAATCCTAGAGCAAGTTTCTAGAATAACTTTTGTAGCGTGCTCAATAAGAGCTTTCACAGGATACCTATTACCCATATTGAGGGGGTCCTAAATTTTAGATTGGCCTAAAAATGCTAATCTTAAGTAATAGGGATGGCATTCTACAAAAGCTAAGCTTGGGTCTAGAAAATTCTTACTAAATTTGCTTGTTTCTACTATTACTAACAATTTTCAGCCAAAGATGAAAAGCCATAAAGAAGAGATGACACTTGTCATCGAGCTTGCAAGAGTCCCTCCACTTGTTCTACTACATAACATGTGGCTGGACACTTAATTTGTGCTTCCCTAATTTCCCTTATTGCACTTGTGCGTTCCTTTCCAATAAAAACAGCTCTCTTCCTCTTATTTTCAATGAAGTTTTCCATACTTGATGATAGCTCTCAAGTTAATAACAATCATCTCCATTGCTTCATCATCAAATCACTCAATTTTCCTCCTCTCACAATTTTTTTTCAAGACAAGCAAACTTGTGGATTTACTATAGCACCTCTTTTTGAAGCTCTTCTTCATGATAAGCATATGCATGGCATGCACTTGCATATACACTTGTTTACATTTCACATGATCTTATGAGACTAAGAAATGCATCATCTCACTTTCGAATTAATTTTAAATGACTTCATCCCTAAAGGACCTAGGCAAAAATACATTTCTTCATTTTGTTTTTTTTTTTTAGAAGTGATAGCGGAGCTCCACGATCCATTATTGACTTATGCCAAAGTTAGTCTTTAGACATGCTATACTATGGTTCAGATCTCAAACATTATGATTTATACATACCACACAAAGAAATTAAGATAAACATGTAAATAGCCCATGTACAATATGGATTGAGTTAAGTTGTAATATCATGATTCTCATTCTAAAACAAACTGACAAAATGAAAAAATCCAAAATGAATCATAATATATCATAAATAACTCATAAATGAGACTAAAGTCATATAATAATAAACTCTCAAGATAAGAATAGATACTAGATTGATAGAGTCCAATAACTAAACAAAATCCCAAAAAAGTAAGTCTATCATCCAAAATCGTGAATCCTCATGAGTTCATTACTCCTCACCATTATCATATTTAACATTACCTAGCAAATTTTGTGAAAAAACCATGATTTTGGATTTTCCCTCAAAAAAGAAAAAGAATAAAAAACTCACCAGTTTTTGTCAAAAACATTTCTTACTTTAAGAAACATTTTGTAAGTTTCAAACTCAAAGAAACACTTTTCTTTGTTGCTATGGCCTTCATTTTCATTCAGCTGTTGCCACTTGATTGCTGCATTCATTGTGGAATTGCTTCAGTACAGCCTACCACGTTATCAAAACTGCAGTGTTTTGCTGCAGTAGTAGTCACTTGCATCCTCTTGATGACTGTTTTCAGCCTGTTGCCCACTGTTCGACCTGTGTCGTCCCAGTCTTGTTCAATACTGATCCAAACTCTCTAGATCAGTGTTTGCTGCTTCTAGACAATTTTGGAGGCTATCTATTGTGTTTCGGAATCTGTATAGAGTATGATACACTCTCCAGCTCATATCCTCTGTCTCAGTCCCCTAGAGATACGAGAGTTCAAGATTCAGTATTTACCTTGCATATTGTGTTTGTTGCATTGAGCATTGCATTTATTCATTCATCATTTATTGGTTCATCTTCAATGTTCATTGTCTTTGAGTTAGCCTAATCCTATTGAGTTCTTATATTAGACTCTACTTTGTTGTACAATTGTGTTCGTATTTTGTGCTGGAGTATTTCTTTACATGGTATTAGAGCTAGGTGCTCTGAGAAAATAGGCTTTGGATCGGAAAGCGCGACATTAAAAACAAGATCTTAGAGGTAAGATGACTTTGAATACATCATTGTTGCTTTAGCCTCCAAAGTAGCCGATGTGAAGAATTTGAGTAGGAGTGGGCTTCATAGCTTGCTCTCTGAGGTTTCAACATTGGTGGAGAGATGTCAGACTACCATGGAGTCTACAAACCATACGAGATTTCATGGGCTATGTTTGACTCGATCATCATGCAACAAGCCTTACAACAACTTGAAGGTAATATTGATTATTTCCCTTCAGGTTCAGTGTACAGATCTATTGGTGTTGTAGGAAGGAGAGAATCTCCACTTGGGATCGGCCATCCTATTGGAGAAACCAGCATAGAGTATAAACTTACACTTTCTTTTCCTCTATCTATTCGTGTGTTTGATATGCGTGCTTATATTTCTATATCAGCTTCTATTGTTTCAACATTTTGGACAAGATTTTGGTGATAATCAAGACAAAGAAGGAATTCTTCAAAATGTTCATTCAATTGTTAAGTTTCAAAGAGGACCGATTTTTGTATGTAAACACAAGAAGAGGTGCTTACAAGAAAAAACCAGTAATCCCTTTTGTAAGTTTTCCTTCAAGTTTTGCATCTCAAGGTCTATCTAAAGTTGATGCATCTTCATCTCACACAACATTATTTAATTTTTAATTTCCTTAAAATGAATTGCCATTTACTTTGATTCCATCTACACCCCAACTTTTAGTTCGATCCATCCTACCATTCTCTTCTATTGCATCTCACTCATCATTTACACTTGCATTTACTTCACTCACTACACCACATGTGCAATCTCACATCACACTAGGGGATTCTACAAACTTAGGCACATCCTTTCTTGTTAGAACTCTGTGTTTTCACATCTAGATCGTGCAAATGCATTGATTGGGGAGGCTAGTTCCGCACATCATACACTTTCGGACTTCTTCTTGCATGGGATATCCTCTCAAGCACTTCCAGACCAGTCGGTACCACAGTTTGCCCAAATGGCTATTCCTAGTGGACCTTTTCGTTATATTCTAGTGCCACAACCAATAGTTGGTCAAGGTTATCAGGTTTCAAGGCCTCCTCCATCGGCACCTTATGGAAATCCTTATTCAACTTGTGCCTCTTCATCCTTTTTCCCTTTCTATCCTCCTTATCCTCTTACCTTTGACACCTAAAAGTTCTTTGTCCTTATTAACCAAGCATGCATTCATTGACAAGACTTGTTTTAGTGGGTCAAATCACATTGATCAAATTTGGTGAGACATGTCTTAGACTAACATAACTTGTGAGACATTGTATAGGGGTTGGAAGTCCAACCAGTTCCTTGCCTTATTCCACATGAGGCCTCCCATTCTTGGAAGGCCTTTGCCATTGTTAGCGAGGGTTACTCCTTGAATTCCACTTTCAACTTTAGCATTTTGATCTTACATTTGAGTGGTGGGAATAGTTCATTGATTGATGTGTCTTGGGATAGGACCCATGTGAAGAAAACTGCTAGGGTTTGCACTGAGGACACACAGAGTGCACGACCACGACAGAGACACAAAGAGACAGACACAAACATAGAGGGTAAAACTCAAACCCTAAACGCAAAACTCAAAACTCAAACACAGAAACTCCAACACAAACAGAAGAAGGGAGAGAGAGAACACAACTCTGAAGTGAATGAATGATGTAAATGAATGTAAGAGTGTACAGTGTGCTCAAGGGCAGAGCAATGTCGGAGTGTGACATCCACCGGAGACGGATCCCAAGTTTGTGACCACTAGTCGGAGTGTAGGAGTGCTGAATAGTGAATGATAGCAGGCTGGTCACCAAAACGCAGCAGTCTGGAGGCTGGAAACTGGTAAACGCAGCAGTGTACCGTCGATCGGAGGCTGGAAAGTGCGCCCAGTTTGCTGTAAACAGCAGGCTGAAATAGTGTTTGATGTGGTTGGCGATGACTGGATGATCAGATCGCAGCAGATGATGATGTCGCTAGCAGTTGGCGTTAGCATGGATGAAGGCGCTAGCAGCAGGAGCAAGCACGGATGGAGTGGCAACAGTCTCGAGGGTTGGACAGCCACGTGGGAGGAGACTGATGGTTGAAATCTGCACGTGGAGTGAGAAATCTGCACAGACGGAATAAGGCTGAATGGGGGGCAGCCTGCCTATTTATAGATGTGGAAGGGTGTCCCAAAAATTAGGGTTTCCACTGAACTCTCTCGAATCACTCCCCGTCTTTAGGATTGGCTCCACAATAGTGAGCTTGCTTTCCTATCAAGCCAGATAGCTCCATGATAGAGTTGCTCTAATACCAAGTGTTATGGACCTTTAGAAGTCTTCCAAGTGGAAACTTGAAAATATGCACAAAAATGGCATAGTGCAAAGGGACATAATATATTAATAAGGAATCATTGTGTTATTTGACAGAAACATACAACATAGAAAGCATGCATTTGGACTACACCCTTGTGACATCACATGTGTGAGGGTTCATTGCAGAGTAGAGAGATCACTTATAGGATGCTTCGCTTGAGCGCATCACCAACTCATATAGGTGCAACTAGCTTAAACACCAAAGCATACCTATACCCCCAAAGTGGGGAAGGGGGAGAGGGGACCTCACACCAACACACACCACCATATTATTTGCAATTGACTCTCATGCATTATCATTCAAGCTTGATTGGCCTTTCTTTGTTTAAGAGAGAGTTCCATAGGTGTAAAATCTCTTTCGCTAAAAATTATTTTAAAATCCCTTTATAAAAAAACCTGGTGTTTCTTATTTTACCCCCTCTTAAAAGAAACTTATGAAACACATTTTTGACATTTTGTTTCTAAACATTTCTATCGTTCCTCATTGCTATGTATCAAAGTGCAATGAATGCAGAAGCATATGGACAACACTGAAAGAAAAGTAAACACGAGAGAGAGGGAGAGAGAAAAGAGACAAAAGAATGCAGAAATCTGCAGTCAATGAATGCTGAAATTAAGAGGGCAAATATACAGGGTTGTAGGCGTATCTCCTCCAACCAAATCTCTCCCACCAACACCTACTAGGACTCAAAATCCTCATCTGAACCTCCGAAGACACTTGTCTCATCACAATCATCCGATTGTACATCTGATTAAGCTTCAACCATATGTCTCAAGCCATGGTCAAGTGCTCGGTCTAAGCAATGACGACTAGAGTGCAAGAGAGAAAGAGGAAAGAACGAATGCGAGCATTCAGCTTATCCCAGTGCGCATGTACCTTCATCAACTGGCCTTTCTCATCTGAAGAAAACTTGGAGACATCACGAGTTGTAGGGCAGTCTATAGCCTCAGTCACGAGCTCCACCAGATCATAAGACTCCATGACGGTAGGCATCATTACACGCCATATGCGATAATTCTTCCCATCAAACTTTTGGTCTGAAGGAAGAGCTAGCAACAGAGAACCTTAGGGTCCATAATAGCTTAAAACTTCGCATCAATTTTGATCGGCGCTGTAAATAAGATAACCTGCAACAAAACAAAGGCAGCCCCCTTTGACTCTGTGCACAGTGTCAATGCCTGTTAAGGCTTCCTCCGCTCATCCTCAAGGGATCCCCCCCCCCCCCCCTTCCCCCACCGGGGGCGATGAAAACTCAAAATCTACAACAAAAGACTAAAAAACGCAGTCTTTCCTCCTTCACAAATAGCAAGGACCTACAAAAAACAGCAACTTCGCTCCTCTATGCACAACCTGTTCACCACAACCTCCAAAGGCTGAAAACTCGAACTTTTGTCATGAAGAATCCTCTTGATCAGGTCTGCCCACGATCAATCAGCACCTCTACGTTGCTCTGCAATGAATGCGGAAGCATATGGACAAGACTAAAAGGAAAGCGAACACGAGAGAAAGTGAGAGAGAAAAGAAACAGAAAAACACAAAAATCTGTAGTCAATGAATGCTGAAATGAAGAGGGCAGATATAGAGGGCTGTAGACGTATCTCCTCGAGCCAAATCTCTCCCACTAGCACCTGAAAAGCAAGTGTGGAGAACAGGCTACCAACCAAGCCTAAATAGGAGGAAATAATGCAATTGGCCAGGAAAACTAGCTTACCTAGTCGAAAACCCGCCAACTGCTGCACAAATGAATAAAATAATCAGCAATAGGTCCTCCAACTGCCACATGGCATCACCGCTTGCATGACAAATTGCACGTGCATTGTGTCTGCTGAAAATGCCCCACTGACTGACAAGAATAATGAAATAATCCCCTCTGAGAAAACTAATTACACCAATGGTAACCTGAGAAATGCTAGTCCAACGAGTAACTAATCTCTAACACTATGATGGAGGCTAAAACAAATCTGACAGCACTGAAACCAGTCTTCCTTCTTGGCAAGGATGATAATGACCTGATTATTCATTAATTACAGCAAGCAATAAATTCACATAAACTGAAAATGCAAATCTTACCACTTAATCTTGGACAATGGACACCCTATTGGCCCCAACATTAAAGAGATGGCTGGATACCATTGCAGCTGCAACCAGCTTATCTTCTCAGATAGGGTGGTTTAATCTGATTAAGCACTTAATTACAACAATCAGCAAATGAACATAAATTGAAATGCTCACTTTACCTTCATAAACTTGGACAGTGGACACCCTGTTGGCCCCAAAACTCGCGCCCCTTTCGGTATTTCTTTAATTTTAATTACTAATGGATAAATTACAAGCCGAAATTTCACGATCTCCGGGCTGATTCAAAAGCCTCTTGCTGTTCCAATAATCAGCAAAGCATTCGGGCAAATTGCCCCTTGATTTTCAACCAAGACTTGCTCTAATGGAACCCCAACTGGTCAAATGTTGCCCCAATTTCACAATAGATGGGCTAGCATCTGAAATCCTCACAATTCCACGAATTTGCAGTGCTGATTCAATGTACAATGCCTTTGACTGATGGCACGAGTCCCAAGGTGGTTGCTAAACCCTAATTACTACTGTAATTTAGGGTTTACAGCAGTAAACTCTCTGTTGTCCACCAAATTTGGCTGTACTCTGCTACCAATGGCTGAGAATTACTGAGAATGCTTGAGCATAGACTGGAGGAGATGAGAGAATGCTGTAGAGAGAGAGAAAACCAGCTGAAATGTATCTTTTGATTCGTAGCTCTAATGACAAATCTGATGGCACCAACAGCTTCAAAAGGGGGGTAAAACACCAACTCCACTAGCTCCGCTCACGAGCCCTCCTCTTCTACCGCCGCCTCTCTTGAGGCGGAAGAGAGAACCTACTGCCCCCTGTCCTGTCGCAGCGCGCGATCAGTCGTCGTCGCCTCTCAAAGCCAAATTTGATCACCTCCTCTCCCTCCACCAAGCTCAGAATGGCTGCAATTCAGCTTCCACCACCCTCCAACAGCCTTCTCCCTAGTTTCATGGGAAAGTTTTGCCAAGTGGCAGCCTTCCTAATGCATTTCCAACCATTAAATTAATTTTTCAAAATTAATTAATTGTGAAAATTAATTTCAGCCCTTTTGACCCTACCCAAAATTAAACATGCCCATCTGTAATGAAATTAGCTAGGCCATTTGCAACTTGGAGTGGTTCCCAACATCTGTTGACCCTTAGACTAGCATTAATTAATTAATTAATGCTAGTCCCTAGTGTCACCACTGACACTTAATGGCCAAACAATTGTCCTAGGGTCCAACCTGGCACCAACTAACCACCAAAACCCAATTGGCATAACTTAACACAACTTTTGCCTTTAAAACACCCACTGCATCCTCAGGGTCCTTGGCCTATTCCCATGAAATAATTGCCATGGGCATCACATGTGCTAAACAACCTTGCACATTTGATTAATAACTTAATCAAATGTTACTAGCAAGATTAAAGCATCTCAAAATTTCACGTCCCCGTGACAGCAGCCCTCTCTAGTCAACCCCTAGAGCTATCACCTATGGCCAAGGAGCTCATAAATATTGCCACCCATTGTTGGAACCTTCCATAAACTCAACATTGACTGTGGCATTGCGGGCTCTCCCTTGATGGGTGTGCTTAAAGTGAGGCAATGGAGGGTCCAGCATAGGCTCAAGAACAACTACTAGGTTCCAAAGTCCTTGAGATTCAAGCACTTGTTGCATGAAGTTCGATCAAGCGGTGAAATGTGACCCATTGAAACGAGTTTTATCCATGAAGGCATTCTTGGCCATAGCAACATGAGTAGTAATGCTATAAGAAGGATAATGTGGGCAAGGGGCATAGGGTGGGTAGGGTGGGGGATTGAAGCACACCTGGGAATTAATCCCAGAGTGCCCACCATGCATGTGGGAAGTGTGCATAGTGCATTCAAATGTGGGTATGGACTAACTAGGCATGAGTATGGTGACCACATGAGTAGCCCAATGAAGAGGGATCTCTAATGTCACTACTAAACAACATTCTAAACCCTTTCATGAATTTTAATGTCACCACCCCACAACATTATTCTCTGCCCTCGCTCATCTTTCCTTTCTTCCGTAGGGTATTGTCATAGAGCCTCTCTTAGAGGTCCATGTGATGATTATGCACTATCAAGGTCAAAATCACACACTCATCATTATATCCTCTCTAGAATCCAACAACATAACGTTGAGAAATTTCCAGATAGCTTGAACCCGCCACGCCTCTGTTTTCGTCGCACCCATCCAGTGCTACCATTGTGCCCACCCAAAGCCTCCCCCGCCTCCCATAGCATTCACCTCCCCTCCTCCCTCCGCCCAACCTTCCCTCCCCCTCCATCCACTCGCCCTCCTCCGCCAACTCCCATCAGCAGCCCCCTCCTCCGCCAGCTCTTCCTCTACCGCCCCCTCCCCTCCACCCTAACGCGTTGCACAATCCCCCCCCCCCCGCCTTGCTGGCCACCAAGACTTCCTGTGCGGTCCAAAGCTTGTAATTGCCCCCCCACCGCGTGTGGTGCTCCCATCTCCATAGCCACAAGGCCCACGTCCGGCAACCCCCACTCACATATTCTGTCGTGTTCCAGCCATCCGTGGAGACCAGTGACTACCCCACTACCAAGAAAAGAGCATTCCCCCCCCCCCCCCCCCACCATTGCTCCCTCCACTATAGCGTGATTGGTAGGTCCTCGATAGGGTCGCGCAATGGAAACCTCTGGTCAGACGCCGGTGCATTTTGTAAGTGCCCCCCCAGTCAAACACCTTGCGAGTGCCCCCCCCCCCCCCCCAGTCAGACACAAAGAGTATACCAAAGTTCCTGGAGATTAAGGTAGGACGTCACTCCTTTAGGCAACAGGTCATTGTGACCGGGCAACCAAGGCAGTGCCTACGCTGCCACGACTTTGGGAATCAAGCAGCAGATTGTACGTGTTTCGGAGCCAAGGCGGCTCCGTCAACAAGCCCACAGGTGGACATTGACGGCTTCATACAAGTCCAGAGACGACAAAGAGGGAGACAACAAGGGGAGCCGCAGCCAACTCCTCAAACGCAGCCTCGACAACAAGGAGTAGGTGGGGCGAGCGATGCCCCCTCGATAAAGCACTTCGCAACCCCCCCCCTTGCCCGCCCCACCCAGGAAGACCGCAGTCCCCCACATCCACCACCGCGCCACAAACTACCTCACCTGAGATCCCACAGCCCCCACACCCACCTCCCCTGCTGAGCACCCCCGTGATCCACACCCAGTTCAGGCGATCCCCCCAAGACCCACCCCCCTCCTCCCACAGGAGGTGATGAGCCACACGCGCCTACATTCTCCTTGTACCAGCAGTCTTCCCTCTCCCACACAGCCACCACTAGCTCATCTGCCCCTACCGCCCATCACACTTTCCCAAGACAGGCACAGCTCTTGCCACAGGAGTTCTTTCGCAATGGCCCATGGTCCTGCCTGAGAGTTGCGGAGCACAGAGAGTTTCCACTACCTCTAGAGGTGGGGATCTTCGTGGTTCGTAAGTCAAGGAGAGGCAAGGTCCATCTACTAGCACCACCGGATGGACCAAAGTACACTTTTTTTCTTTCAAACCTCTCACTCGGGAGATTGGACGAGGACACAGATAGAGGAGGAGTTGAAGAGTCACGTGGTAGACCACATCTCCCAGTGGATGGGACAAGAAGAACTAGCACTGTTTGCACAACAGTGGCTTGATTGCATGATGGACATCAACTGGTGGCCTAGTACCGAGGTCCCACACTTAAGCATTATCTTTCAAGCCCCTCCACAGTGGAGAGCTCCGCACGATGTGATCGAGTGGCCATTGGCACAGGCGGCCCGTTTCTACCAGTGTACAGAGTCACAACTCTCAACATGGCTGATAGATACATTGATAGTATCACCTGGAGCATCTATCACCCCTATGCTCCGGCCGAGGGCCACCATGGGGGACTAAAGTTCGCCGTCCAAACCTACGACAAAGCGTGTACTTGCATCCCCCATAGTTTCTCCTCCTCATCACCAACCTCCACACTGAATAGATGCATGTTTGGTCAATCACAGGTTTCCCCATGAGCTTACACCTTGCATCCTGGAATGTGAACAGTCTCCACTATAGTGGGGTGCGTGGTTCTAGGAAGTTGATTGTTCGGTAGGAGTTGCAACCTGCCCTTGCCGGACGGATCAACATCTTACTTCTACAAGAGCACAAGCTCACTCCCGACCCAGGCCCAGCGGGTAGGAAAGATACTCTCGAGCAGCTCGCACACTTATTGGGAGCACGCCATAGGTGCCCACAACAGGAGTGGAGGCGTATGCACCTCTATTGGCCTAAGTCTCACCGCCTACGTACGAGATCACAAGACGATAGTGGCAGGGAGGGTTCTATGGATCAGACTGGATATTGGGGACTCGTGCCTTGCAGTCCTCAATGTCTATGCCCCTATGGAGGTTAGGGCATGCAGCAAGTTCTGGGTGGAGATCATTGATGGACTCCCAGAGGTGGACTCCTGGATCATTGGAGAAGACTTCAACTTGGAGGCTTTGGAGGACCAGTAGAGCAAAGGCAAAAACTACGAAGGCATAATTGGGGAGGAGCAAGAGGCATGGGAGGTCTTTCTACTAGTAGTAGGAGCACGCGATGCCTGGAGAGACCCTAGCTTCCACAAGAGGGAGAGATCATTGGACTTCTCTTGGGGATACAGGCGGCTAGATGGAGTTCTACTGGAGCGGTCGGACAGGTTCTATGTGGGAGAGTGGGGAGGCTCTCATGGAGGCCAGATTGGGCAGTTGGTGGGCACCACATTGTCCAGCCATTGCCTAGTTCTCCTCACACTTGATCCCCCAGCATCTGCGCTAGACACACGATCCTGTCGAAAACCTGACTCAATCTATAGGAGGGAGGAGATGACGAGACAAATAGAGCAGATTTGAACCAAGGAGTGGGGCAAGAGGGACCGGATCGCAAAAGAGGTTGCAAAGGTCCTAGCCGAGTTGAGTAGTATCTGCCAAGAGGCAGCCATACAAGCCAGGCAGCAGAGCTAGGAGGAGGAGAGAGCACTCCAGCAGGACCTTGCAGCCACACAGAATTATTGCAGGAGGCAGCAGGGGATCCCACCCTCCAAGCACAAGAGGTGCACGTGCGAGCAACCATTGATGGCCTAGAGAACAGGCACTCGGAGCTCTCTTTCCGCACCTCAGCAGTTTTCTGGGCACGGAAGGGGGACACGATGTGCAGGGAATTCTTCCAGGTGCACCAGCCTTACACCTCACGAGAGCAGATACATAGCCTTCAAGATCAGTATGGGAGGACTCGTTCTAGCCCAGACGAGGTTATGGAGATTGCAATCGACTACTACAAATACATTTTCCAGCAGCAGGAGACAGCCTCAGCTAGAGGACAGCGATGTAGATAGCAAGTCTGGGATCACATCCCGTCCCTCGTCACAGAGGAGATGGGACACTCCCTCCTAGTCCCCCTTCATAGAGAAGGAACTAGAGGAGGCCTTCCATACACAGGACGGGCAGAAATGCCTGGGAGAGGATGGCCTCTCTAAGGCCTTCTTCACTACCTACTGGGAGGTGGTGAAGGACCCCCTACCAATTGGCCTTCCAGGAGATTTTCACTTCAGGACAGATGCCAGGGAATCTTTCGGCAGGCCTTATCAGTCCTCTCCCCAAAGAGGGAGACCAGTTGGAGCTTTCCCAGTGGAGACCAATCGATCACCTTATTGTCAATGGCCTATAAGGCACTGGCAAAGATGATTGGTAGCCGACTATGCCCCGTGCTTCCAGACATCATCCATGACACACAAACAGGCTTTGTCTAGGATAGGAGCATCCTAGACAATGTATTCACCTTTTTTGAGGAGACAAAGTGGGCTCAACACAGTGAGCAAAGACTGGCCGTACTACTCTTGGATTTCAAGAAAGCTTATGACAAGGTGGACTGGGATTTTCTAGAGGGCACCATGGTGAGGTTGGGCTTCCCCCAAGCTTGGATTCGCGGGGTCTCCGCACTTTACAGATCGGCCACCAGTAGGGTTCTCATAGATGGTAGGTAAGGGGAGAAGTTTCGACTGGAGAGATCGGTCCGATAGGGCTTACCCCTGGCCCTGTACTTGTTTCTACTCTTTGCAGAGGCGATGTCACACTTTCTTAGGTCACGTGTGAGCGGATTATACAACCTCCGACTTCTCGTGAGAGAGGAGACTGGGTTATTAGACTCAGAGTATGCAGATGATACAGCACTCTACATAGAGGATGATGAGTTGATGCTGGAGAGAGTGAGGCTGGCTTTTGAGGTGATCTCTTCTGCAGCGGGAGCTAAAATCAACTGGTAAAAGTTAGTTGGTTTCCTCACAGACCCGGACTTTAGCACAAAGTGGGGCACCACCTGGGATTTAGATGAGTGAGCAGAGGGCAGACCGTCCATTACCAAGGGTTCCATGTGGGACTCGACATCACTCCCGCCAAACAGTTTCTTCCAGTCCTCGATTCTATTCTGAGGAAGCTGATCTACTAAAGCACGGCTCGCCTCTCACTAATAGGCCGAGCCCTGGTGGTTAACCAGGTCCTAGCGACGGCCTCGTACATCGCCTCATGTTGGTACTTCTCTTCATCCTGCATAGTACAACTTTGCCACCTAGTGCGGAACTTCCTTTGGTCCAGGTAAGACACCTCCAAGGGTTCCAAGGCCAAGGTGGCATGGACGACCATCATACGGCATCGGTCAGAGGGAGGCCTGGAGATCATAGACCACGAGTATCAAAGTATGGCCCTCTTGGGCAAGCTAATTGTCCACGGCCTCACACCAGGAGGGCAGACATGGAAGTTCCTATTGCAGGAGGGTCTTCAAGATTGTAGATCGAGGCTTGGCGGTGAGGAAAGGCCGTCCCTAAGATGGATCCTCACGTCAACCCAAATCACCCCACCCAGATCACCTTTCCTACGCAGCTTGCTCCGCGTGTGGCAAGGGCTCCGTAAGGCCCTAATCCAGGGCCCCCCAGGTTGCCAGGAGGAGATAGATCGTCAATCAGTGATCTGGAGCCCTCAAGTCAAAGACCGGGAAGGCGCATAGATTGGCGAGCGCCCCCACATCCAATGGGCTGGTTGGGAGGCCGGCCCGGCTTGTACCATCAGGACTTGGTAGGAGGTGTACAAGATGGTGGACGAGGAGGTGCTGCAGTGAGTATCGGGCTACCAGAGAGAAGTGGAGCTGAGGAGAAGGAAGATAGACGCAGCCATACCTCAGGAGTGGCTTGCTCCCCCGATACGAGAGCTGATAGAGCCCGGGAAGGTATGGGTCGCTAGGTTTTTACCAGCAAGCATTCCCCCACAGGTGGCAGATAGAGTGGGCGGCGCTCCACCTGGGACCCTCTTCACCGTACAGGAGGAGGGGCGTATAGCTCTTGACAGAGAACAGCAAGATGAGGGAATAGCTGTCCTTTCATGGAGCAGGATCCGGGTGATTAGCCTTCAGGGGAAGACATGGCAGCTAAACCCTTTTTGTATTCTGGCAGGAGCTTAAGGAGTGGCGCCTCTGGATTTGGAAGGGCAGGCCACTTGATGAGCTAGAGTGGGATTTGGGAGAGTGGCTATAGCGCCACTACGGTCGCCAAGAAGCCATCGAGGTTCCTGGAGTACACTGCCACGATTGGCAGACACGTACTGATACAAAAGGATATGGATTGAGCGACGTCACGTAGCAGGCATTGGGCGGAGCACAGCATCACGAAGCCTTTCCGACGAACCTTCTGGCGCCGACTATGGGATAGTTGGAGGCTGAGGAGGGTATCGTATTTCTTATGGCTGGTGGCACATGGAGGCTTGGCAGTGGGAAGTTGGCTTGCCCGGATGCAAGAGGGAGGTTGTAACCGTTGTACACAGCAGCCTTTGAAAACCCCAAAGCACTGACTTTGGTTGTGTGAGGCGGCGCAGCTCGTGTGGAGAGATGCATGCCGCATCCTTCGCCGTATAGTACCCAACCTTGGATGTATCTCATGGGGAGCTTTCTACTAGCAGGCAATCAGCCAAGCCGTCACCTTCTGTATGAGGCCAAGATGAAGGACACGATATTCATTATCGAGGCAAGGTCGTGCACAGTGGTCGATTTGGAGACTCAACCCATCCGCCAAATATTGGAGCCCACAGCACACCGCTCTGAAATATGGGAGATCATAGGGAGTCTTGCTGGTTGGCATATCTGGAAGGCGCAGTGTCAGGAGGCTTTCGGCGGAGAGAGACTTTCAGTACAGGCGACCTTAGCAGAGCTCTGGACCTCCATCATCCACTCCCTCCACGGGCGATGGGATCAGATGCAGGGAGTGTCTAGGGCTCGTTAGGAGCTCGGATGTCATTTCATGAGCACTTGGGGCAGCCAAGACCTGTTTTTCGTGATGCAGGCAGGGAGCCCCAGATGACGATACATCCCCTTCCATGAGTTCTTGCCCCCATCCCCCCCAAACTGCCTTGAGAGGCTTATATACATGATGTATTTGTGACTTTCATTAGCTCCAGTTAGTCTATTGAGCATGAGCACTCCGTTGTAATCAGTTTTTTTTAGTAATATAATCACACACATTTTACTTACAAAAAAAAAAATCATTATATCCTCTCTAATGTCAAACATGCTGAATCCTTTCGTGCATTTTAATACCACTATCCTACAATATTTTAAACATTTCATGCACTCAAATTTCCAGCATGAGAAACTTTCCCACATGGCATTGAAAAAATCATTAATGTAGTACCTAAAATCCGAAAGCCTTCGGCATTAACTAAAATCAACAACTTGGATAGGTAACAAGTGACACTTGAAACCAAAAATAACCTTCAATAAGTGCATATATGAGATTCTCCAAAATAGCTTAAATTGCTATAATTTCAAGAAAATATTGGTAAAAAGAGGTATATAGTATGTTAATCCATATATAAAGCCAAGCATACTCCAAGTAGGAAGCTCTACAACGCCAACTATTCCATTTAGATCTTGAGAATGATAATTCCAGTTTAATATGAGATCATTAAGAAGGCTGAAAGCGTGAGTACTGTGTGCTCAATGGTATATCAAACAATGTGCTTGAAAGATTGTCCATTTTGCATTTCAGAGAAAGAGACCTACATTCTGACAATTGATTAATCAAGAAACATTTTCTTACTTCTTATCAAAGTTTTGGAATGTGATGTCAGCCACTAGGTTTGAAAGAATGTGTCCATCAAGAATCATTTTCATACTTCTTATCAAAGGTTTTGGAATGTGGTGTCAGCCTAGTTCAAAAAAAATGATTTAGAAGAGATACATGGTGGTAAACTGACTGAAAAGTCTCCCATTGTTCCTCTCCACTTTTTGCCCCTCCTTTGTAGCATTTGTCAGCAATTTAACTACAGGATCTGCCTCTTGTTCCTCTAAGGAAACCACTTCAAACAGTGGATGACCATCCAGACATGCCTCCATCCACTCCCCTAATTCTATAACATCAGTAATTGTGTACAAGATTCCACCAAAACTGCCAAAACATGTGCATATACTTGCTCACCTTATTCCACAACTTCGTGCCTACCATCAAGGTGTTTGGAAACATGGTTGATAGTCATACACCAAATCTACAGCCAAGGTTCGCAAATAGGACCTTTTGATCAAAACCAAGGTCTGATGTATGGACTCTGGCATCATCCAAGGTAGAGGTACCAGCATCTGAATACAGTAGAGGCTGTGGTTGGCATCAGAACTCTCTGGTACCTACGGATCTAGAATTCAGAATGTGCAGGTTTGTCTGTACTAACTGAAGCCATGCTAAGGGTGGAAGTCAAGAGGCTTGATGACCTCTCTGGTATCCGGTTGTGCATCATGGGCTTGGCATCATGCTTGGGAATCTCTAAGGCTTCACTTGTGTCCAAAATCACTCCATGTACTGGGCCATCTTTCTCAACAGTCACGCTAATCAATCTGTTTGAGACCCTCACATCAGCATGCAAAGCTCCTGTGGAAGTTGGTCAAAGGGTGTTGTATCCGCATGCAAAGCATTCAATGTGCCACAATGTTCTATCTTGAAGAACTATCAAAAATCCTAGCAAGCACTGCGAACCAAGGGTAAGACATTCCAGTGTGAAAAAGTATGTTTTTAGGGTAAAACATTTAGGGCCTGAAATGTTTTGCTTTTATGCTGATTCGAATCTACAATTATGTACTTTGTCAAATTTCAAAGCTAGTTGGATGTGCATTGTCTTGTGCAACATCACTTTCACACATGTTGCTTGAGATGCACGTGCACTAAGCGGCTCTAGCATATTCACTTTGATGTGCACTGAGAGGCTCTAGCCTGAAATGTTTTGCTTTTATGCTGATTCGAATCTACAATTATGTACTTCGTCAAATTTCAAAGCTAGTTGGATGTGCATTGTCTTGTGCAACATCACTTTCACACATGTTGCTTGAGATTTCAAAGCTAGTTGGATGTGCATTGTCTTGTGCAACATCACTTTCACACATGTTGCTTGAGATGCACGTGCACTGAGAGGCTCTAGCATTTTCACTTTGGCATTGCCTGGCTACCTGAGCTTTGCTAAATTGGTTGTATGTGCATTTAGATGCTAATTTGAAAGATGGACATGGTACTTACTTTTTTTCAGTAGGTTTTTTTCTCTTCTATAAGACTCCATTTGGAGAGGTAGTTGAGGTAGTTTATTGACATAGTTGAAGAATAAGTTTCTAGGCGTTGATGATGCTCCAATAAAACATTTTAGACATTTCATATTTCATGTGTTTTGTATTTCAAGGCCAATGAAACGCATTGTATGGTTACACATTGTATGAAAGACATAGCTTATAAAGATAATGCACAACAAGCAAGTGTGATTTTCCTCTTCCAATCTCTAAGTCTATCCAATCAGTCCAATTGAGGGTTATTCTGCAATGCCCCAAAGCATTCACATCATGCATTTGAGGGTTATTCTGCTAAATGCCACAAAGCATCCACATCACACTAATTGACCCACAGATGGATACAATATGCATGTAGATTCAGGTCGAAGAATTCCATGAACAGAAAATAGTTCTTGTTTTACCCTGAATTGGTCAATGGTACATGCGCAGCCCATATTCTATATAAGAACTATGAAGGAGACAGGGAGCAGCCTAGTGTAGCTCTCATGGCACTTAAAATACTGCACCAAAAAAAGCTTTCCAACTTCATGCAAGTGGTCTTCACAACCATTTGACATCAAACAGATCTTTTCCAATCTTGGATTAAGCAAGTGTAAGATGGACTGCCAAGAATTCGACTGTTGAATTTGCCCAAGAAAACATCCTTATGTATTGTAATGATATTCCAAAAGCCTTCATTTTCATGTCAAGCCACTAGCTAATTTTGAGTAAAGCATTCAGCATTGAACATTGCCTTTACTGTCAATTGGTATATAGCATATTCAGGCCCTACATGCATCCTCCATCAGAAAATGATCTCATCCTTGAGAAATCCTAGAGCTTTTATAATGAAAGCATTCATTCCAAGCAACAACCTCACGTGATTGAAACACCAGACTATTTGCACTTTACATAAGAATTAAGAACATAGATAATGCAATAGATTCAAGCCCGACAATTGATATTTGCGAAATGTACAAACTCACCATAGTCTCGAATGAGATTCAGGATCCTTTTAGAAACTAATTGATGCTGTTCATCCCGTGACTACTTAAATACCATGTCTCTAGTCCAAATAGTGGGCTATACTATTCATCCCTTGGGTTGGTATTAGTCATAGAGAATAAACAATCAGCATAAGCTAAGGCCCAAAAATGTGATCCATTTGCCAATTGAGCACACATAATACCCTAAAATAGTCAGTGTATCCATTCATAGCAACTTTGATGGGCTGACCATACCATATAGCTGCCATGTCTAAGTCTTCAAAAGCTATCTGCACGTGCATTCGGTTATAAGCACAATCGATTTTTGTATCCAATGCCGTGTTTCACTATGCCACAGCATTTCTTATCTCCACTCTACTTATAAAAACAGCTCCCTTAATCTTTTAGCTTCTTGAGGACTCACAACTTAAGCTACAATACATATAAAAGCATCCACAGCTGGATTGGAAGCAAGAGAGAAGAGGAAAGGGCAGGGCAGAGGGGGGGACAATCCATCCAATATGTCAGTATTCAATCATCTGTCCAAAATTAAATGCTTGACCACACAAGGTGAATGCAGCATGTGCACTGTACATCGTGCACACATTCATTTGGCAAAACATACCTAGCTGATATGAAAATAGAGATTGAGAAAGGGGGGACAGGGAAGGATTCTTTTTCTCTTTTCCACCACACCCCGCCCCCCTAACACCCTTTTCTTGACAAGGGAAAATAGCTGCACGGGCCCGCAGGGTGTCACACCGGGGGTTGGGGTGCGTAGTATATGATTTTCAGTGGTGAGCATGGGTGTTTTGTGTGTTTTTACAGCAAACAATTCATCATGTCAGCATATCTTGATGTCTTGTAACATAAAATACTTGAACATACAAGTGAATCCAGATAATTTAGAATTTGAATGCATGTGTTTGACAATACACACCTGACTGATTTAGAAATTGAGATTGATAAGGGGGCACATGTTGATATTTGCAATGCTTGCCATATTGACAAAACCCCTGGCATTATATAACACACTGTGTACATATTAGAGAAACTTAGCTTATTTCACACTTTTCATAGAAGCTATATTTGAAAACTCTATCCCTGGTCATATTTCTCTTAGAGTGACCGGCAAGTGTTACTTAAAGTTATTAATACCATATGCAGGAAATTTGGCAAGAATGTGAATCAGAAGATTCAGGCTCTCCGTCTACTAACTTGATCAAATTACTTACACTGGCATTGTCTAAGCCTTCATGTCTATTCGAGAGTATTAATAAAACTTCAATGAGTATCAAAGACAGAGTATTTCGAGCAAAACTGTATGATAGCCAAACCAGCAACGAATGCCATGGCACTATGCCTTCTCTTTGGGATCAAGAAAACATTAGTTTCACAAACCCAAATTTAAAAACTGGTTATACTTTCCTAACATAGCCATAGACCCAAAGTGTTGATAGAGAAGAGGCATTTGAAACCCAACTAGCTTCATCCGCTATCTTCTAGGATGCTTAGACATGACAAGGATTTCAGATAGTGTGTCCATACCCATTTCAGTCCTTGGGCAGCCTATTTTTGGCACAACGATGCACCTTGAATGGCATTCCATGTTTTGTCTATTTATAGGACATCATTTTACATTAATTTTTACATTGTCAGTGTTTGTTCCTTCACTTGTTCCCTTTAATCATCCAGTGAGGAAGAGAGAGTTTCGTGTTTCTTTTCACGGTAACAGAGCACAGGTCCACCCATCACAAAGGTCATCACTACAATGCAAGGAGAGCAGATCACACACTGTCAATTGGTGCAAGGTGGAAGATTTTGCTTGTTTCAACCTTCTAGGAAGGGTATCCAATGATGGGCAAGGTAAATGAAAGCAAAGGAGAAGCAGATAGCAAATATATATGCACAGGAAAACAACAGGACAAACCGCAAACAAGTTTAAAAGACAAGAAAACTAAAGTCAAAGCAAAAGGCAAGAGCAGCGCATGGAAGTTCATGCAAGTGAGGGAAGAAAAAGTCTTTGTGCTTGTGTCAAGTCTCACCAACCTTCGAGATTAAGCCAAGCAAAGATGCTCATCACCTGGATCATGACACAAGTAACCACCCATGTGTGACATGGCATATGCTATTGTGCCTATAAATAGTGCATGAGCATTCGTCACTTTACATCTACTCTTTCATTCATTCTTCATCATTCCCCCATCATACCTTCAGCCTCAGCCCTCTATCAATGCTGTTCACACCCCTATCCTGGTGGATATCTCAATTCTTGGTACTGTCCAGCTGATCGTGATGCCTTAGCAGCAAAACAATTTCATTCTAGAGGTCCTCTTCACATCGCCATCAAGTCCAAACATTCCAGATTTCTGTGTTTTGAGTCCACATAGCCTAATAACCTATTCATCAATTCCACTGCTGCATTTGCTGATTTTACTCCTCCCCAGACTGGTACAGCAGATCATCTTCATCGTTATTGTGTGTTTCCAACTATTGCTGCCACCCCAGTACCTGAGCAACAATCCCAGCCATCAGCCACTTTATGGAAGCAAATTCAAGCCGTCTACAGCAGGTTACACCCTCTTTATCAGCCCTATATCCATACCTGCATTTTCAGTTTTCTTCATCTGTAAGGGTTGCCCAGCAATTGCCTGTCTACAGCCACTTACATGGAGAGATCTTCACCCACAAGTGCTGCCACCTGATCAGCCAAGATAGTATAGTTATCTTCAAGGGTTGCCCAACAATTGCCTGTCTACAGCCACTTACACAGAGAGATCTTCACCCACAAGTGTTGCCACCTGATCAGCCAAGATAGTGTAGTTATCTTCAAGCTCTGCTCCATGATCATTGACTATCCCCCTTTAGATCCAATGCACAAGACTATTGATTTTACAATGGATGGAACCTCCATATAAGACTAGAAATCCTATGGAAGAAACCAGCAAGAAGTACAATTTTTCTTCAAGTTTTGTTTCGAATAGTCAGACTAAAGTCGTTGCATCATCATCATCATCACTTCAATCATTATTCCCATCATTATCTACTTTTCAATCTCCTAAAAACAATGCATCTTTATTCACATAAATTCTGTCAACACCACGATTTCCAATCCCACCCTTCTCTTCCACTACATCTCACTCTACATTTACACCCTCATTCACATTTCCATTCAACACTTCACATATGACATCGCACACCACACTAGGGGATTCTTTAAATTTAGGCACTTCCTTTCCCCTTGGAACCTCTATGCTTTCACACCTAGGTGGTGCAAATGCACCCATGGGGAAGGTCGTCCACCACCTAACACTAAGGATTTTCATCGCATGGGACACCCTCCCAAGCACTTTGTTGGGGGTATAGACACCTCCGCCTAGCCGCCCGTGTATTACTACACTGACAGCACCCGCCACTCCACACTGCAAGTGGCAGCACCCTTCACAATCACTTATTATTTATTCTTTTAGTGACAGTTTGAATAAAGGAAGGCTCGGCCACACATTGTGGTTGTTGGAGTTCCCACTTTTGAGTCTCTCACTCTCTTGGCTCTTGCTCTCCATCCGCCATAGCTCTCACCGCCAAGCTTCTTCCTCCTGGGTTCCACTTCCCTTTCAACTGGTATCGGAGCAAAGGTATTGAAGCTTGCCCAGCATTCTCTTCAGCCCGGATTTGAAGAGCTTCAACCCGAGCTTCAATGGTAGCCATCAACTCTTATCAGTTTTCTTCACATGTTCTCCATGCTACTTGAGCATGAGGCTACTTTGCGACTACAGGGGCGGCTTCCGTCACATTATGGAGGTTCAGGTGAGACTCTCGCAGCTTCAGAGAGGGGTTCGAAGATGAAGAATTCGAAGACCCAGTGTTAACACTGTGGCAAGAAAGGTCATTTAAGGAAGGACTGCAAAGAGTTAGCGCCTTCTAGGAAGAAAAAGAAGTAGAAGATGAAGCAGGATGCGGACTCCTCCGACGAGTCATCATCTGCCTCAGCTTCCGATTCCGATCCTCCCGCCACGGCAAAGTCCAAGGCGCAGAAGGAATCCTCTTCTTCGGATAGTGGGAAGGGCTTAGTGGTCCCTTCCTCAGCTGCTTTCTAGTGGTGGTGATGCGGACATCCTTCACAACTCTCCAATGCCAGAGAGGGAGTGTGAAAGGGTGGTGAGATGGGGCAGCCATGCCTCATCTATATGTCTATACAGATGCACAGGATCCAAAGAGTGACATCCCTGACGCATTGACCGAAGTCTGGTAGGTACAAATACTGGAGCTAGGATTGACATCCAAGTTCATGATGGGCTGGTTACTTGACAGAGAGTGGGCAGCTTTCGTAGGGAGCCCACATGAGGGGACACTTTGGCGGTTTTGGCCGAAGGCGGGGATTCCATGGTCACATGTTCAAAGACATGTTTGGCAGATTGGTCTTGTATGTCCTGAGTGACATAACACATAGAGCTGGTATGATTCTTCTCTATTTTCAGGTGGTGCCATTATGCTCGACATCGACGTCAGATACTCTCCGAGGCATCTTGGTGGTGGGCTGGCCACTCAGTGCTTGGATATCCATGGTTCTTCTGGTGGTTCTATGTTGTATAGTTTATGATTTCCTATCATTGTACTATTGTATTGTATCAGATCACCCCTAATCTGAGAGAGGGTGTTAGCAGAATAGTCAGCTCAGGTGTGAGTCTGTGTTGTAGAGGCTACAGCATTTTATATAGGTTTATCTGGCATTTTCTGGAGTGTTGTCTAGGGCTAGGGAGCATTTAATGCTGGCCGACTGCATTTATTGATCCCTCCGTTTTATGCCTATATATTGCTAGGGATCCTCCTCCTCTGTGTACTTCAACCATCATTTGTGGATTCTTCTGGGGAGAGAGGAGCCGATGCCAGGGTGCTCACACAGCTAGTGACTCACTGTTGTATGTTGTTGTCTCGTGTTCGATATGGATTCCGTTTCCCGAGCATACAGCTAAGTTCTCATCTGTATTTGTGTTCATTCATTCATTCTTTCTTTCTCTTGTCTTGTGTTTCAGTTGTTTGTTTCAGCATGTTGTCTATGCTTTCATTGCTGCACCATTCTTGACAACACCTCCCTCATCTCACCATCCTCTCACACTCCCTCTAGCAATGAAGAGTCATGAGAGATGACCGCATCACCTACACTAAAAAGCAAGAGGGGCTACCAAGCCCTTCCCGCAATCTCAAGAAGATGATCATTTCTGAGCCTTGGCCTTCACCAGGGTCGGAGGATGCGAGTCAAAGTCTAAGGAAGAGAATGACTCAAAAAAGGAGTCCAAATCTAGCTTCTTGTTCTTCTTGGTCTTCTTCCTCAAAGCCAATAACTCTTTGCAATCCTTGCAAAAATGTCCCTTCTTACCACAGTGATAACACTGGGCCTTCGACATCTTCTTCCTATCACCTCTCTCTAAGGTTGTAAAGGCCTTACTAGAACCACTAGACTACGATGGAAGTCTCCCTTGTAATCATAAAGACATCTCATGCTCAAGCAACATTGAAGCTATCTATAGAAAACTTACAGGTGTCAATGACATCTGAGCCCTGAAAGCATTGGTCACTCCATCAAACTACGAAGGGAGCTTGTAGAGCAATCCCCACAAGATGAGCCTTTGGAAGGGCGAACTACACGTGTCAAAGTTGACCTATACTTGTGCAATACGAAGTAAGAAAGACTCATTAGTGTCCTTCAGCTCAAACTTCATCTGCTGGGGTTATCCATAGAGTGTGACAACACCGTGCACGCATAGGCGAAGGAACCTCATACAACATCCAAAGTTTCGCCCAAATCTCGAGAGCAGTCCTGCAACAAGTGACCGTCGAAAGGACTTCTTTGGAGATAAAATGAAGAAGAGTCGAATAAGCACATGCATCATCGTTATCCCATGTCAATAGAGCTTCTTCACAATTGTCCTTGTAGAAATCAGCTAGAAGAAAAGTAGGACGCAAAGGACACTCGAAAACTCCAGAGCTTTTGCACAAACCATGCCTTCATAGCAACCACTCCAGATTAGGTAATTAGGGCCACGTAATTTGTCATCAATGGAACAACGTGGGGAAGCCATCGAAGAGAATAGAAATAGAAAACAAAGAAAAGAAGAGGAGGAGAGAGAGAGTACAAGCAATCAAAACACAAAGGCTGATGACAAAAACGCAGACATAAATTGCAATAAATGCAGTTGTCTAGCCAAGAAACAAGTCGCCTTAGTCAGCAGACACCAAAATGCTGATGTGGAAGGGTAAGAAGCAAGTCCCTAGCCCTGAAACAATCCCAAAAACTCAAACCGCCAATAGCAGTATGAAAAACACTAATGGAAACAAATCGACAATCATCAAAAGATGGTCGTCCGGGCTGTAAATCAGTTGCAGCAATCACGAACAAGTCCAATCAGCAGCAAAAAAGCCAAAACTCGAACCTAAAATGGTAGAAAATAGCAGCAAGAACCCTGATCCTAAAATCTAATACCATGTCAAAAGTGGATGCAGCAATGGAAGCATAAACATATGCTATAATAAACTATTGAACACAAGGACAAAAGTGAAAAACACAAAAGAACACTGCAAAGAAGAGAACTCAAAAGAATGCTCAAGAAATGGAATCCATATACCAAACATGAGAATGATGTGTGCAACAGTGAGTCATTGGCTCATAGGCACTAGTGCCAGCTCCCTCTCTCCAACAAAACTTGTGGTGATGATATGACTAACTAAGAAGGGAGCCCGGTGTATAAACGACAAAACATTGCCAAAAATAGCAACACGTCAGCCAACAATAAATGCCCAAATACACATCATAATGACCATAGAAAAAATGCCTAAAATACCTAGCCATGCCTGGCATAGCTCAAACTCACACATGAGCTATCTAGACTACTAACAAGAATAACTCCTTGGTCAAGATACAAGGTCTAGGCTACATCCAATTTTATCCTAACACTGACCTTGATCTCGCTACATTGGACGATGTCTATTATGTCCCCTAGCTTAGGATGAATATTTTATTTATTCAACAACTTGGCTGATTGAAATGACTACAATCAAGGCCCTCTAGTTTTTCAATCTTCAAAAGGGGGTCAACTCCCTCTAGTTTCATAGGGGGTCACCACTCATCCTGCAATCCCTTTCTTTATCTTCCCTTGGATGGAATGGTCAACATCGAGCTACCATCTCACCTATTGATATCCAAGATCTATAGATCCTACCTAGGTCGAGGCCTTGAATGTTTCAACCATGACACGTTGCCTACACCTTCGCATTTCTACTAGCATGGAAGCATGGAGCTAGTGGCTCCTACCCTGAGGGTGAGTTTCAATCGCCATCAGCACACCCTATCTACTATATTTCCTTATAGGTATCCTTAAAGCAAAATACTTGGATTACAAAGTGGAGAATGTCTCTTTAACTCCTCCTAGGCACCCTTTTAAGACTGAGAGGAGGTGTTAAGATACCAAAGTCATTAAGTTCATTGTATTCCATTGATTCCTATTTTGTTTCCATTTATAACCCCAAGAAGACTTTATTTGTATCATTTATTGTGTCTCGATGTAACCCAACTTAGTCAAGGTGCCACCCAAGAGAGTTCAAAAACTCATGGAGTCATGTGCCTATAAATATGACATGGGCATTTATCCATCTTCACTTCGCACTTACTCTCTCATTCATTCTTCATCATCCCCCCATCACACCTTCAACCTCAACCCTGTACCATAGCTGTCCACACCACTACCCATGCAAATATCTCAATTCATGTGCTGTCCAACTAATAATGATTCCTTACCAATAGGCAATGTTGAGCTAAAACATGCTTTACAGCTGATTAGCATTTTTTAACAGCCCCAAAACAGGCTCAATTAATGAAAGACACAAAATTTGGTGCATTGTTCAAGAGAGTTTCAGTGGTCCCCCAAAACCCTAATTTTTTGGGACACTCTTCAACATCTATAAATAGACAAGTTGCCCATCATTCAGTCTCATCCTTTGGCGCAAGTTTCTCACACTATTGTGTAGGTTTCGGCCATCAACCACCCACCATCTGCTATCCAACCATCACCGACTGCAGCCAATCACTATCCAACTCTAGGTGGCCTATCTTCAGCCATCACCTTGTTGTTTGGAGATCTCCATCTACTGTCTCATCATAGCACCTGATCAACATGCGTTTTCAACATCTGGTGCCAGGTGATAGGTTGTTGCCATCTCTTCCACCATGCGACTGCTATAATACCTACATTTTTATTGTCCAACAGGTCATCTACATCAACAAATACCTCTCCTGTTATCGCCTTAGTTCCCTAACACTTTGGTAATCAACGTTTAGTGTTTCCCGCACCCGACACTCCGACTGGTAGTCATAGCACTTGGAATCCGTCTCCAATGGACGTCACTCTCCCACATTGCATTGCTCTACCCTTGGGCATTCTATACACTCTTCCATTCATTTACAACATTCATTCACTTCAGAGTTTTTTCTCTCTATGTTTGAGTTTTGAGCTTTTACGCTTTGCATTTAGAATTTGAGTTTTGCTTATCTCTGTCTGAGTCTTTGTGTCCTCTGTAGTCTTAGTAGGCCATTGGGCAGCTGACATGCACTTTTTCTCCGATGCCTTGGCTACTTTGGGGTGGAATGCCTTGAGGTAAACATTGTCAACCTTCTCTTTTCGGCTCAATTTTGAGCTAAGAAGGGATATTGAGCTAAAACACACTTTACAGCTGATTAGCATTTTTAAACAATCCCAAAACATGCTTCATTAATAAAAAATGCAAATTTAATGCATGGTTCAAGAGAGTTTCAGTGGTCCTCCAAAACCCTAATTTTTTGGGGCATCCTTCAACATCTATAAATAGATGTACTAACCACCATTTAGTCTCATCCTTTGGTGCAAGCTTCTCACTCTACCGTGTAGATTTCAGCCATTAGCCACCTATCATCTACTATCCAACCATCACTAACTATTGCAACGCATCACTATCCAACCCTAGACAGCCTATTTTCAGCTTTTGCCTCGCTGTTTAGATGTCTCCACATGCTACATCATCATAGCACCTAATCAACCCGCGTTTTTAGCATTTGGTGCTAGGCGACAGGCTACCGCCATCTCTCCCACCATGTGACTACTACAATACCTGCGTTTTATGTTGTCCAACAAGCCGTCTACATAAGCAAACACCTCTCCTATGATCACCTCAATTCTCTGACACTTTGGTGGACAGCGTTTGGTATTTCCTGCACTCTAACACTCCAATTGATAGTCACAGCACTTGGAATCCATCTCTGGTGGACGTCACTCTCTAACATTGCATTACTCTGCCCTTGGGCATTCTATGCACTCTTACATTCATTTACAGCATTCATTCACTTCAAAGTTTTTTCTCTCTGTGTTTCGATCTTGGTCGTACATGCTATGTTTCCTCAATGCAAGCCCTAGCATATCTTCACAAGCAATTCCATTCTAGAGGGCTCTTCACATCACTCATCATTACTAGACACTTTAGATTGTTGCGTTTTGAGTCCTCACAAAATGGCTAGCTATTCTTCATCATTTCCACTGCTATGTTCGCTAGTTTCACTCCTCCCTAGATTGGTACAACTAGTGATCTTCATTATTCTTGTACCTTCTATCTTCTACTTGCGACACTTTGAGACCTTATCCTCTAGAGTCTAGCTTTCCATATATACAAGTGAATGCATTGCTCCACACACGTTCCCTAACATGAGGACCAAAACAAATGTGGAGATAACTTCTCAAGTATAGGACCTTCACTAGTGCACCATGCTCTATAATTGGTCGTATCACATGCTTCTTGGCAAATAATAGGCATGTTTTGTCTTGCAACAAAAAGACAAAGTCAATCTTAGTAATATATTGACCCATCCCTAAGCACAAACTCAAAACAAAGACCTTATTGGTAATCATCCATCTGTGGACCAAATCAAGATCAGCCTCATAGAGCACTTTAAGGAGCAAAGAAATTGGACCCCATTAAAGAGGTCAACATCACAAAATGGAGCTACCTAGCTCAATAAATTGCCACTCAATTTTTTTCCCAAACATATCCTATATTAAAGTTCAACTAGGAAAGAAATTGCCACCACCTTCAACGAATGCAAAATTAGTCGTGACAATTGAGCGAACGAGTAGGGCATCATAATCCAAAAAAATCCTATCCATTGAAGTTTTATAACTCAATCTCTTCAAGATCTACACAATAGGAGACAATTTCTTGTTCAGGTGGTAAATTTGACTCTGACCACTTAACTTTCCAACTCTCATAGGCCACTGAATGGCCCTACCGTGCAACACTACTCCAATAACCACATTGTCGGTATCACAAATTACCACAAAGGGCTCATTGAGTTCCATCAAGAATGTCAAAGTAAGGTGGGAAGAATAGATGCCGTTCAACTCTAAACAGCATACTCCATCTCCACCTCCACTGCCCATTCTCACAAGCCTACTGTTTCTTTCTTTCAATCATAATATTCTCTGCGACACAAGATTTTGATAGACAGGTCTTTGAATCGTAACACTCTGCATGACACGATTTTTCTGAAGATACCCAATTACTAAACTGGCATGAATAGACAGTGGCGCGCAATGCACTTAACCCCTTCAACGCAAACTAGATGACGCACTATACGTGAAACCCGCTCAGCATCAAGGAATCAAAAGAACAAGTAGCGGTACCTTCCTCATAAACTGCATACACAGTGCTTTAGTTGCAGCCTCTGCCTCAAAGCGAACCGATTCTACATAAAACAGACAGAAAAACTGCACAATCAAGAGCAGGAAGAAGCGTTTCAAAAGGGGGAGACCGTTTAAGTGTATTACCTTTGAATGACTCGAACCATAGTCTCTTCGCGCGTTGATGCATGGCACCCTGCAAATGGCGACGCCGAGCCACGACGGTGTCCTGGAACATTTTGTCGCAGTAATCGCAGTAATACTTCGCCACAGGCATGGCTCTGGCTCGGAGGGCGTAAACTTGACGGAATGTGCGGCCTTTTTCCCAACTTTTCTCGTCTGAGAGCAAGTGGTGGCATTGGAATCTCGGAAACAAGGTGTTCACATTCGAATCGAAAGCGCTTGCCTTGAAAGTTAGGAAGCGGTGGAACAAAGTAAATCAGTCCGCCATGTCTGTGCGTATCATCTCATGTAACGTTTTTGGGTCTCCCTTATCTCCACAATGATTCGTTTGGGCTACATTAGCATTTTGTTCGCGCTTGGTGCATACGGAACATTAGATTGTCTCGCAGCAACTTTGTTGTCTCGAAGCGGCAAACAATAGCACAGCAACTTCATTCAATAATCTATTTATTATTTTTCACTCTTTTTTTTTCCTCTCCGTTTTTAATTTTTTATTCATTCTCTCTCTCTCTCTCTCTCTCTCTCTCTCTCTAATCAACCAATATTTATAACAAATTAAATAATTAAAAATTCATGAAATGCATCACTCTTGCAAAGAAATACAAGAAATACACCATGTTTGCAAGGTAGCAATAGCCAAAGTACCTAGGCATGAAATAATATTGCCATGAAAGGCTGAGAATCATAGATGTAAGCTATAACATGAATACTCACCTTATGTCAAGGTGGGATATGGTATGCACCTCATATCTTGGTGGATAAGAGCACACACCTTCTTAGTTGGTGGGAGGAAGAAACCTCAAAGCATATATATTGCTTGAAATGGCAAAAAAGATCCCTCACAAATTACATCTCCACCTTTTATACTTAACCCTAGCCTACTCTAGACTAAGGTGACTTATGCTTTATTACAAGTCATCCCAACCTAAAAGAGCTTTGTCTTCAAAGCTGAATTGGAAACAAATTATAAAGATGATTACAAAGATAACTTCAAGCATTTGTAATCATGCTGAAATAAAGCTCCATGTTGATGAAGATGGACCACATAAATGGAATAGACTATTGTAAACTGTCCAAAATTGGCTGTAGTACAACATTGGCCATATCTTGAGCTAGAAGTGGCCGATTTCCATGTGTGAGATATTGAAATGTAGAGGACAACATATAGTATCCAGCCATGCCTTCAAAATCAAATTTTGAAGTCAATAAGACAATTTACTTTCTCTCAGAAAATTAATATAGCAAGCTGTTTACTGCCCTGTTTATAAATTGTCCCCTTGGTAAAGCCATGGAAATTGTTCCAAATATGATGCTTGTTGCCATGAAGACTCTTCAATAGGCAAACCCTTCTATTTGATAATGTATTCAACAAAAATATGATTCCTTAGAACTTTCTCCCACTTGCCAATAATCTTCTTGGACTCACAGATGATTAAACCATCCTCATCCAAGGGAAGTAGTTCTTCAAGAACTTGAATTTGAGGTCCCACATACTTTTTAAGCTCAAACACATCAAAGACATTATGGATTCTTGTGTTTGAAGGTAAGTCTAGTTGATAAGCAAGATCTGCAACTCGCTTCACAATACGATAACGACCATAAAACCTTTGAGCAAGTTTGTTGTGTCCTCCTTTAAGAAAAGCATAACGTGACTTAGGAACCTTCGAAAATACTCATTCATCTTCCTCAAACTCCACATGTCTTCTTTTCTCATCCGCATAGACCTTCAATGTCTCGAGCTTTACGAATGTTATCCTTCCATTGCTTCATCAAGGCCTCCATCTTTTCTAACTCCTCATGTGCTTGTGAATTTGCAACTTTATGAAACAATGCAGAGGATACTTGTACTTTGTAGCCATATAAGGCTTTCAAAGGAAACATTCCAATGCTCATATGGTGAGTATTGTTGTAACAAAACTCCATAAGATGGAGCCATTGATCCCATACATTTTGTGTATCATGGCAAAAGTGCCTCAAATCAACCTCTAACCATTTGTTAACTCTTTCAGTTTGCCCATCCGTTTGCGGGTGACATGCGGTACTAGGAGTCAAAAGAGTCCCCATTGAAGAGAACAAACTCTTCCAAAAGTTGCCCATAAACTTAGTGCCGCGATCGAATACAATCTTCATTGGCAAACCATCAAGCTTGAAAATACATTCCATCAATTGTTGAGCCACTTGCTTTGCTGTAAATTGGGCCTTTCTAGGGATGAAATGGATTGATTTACTCAACCGATCAACTACTACATAAATGCTATTCCACCCATGCTTAGTTGTAGGCAATCTCACAATGAAATCCATAGAGATATCAGTCCACTTGCCTTGAGGAATAGGAAGTGGCTAAAGTAAGCTGCCAGGTTGAAGAGACGAGTCTTTATTTTGTTGACACGAAAGATATTGCATTACATAATCCTTTACATCCCACCAAATGCCCTTCCAATGGAAGCTCTTATGGATGTTGTCAAATATTTTGAATAGCCCATGATGACCCGCTAAAGGTAAAGAATGCATCTCATGCAAAATACGATATTTGAAAGAGGATTGTGGTGTCAAGTAGACTCTACCATGATATCCCAAAAGACTATTGTGACAATTAAAATTGGGATATTCTTCTCATTTTCCTTGCTGAAATTCCATCATCATCTTTGATGCTTGCTCATCAAGCAAATATTCTTCTTGGATGTCATGAATCCAATCCTTATGTATGATTGAAATTGAAGATAAAGAACATGCCCACATACGTGATAAAGCATCCGCCACAAGATTATCTTTTCCAGCCATGTAGGATATTTCCAAATCATAGCTTTGAAGAGTAGCTAACCACCTCTTTTGTTTAGGGGATAAATTTGCTTGGAAAACGAAGTTTTTCAGCATACGATGATCACTTTTCACCTTTCAATGGTTGCCATATGTATAGTGATGCCACTTTTTGATAGAATGCAAAATTGCCACATTTCTTGTTCATAGACATGTAGTTGACATTCCTTGTTATCAAGCTTGCGACTTTCATAGGCTATAACTCCATGGTCTTGATACAAAACAGCCCCAATTCCTCGTCCACTAGCATCCGCACATATAATGAATTCCTTAGAGAAATCCGGGCATACAAGAATAGGTGTTGAAACTAATAGAGATTTCAACTCATTGAAACTCTTGTCGGGTATGTAGTCCCAAAAGAAAGCTTCTTTCTTCAGCCTATTGGTCAAAGGAGCCACCATATGAGCATAATTTTTTATAAACCTTCTATAGAAGGAAGATAATCCAAGGAAACCCCTTAAGGAAGTAGAATTCATAGGAGTAGGCCACTCTTTGACACATTTCACCTTGTTAGGATCCACACGAATGCCTTGCTCTCCCACAATTTGACCCAAGTATTCAACTTCATCTTCCATGAAAGAACACTTTGACATTTTGGCAAAGAATGTATGTTTTCTTAATGTGTCAAAGACCTCTCGAACATGCATCAAATGCTCAACCTTGGATTTATTATAAATGAGGATATCATCAAAGAATACAATGACTGTTTTGAACAAGAAAGACTGCGAATATCTTATTCATGAGTGCTTGAAAAGTAGCAGGCATATTTGAAAGCCCAAATGGCATAACCAAGAAGTAATATAACCCTCTTTCAGTCCTACAGGCTGTTTTATATTCATCCCCTTCATTCGAATTTGATGATAACCCGAACAAAGATCAATCTTAGTGAAGATCTTTGCATCTTTGAGCTCATCCAAAAGGTCATCAATGCGAGGAATCGGGTATCTATTCTTCACCGTGGACTTGTTAAGCTCCCTATAATCAATGCACATGTGAAAAGATCCATCTTTCTTCTTTACCAAGAGCACAAGAGAAGCAAATAGAGATTGACTTGGTTGAAATAAACCCATTTACAACAACTATTTAATTCGTCTTTCCACTTCTTCCCTTTCAAACTTTGATAGGCAATAGGGAGGTTTATTGATGGGTTTTGTGTTGGGTAGCAAGTCAATAGGGTGGTCTACCTCTCTCTTTGGAGGCAAAGATGATGGTTGCTGAAATAAATCTTTGTATTCTTCCAATAGCTCTTCTATTCTTGGTTCCTTTTGCTCTAAAGAAGATGATGGCTTATTTGGTGACTGTTCTTCATCCACTTTTGCAAGCAAAAGAGTGAATATGCATGACCGTGCATTGATTTATTTACCCATCTTCTTCCTAGAGATGAGTTCCATTTGCTTTTGACCAATGCCCTTCAATATCATAGGCTATCCATTCCATTGGAATTCTATGAGCATGTTTTCCAAATCCAAAGAAAATTTTCCAATGGTTTTCAACCAATCGCAACCAATGACAATATCTAGGGGACCCATTTTCAAAGGGATCAAGTCCACTTCCATAACACATGTGGTAATAGGAGTGTGTAGGCATACTTCATTACTTGATTCATAAGCTCCATTAGTAACTTGAATCTTCAATGGCACTTGTATTTGTTGAGGAAGCAATCTCAACCCATGCAAAGATTTGGTATTAATGAAGCTATGGGTGCTACTCATATCAATCAAAAGATAAACTTTTCTGGCATTGATCAACCCTTCAAGTCTAAGGTTGTTTTCTCATTTACAACCGGTCCAAGTATCATGAGAAATTGCACATAAAGAACCACGTGGATCAAAAGAAAAATTATCCAAAATATCATAAAATTCATCATTATTTCCTTCATCTTCGTAATGCATTTCTTCAACTATAGGGTTTGCTTCTACCTGAAATACATTCCCCTCTTCACTTTCATCCTCATCTGGCTCATCAATGATGACAAAGTTAAGCTTGCTATTTTTGGATTTGCATTTCAGTCTATGGTCTTGTGTCCACTTTTCTCCACACTTGAAGCATAACCCTTTTACCCTCATGTCTTTAAATTGTTCATTTGAAATAACTTTACTGTAAGTGTTGTTCTGAAATCCCTTTTGTGCATTTTCAGCCCTTGCAAAGATCTGTTTTGCTTCAACCATTGGTCTATAACCATTTCCTCCACTTGGTTTTGATCCATAGACCATTGGATATGTAGGGAACTTGTTGTAATTACTGCTATAGTTACTAGTTCCCTTGCTTTGTTGCCTATAAACATCCCTTTGCTTGTTGAAATGTGCTCCAACCTTTGAAGGCTGATTAGGCCCATTGAATCTCTTCTATATTTCTGCCCATACCTTTCAGCATATAAAATGGCTTCATTAATTGTCTTGGGCTGCATTTCACCTACTTCCGAAGAGAGGGTTGAATCTAGACCAAAGATATATTTGTTTAACTTGGCCAAATCATCAATTCCTTTAATGTACATGGAAAGATTAAGGAATATGTTAGAGTAATCACGAACGGACATGCCTCGTTGTTGAAGACCATACCATCTTCTTTGCAATATTTCTTTTTTCATTGGAGATGGTATGTTGAAGACCATACCATCTTCTTTGCACTATTTCTTTTTTCATTGGAGAGACAAACACTTCCAACATTGCCTTCTTAAAATCCTCCCAAGAAGCAAAATTGCGACCAACTCTTTGTGTATATCTCCACCATGTATGCGTGTAGCCTTCAAGATGGAGTGCTGCAAAATAGATCTTAGCTTCATCATGGTGAGGGAAAATTGTGAATTACATCTCTAATTTATTTACCCATTCTTCCCACTCCGTTGGAGATGCATTATCCCCCTTAAAGTTGGAAATGGCAATCTTTTCTTTGTACTCCCTTTCATTATAAGTTGGTTGGAAATTGTTGGAGTGCTGCCCAAAAGATAATTGTCTAAAAAATCTCTATTCATTGAATCTCTTCCAAAAGAATTTGGTCTAGAATTATTACTACCATGATTCAGTTGTCCCAACCCAAAAGAATGAGGCTGTCCATTAGTGGGCTCACCATAAAATGACTTATCTTTGTTGGTGATATCATAAAATGACATTCTTTCATAAAATCTTTCACTCTTATCATGAAAGTATGATTCTTTTTGCTTGATGGTAGATTGAGAGGAAAAAGATTTGTAGAAGGGGTCATATCCATGAAACTCCTCATTCTCTTCTTCTCTTATATCCTTCTCTTCTTCATAAGTAGCCTCACGTCTTGGATTGAATTGAGGATGAGCATGGTGCTTTGATGATATTGGTGGCTAGTAATGAGTACTCCTCAATGTAGATGGCTCTCCTTTCTCGAAGGTTGACATAATAAGCTAATCAATCCCCTTTCCTTTCATATTTGAGGGTTGTACTAAAGTATTTTCAATATGAATAGTGGGTTCATTTGGTGTGGAAGATGTGGGTTGAGTCTTCAAATCCTTAATAGTTGCTACTACATCCTCAAATCCACTCTTCATGAACTTGATCAATCGCTGTTGAAGTCCTTCATCCACTTTGTTGAATATATTCTCAATCTTCCCCAAGGATTTGGAAAGTTGCTCATATTGATCATGCATCCCAATGTTCAACATACGCATCTCTCTTGAAAGCATGTGCTCTTCAAAAGGTTCGTGAGACAAAGGATTTCCATCATTACCCAATCGTTCACTATGGGCATTACCAATTCTTACATCATCATCTTGTTGGTTATGATTGAGGGCTTCATTAGTATTGTTTTGATCGTTGATGTATTCTCTAATATCTTTTTGAATGGTCTCCATGACTTGATCTTTTCTCTTGTGTTTGGCCATTAAGGATAGGTGCTGTCAAAATGACTGTGGAGAAGAAAACTGTCAATAACCTACTTAGTATTGCACCAATTCTAATGGTTTATTGATCCAAATGAAGCTTACATATCAGGGATTTTTGAGATTTAGTAATATCTCAGCTTGCAATAGGGTATATGGGTAGAATGAACTCAAACAGTGCACCCAAGTCAGCCTATCTAGGTGCAGTCCACTAGACCCCCTGTCAATAAATTGGCCATAACTTTTGCTCCCGATGTCTGATTACTGAACTTTTTGATTCAAGTGAAAGATTAACATCCCCTCTTCAAATCAAGCTATTACGATGCCAAATAATATCATGATAGAATTTTATGTAATAGGAATTGTGTACCTGTCCAGAGAATTCCTACAACCTATTAACACCCTGTAAGAGCCCTATTTCACCCTAAAATGAATCTTGTATTACTTGCAGACCTTCAAAGCAATTAATAGACTTGTGATGGACTGTAAGGCACCTGTAAGTATCTAGTAAACACTTGCAATTGATAGGTACCTGTTGGAAAGACTTGTAAATCTTCCCAAGGATGTCACAAACTGCCTTGTTCGGTATCCATAGTCTTCAGATTTTCATCCACTCTTTCCCAAGTGGTCTTTCATGGTCCACCACCTGTGGTGAGGGATAAAACGGCAGGATGGACACCTAAATGGGCTCTGAAACTATGGAAGGTGTGTAAAGTTCCTTCCAAGCCAGGTTGTGCACCCCTACGAAGTTTTAAATAGCAACGGAGGGTCACCTCTCTTTTGTCTTGCTATCTCATCTAGCTTCGACCTTTTTCCTCGGTCGGAATATACATGGTAGATCTAGTATTCTATCAATCAAAGTAGGGTATACATGGCTGAATCAAGATCTTGCCATTTCATGATATGCAAGAACAAAATGGAATAGAACTGAATTGAAATGGATATGGGTAAGGAAAACTTATAGCAGTGACTCGCTACTTTACATATCTATTCCACTTACCGATTAATTCTTATTTTCAACCATATTGCATTTAATCACATCAAGCAATTCAAGGTTAGAATTAGCACAAATTTTTCAAAAAATGGAAGGAATTAGCAACAATTAGCTACTAATTTTTATTGGGTAAGATGAAAAGAATTCAGCATGACATCATTCAGCCCTAAGTTGGGTCTACATGCAAGCAAATGGTAATTCTTAAATGAGATTACTCTTAATTATCCCTTTGCAACAAATGTATGGCTTAAGCAATTGGATTTTAAAGGGATTAAGAGCAAAATTAAGAAATACATCTTGTATTATTAAAGTAGATGATTATGGAAGCTCCAATACTCGTATGAGACTCAAAATTCTGGAACTCCCGCTTGATATAGCCAAGAATATCCTCAAAGTACAATCCCCATGATGAATATGTAGATTATAGAATCCAGTTTCTCTTCAAGGAAGCTCCAATATCCAAAAGCTTGATAGAAGTGATCCTTGTAGCCCAAATGTGGCTGAAAATTTGAAGGGAGTTAATGATAAGCATCAAAAGGGGTAGAAGACTTCAATCCTTGATAGAGAACTCTTCCCTTGTAGCACATAAGCTTGCATATACTGCCCATACACTTGCAATGCCAAGAATAAGCCCTATTCTTGAAATATTGATGCAAGACCATGAATTCTTAATATAATCCCGTGGATAGAAGCTTTAGGATGCATCAAGAACCAAAATCCCCATGATAACTTCAAAGATCAAAAATTCTGAGAATTGAAGTGGCTGCCCAATTTTGATTCATTTCAAGAGTAGAAATGCTCTAATCTTGCAAGAAATCTTCAATGTCGGTTCAATGAGTGCTGAAGAATCTCAAGGATGCTTGTTAGAACAAAAGCCCTTTGATATTTTGGAGAAATTTCAGAAAAAAACTCACTACTGTCTTAAATCTGCCATAGCCAGGGTTTTGAAAGCTCAAGAATGATCAAGGATGATTAATGAAGTGTGAAGAAACCATGTGTGCTTGCTGAAGACCTTCAATAATGATTGCTTAAGCTTGTTATGCCTTGGCTTCAGCCTGACATGGCTGATTTCATGAAGGAAGAGAGGTTGGGAATCAGTGCAAATTATTGCACCAACTGCTCCTCTTGTCCTGGAAGATCAAGTTCACCTAAGCTAAGCAATAGGCTACTCTACATGAAGCTCATAGCACAAGGAGTCAAGCTCTAATGTCTCCTTAGTGGGAAATGGTCATTAAAAGAAGATTGAAGCAGTAGAAGCCATGGATTCTTGTAGAAAAGCTTGAGAGGAAGAAGAGAGAGAAACTCGTCCCAAAAAAGTAATCAAAGTTTAACTTCCGTAACCCCAATTAGACTCCAGTTAGGGTCAAGAACCTTCAAAATGGACCTCCATTTGACCACATCTTGCTATTTCGGCCAAGGACCTCCATCTTTCTCAATATCTTTTTCTTCAAGAAACCTCCAAAATTAGTCCCGACTTGTTATAGAGAACTCTAACTAGTCACGGTTTGAACTGTACCAAATCGTGTGACCAAATCTTGGTACTCCAATTAACTGGTTCCTGTATCTGTGACTGATTTCTCCAAGAAAATAACTCTTCCCATGGATCAAAGTCCATGCTTTGATACCAATGTAATAAACCAGTTCTCACAGCAAATAAAATAACTGAAAATTCATGAAATACACCACTCTTGCAAAGAAATACAATAAATACACCATGTTTGCAAGGTAGCCATAGCCAAGGTAGCTAGGCATGAAATAATATTGCCATGGAAGGCTGAGAATCATAGATGTAAGCTGCAACATGAATACTCACCTCATGTTAAGGTGGGACATGGTATACACCCCATATCTTGGTGGCTAAGAGCATGCATCCTCTTAGTTGGTGGGAGGAAGGAATCGCAAAGCATGTATTGCTTGAAATGGCAAAAAAGATCCCTCACAAGTTACATCTCCACCTTTTATACTTAACCCTATCTTACTCTAGACTAAGGTGACTGACTTATGCTTTATTACACACACTCTCTCTTTCTTTGCCTTCTATTTTAGTTTATTTTTTCTCATCTCCTGGTTCTCTCTTTTTCCTTTTTTTCTCTCTTTGTCTTTCTTCCTATCTCTCTCTCTCTCTCTCTCTCTCTCTCCCTTTTTATTCTCCCCCCTCTTTCCTCTCTTTTCCTTCTCTCTCCCTCTCCTTTTTTTTCTTTTTTTTTCTTCTTCTCTCTCTCTCTCTCTCTCTCCATTCACTTTTTAATTTTTTTATTCTCTCTCTCTCTCTTTCTCTCT